>NC_132800.1:5296101-5609226 GCF_048594095.1 Paramormyrops kingsleyae | reverse complement strand
GATAGTATTTAGATTCTCACAGGTTTTTATATCACATGTATTATAATATATATATATATTATATATATATATATATTATAATATTATAATATTGTTTGAACTTTTTTTTTTATCGAAATATTTTACCATTAAAACATACTTATTTCATGCATGTGTTTTATGTTATTTGTATTTATTTGTACTTGAAATATTTTTTCCAATAATGATGAATCAGCCTACAGAGTGGAGGTGCAAAGTCTGATGAGATGGTGCTCGGTGATCAATGCCGGGAGTACGCACGCTACGCTGCTGTGTGGCGGGACTAGCGGCCAGGGTTCGTATTAGGCGGAATTGGCACGCAGAACAAACTTTGATGTTGCTGACAGGAAATGGGAGCCTAACAAACGCAATTTGGACTTACAGTCTTCTTCGTTCGTATATCTGAAAGCTCGTAAGTTGAAGGTTCATAAATAGAGGAGCGTCTGTATATGAAAAATTCTTGCTATACGGGAAATTAAAACTGGTATACTGGATGAGCTGTTATACCCCCCAGTGCTATTCTGAAAATTGGAAAGTGTATTTTTACAAAGGAATATCAGGCAACTGTCAGTGCAAACATATACAATGACCAGTAAACACCCTTAACTGATGGTAGGTTATATCACTGGAGCAGGATCCACCCCAAAAGCTGCAGAATGCGAAGGCATTGCTTTGACTTCTCCAATATGGCAGACAAATTGTTGCACTTCTAGTCATGGGATTGGCAGGCCTAATAAATATATGTCATTAGTCCCATGTTATGAAATTTACTGTAGCTGTTTAATCAGCATCTTAGGATCAGGGGTCATGTTGTGTTGAGTTTTCCATCTGTACTCGCTTACCGAGTTGCTGTAGCTATTACATGGAATTACAAGTGTCTCTTCCTATGCAGTATTATATTTTTGATGTGGTTGAATTTACCTGTTGGACAGAGTAAACACGTCAAGGTAAACTTACAGTGAGATTCAACTAGCTGGTCAGCTGCTGAAGTCACATGCTTCCCAACCAAATTATGTGGTCAATGAGCCGACTCCCCTGACAGACAGACCAAACCCCATCTGCTAAAGCGATGATCCACCCAACTATCATGTTGTGATGAGTCTCTGGGGCTTAATGGTTCCTCATTATCGGTCACCTTCCTCTCGAGCCACTGTGCCGAAGGTCATTATTGCCACCAAAGGTCATTACCCTAGTAGGGACCACCATTCTCTATGCGTAGTTTGTATGGGTGTTAAACACCCTCAGATGTCATTAGTGGACACGCAAACATGTATTCACTAGCAAACAAACAGGGCTTGGGCCGCCCTACTTCTCAAGTAACAGCTAACATCCATCATCAGTGAACTACATTGAGCAGGGTAGACATGATGGAAACTGAATTTCTGGAGGAGGGAGAAGAGGAGTGAGCACCGGGTGATGAGGACACAGAGGGGGGGCCAACTCTGACCTCCTCAACATGGGCTATATAGAGGAAGAGGAGGGTGACGACTCCATCTTCCTCACCCAACAGTCAAGACCCCCCAGCACGATGGACACAGGTTCTCAGGCTGACTGTGACCTGATTGAGGTCTGCATACGGGCAGCAGTAAAGCTGGGCATACCTTAGCCAGTGACCCAGGATGCTGGTGAGAGCGCCCTCTAGCTGCACCTGTCTGCCCTGGGGGATGCCCAGAAGGCGGAGAGCATGGACACGGCCTATGACCCCTAACAAGGGTCTCTTTCGCCTGGGCCTGGATAAAATGAAGGAAAGCAGCACTCTCAGGAAACAGGACGATGAGGCTTTCAGTCTGTTTACCACACAAGCAAACACTGAGCCCCCCTCAGACAGCTCAGTCAGGCTTTGCGGGGGCAGCAGGAGGCAGGCAGGCTGGGGCCAGAGGGCAGCTCCTGGTGGAGATCAGGCCGGCCAGCAGTGGAGAGCGGCCAACCCAGGGCTGTGGGGGAAACATCTCTTTGCTGCTGTGGCTTCTGACCCCATGAAGGGAAACGGTAGCAGGCCTCTGACTGCCCCCCCCCCCCCCCCCAAAGAGGAGCTTGGGGTCTTCAGCCCCCCTGCTCTGCCTTCAGAGGCTCCCTTCGTTCCAGGGATCCCCGCTGTAAGTTCTCCTTCGGTTCAGGAGAATGAGGCTCCTTGTCTAAAGTGTCACCAGGCACTTTCACAGTGTTATCAGTCTTTATCTGTGCATTTTTACAGGCTGGCTGTCTCAGGGTCATCTGTGCCGACACCTCAGGACTGGTGTAAGAATCAGCTTTCTGGGTGTTTACAGTCCACGGATTTGGGATACTGCAGTGCATTCTGGGAGTTGTCTATCTCTCACAGTGAAACACCCAGCGAAGTTAGAAAAAGAACTTTGTGTTACTTGACATAATCACTGGTTCTTTGGTAAAAGAGGAAGGAGTTGCATCATAACTTCCCTCCTTGCACAGGCATGGGAAGGAATCTCTCTAGAATGACCCGTCAGGGAGGTCAACTGGGGTAGTGAGAGCAGGGCGGAGCCTGGTCTCAGGTCTACCTGTCTGTCACAGATAGGCTGATGTTATTGGTGCTTCCATAGCTGGTCACACCCAAACTGATCCCCATAGTGAAACACTGAGCAAAGATATCAAAGAACCCCCAGGGGTGCGCTTAAGGGCCTGGGAGGAGAACTGAGGGGCAAGGCTCCCAATGAGGCATCTAGGCTTTCATATCTTTGAGCAAAACATCGTCCCTGTACATTATAGTGCAGAGTGACAGTGAAACCAACCAATCATAATGCGTTATGCAGGGGGTGGGAACATCACAGGACACTCCAGATATTCCCGTGCCCTGGGGGGCCTCTGGATGTCTAGGGCCCGGGTCTCCTTCGTGTCGGCTTCAGGTCCTCGGTGGGCGGGGCTGTGGCTCCCCACACACACTACTAGACATTTACATGGAGAAACCTTAGGAACACCAGCGCGCTGACACACAGGTGTACACACAGGTGCTCACGGACACGTGCTCACGGACACACACTGTCTTGATCGGCTGTTGCTTCTGGGCCAATGAAGTTTCTATAGCAATGTTTTTATTGACCAATCAGAGGCTTGTCCAGCCTTATGTGACATGGCATTAGTATTGTAGTGTGATCACTGAAAAATGGCAACTGAGGCAAAGACTCAGGTCATACAGTAAGTAATTTGTTAACCAGGCCATGTTGTCTTAGAAATTTCACTGTAAGTTTACAAAAAGAAAAAAAAACTCTTATTATCTTATTATTTTTTGCCAGTAGTACATTTTGAGGCTTGAGGGGAGGGGGGTAATTGGGGTGGAATTGAAGATCCACAGTGAGAAGATCAGGGGGTCAAGATCAGGGGTCAAGATCAGCCTCAGGGGTCGAGATTAACCTGGTTGTCTTTCACTCTGCAGCAGGTTTGGGGAGCTAGTTACCCTCTAGCTGGTAGAGACTGGGGGCAGCGTGGGGGCCTCACACCTCCAGGCTTGTGGTTTCCATATCCGGCCTCCAGCTCTCTGTGGGCAGTTTGCATGTTCTTCCTGTATCTATGCTGGTTTCCTCTCAGTTCTCGGGTTCCTCCCACAGCCCAAAGACACGTGGTTCAGGTGAATTGGTGCCTCTAAAAGTGCCCATAGTGACTGTGTGTGAGTGTTTGCCCTGTGACAGACTGGCATCCTGTCTTGGCTGTTCCCCTGCCTTGTGCCCTGTGACAGACTGGCATCCTGTCCTGGCTGTTCCCCTGCCTTGTGCCCTGTGACAGACTGGCATCCTGTCCTGGCTGTTCCCCTGCCTTGTGCCCTGTGACAGACTGGCATCCTGTCCTGGCTGTTCCCCTGCCTTGTGCCCTGTGCTGCCTCAGATCAGCTCCACGCTCCCTGTACTGTACTGACCCTGTACTGGATAAGCATGTGCAAGATGGCTGGCTGAACTAAAATACATTTAAATGCTTTTTGTATGTCAAGCCTTGTTAAGTAATTTCTCTTTAAATAACACATTTAAAAGCAATGTACAGTGGATACGGAAAGTATTCAGACCCCCTTCAATTTTTCACTCTTTGTTATATTGCAGCCATTTGCTAAAAATTTTTAAAATATTTTTTTTCACTCATTAATGTACACACAGCACCCCATATTGACAGACAAAAAAAAGAATTTTTGAAATTGTTGCAGATTTATTAAAAAAGAAAAACTGAAATATCACATGGTCCTAAGTATTCAGACCCTTTGCTGTGACACTCATATATTTAACTCAGGTGCTTTCCATTTCTTCTGATCATCCTTCATTCATTCGAGTCCAGCTGTGTTTGATTATACTGATTGGACTTGATTAGGAAAGCCACACACCCGTCTATATAAGACCTTACAGCTCACAATGCATGTCAGAGCAAATGAGAATCATGAGGTCAAAGGAACTGCCTGAAGAGCTCAGAGACAGAATTGTGGCAAGGCACAGATCTGGCCAAGGTTACAAAAACTTTCTGCTGGACTTAAGGTTCCCAAGAGCACAGTGGCCTCCATAATTCTTAAATGGAAGACGTTTGGGACGACCAGAACCCTTCCTAGAGCTGGCCGTCCGGCCAAGCTGAGCTACCGGGGGAGAAGAGCCTTGGTGAGAGAGGTAAAGAAGAACCCAAAGATCACTTTGGCTGAGCTCCAGAGATGCAGTCAGGAGATGGGAGAAAGTTGCAGAAAGTAAACCATCACTGCAGCCCTCCACCAGTCAGGGCTTTATGGCAGAGTGGCCTGTCGGAAGCCTCTCCTCAGTGCAAGACACATGACGGCCCGCATGCAGTTTGCTAAAAGACACCTGAAGGACTCTGAGATGGTGAGAAATAAGATTCTCTGGTCTGATGAAACCAAGATAGAACTTTTTGGCCTTAATTCTAAGCGGTATGTGTGGAGACAATCAGGCACTGCTCATCACTTGTCCAATACAGTCCCCACAGTGAAACATGGCGGTGGCAGCATCATGCTGTGGGGGTGTTTATCAGCTGCAGGGACAGAACGACTGGTTGCAATCGAGGGAAAGATGAATGCGGCCAAGTACAGGGATATCCTGGACAAAAACCTTCTCCAGAGTGCTAAGGACCTCAGACTGGGCCGAAGGTTTACCTTCCAACAAGACAATGACCCTAAGCACACAGCTAAAATAACGAAGGAATGGCTTCACAACAATTCTGTGACTGTTCTTGAATGGCCCAGCCAGAGCCCTGACTTAAACCCAATTGAGCATCTCTGGAGAGACCTAAAAATGGCTGTCCACCAACGTTTACCATCCAACCTGACAGAACTGGAGAGGATCTGCAAGGAGGAATGGCAGAGGATCCCCAAATCCAGGTGTGAAAGACTTGTTGCATCTTTCCCAAGAAGACGCATGGCTGTATTAGCTCAAACGGGTGCTTCTACTAAATACTGAGCAAAGGGTCTGAATACTTAGGACCATGTGATATTTCAGTTTTTCCTTTTTAATAAATTTCAAAAATTATTTTTTTTGTCTGTCAATATGGCGTGCTGTGTGTACATTAATGAGGAAAAAAATATATTTTGAATGATTTTAGCAAATGGCTGCAATATAACAGAGTGAAAAATTGAAGGGGGTCTGAATACTTTCCGTACCGACTGTATGTTGTGCCAAAGACCTGTACAATAAAAATACGTAATAAAAACAGAGGCATTATTCAATGTTACACGAAAAATAAAATTAATTTAGATTTTTTTTAGATAAAACAGAACCAAAGGCCCAAAAGTTAAAGTTTTTAAACAAGATTACCCAGAATTGCAGTCCAATCGGGATAAGATAAAAGCAGGAGTAACTGTCTGCAGGTCTTTGGCTGTTGAGCTCAGCTGACAGAAACGCTCCTTCACAGCAGCATTTATTTGTTTATCAAACTTAATGATGAATCAAAGATGACACCAAGATGTTTAGCATGTGACCGAAAGTTTTCTGAAAGAGGCCCCAATTGTTCTCTGAGATCATGAACAAACCTTGAGTGACCAAAACTCATTACCTCTGTCTTCCATCCATCCATTTACTTCCGCTTATCCGAGGTCAGGTCAAGGGGGCAGCAGTCTCAGCAGGGAAACCCAGACTTCCCTCTCCCCGGCCACTTCCTCCAGCTCCTCTGGGGGGATCCTGAGGCGTTCCCAGACCAGCCGAGAGACATAGTCCCTCCAGCGTGTCCTGGGTCTTCCCCGGGGCCTCCTCCCAGTGGGACATGCCCGGAACACCTCACCAGGGAGGCGTCCAGGAGGCATCCTAAGCAGATGCCCGAGCCACCTCATCTGGCTCCTCTCAATGCGGAGGAGCAGCGGCTCTACTCTGAGTCCCTCCCGAATGACCGAGCTCCTCACCCTATCTCTAAGGGAGAGCCCAGCCACCCTGCGGAGAAAACTCATTTCGGCCGCTTGCACTCGCGATCTCGTTCTTTCGGTCACTACCCACAGCTCATGACCATAGGTGAGGGTAGGAACGTACTGTAGATCGACCGGTAAATTGAGAGCTTTGCCTTCTGGCTCAGCTCCTTCTTCACCACGACAGTCCGATGCAGCGTCCGCATCACTGCTGACGCCGCACTGATCCACCTGTCGATCTCCCGCTCCATCCTTCCCTCACTCGTGAACAAGACCCCGAGATACTTAAACTCCTCCACTTGGGGAAGGACCTCCTCCCCGACCTGGAGAAAGCACTCCACCCTTTTCTGGCTGAGGACCATGGTCTCGGATTTGGAGGTGCTGATTTTCATTCCAGCCGCTTCACACTCGGCTGCGAACTGTTCCAGTGAGAGCCGAAGGTCACGGTCTGATGAGGCCAACAGAACCACATCATCTGCAAAAAGCAGAGACCTAATCCTGAGGTCACCAAACCGGACACCCTCAACGCCCTGGCTGCGCCTAGAAATTCTGTCCATAAAGGTTATGAACAGAATCGGTGATAAAGGGCAGCCCTGGCTGTGTCCAACACTCATCGGGAACGAGTCCGACTTACTGCCGGCAATGCGGACCAAGCTCTGACACCGGTCGTACAGGGACCGAACAGCCCTTATAAGGCAGTCCAGCACCCCATACTCCCGGAGCACCCCCCACAGGACTCCCCGAGGACGCGGTCGAATGCCTTCTCCAAGTCCACATAGCATATGTAGACTGGTTGGGCAAACTCCCACGCACTGTGTCTTTTGCAGCATCTTCATGGTTCTGCTAAACACACGTGACCCTAATCCTAGTATTATACAAACCAAGCAGTATTACTTAGAGATGCTGTGATGTAGATCTTTATTCAGTTGATTATTTTCCCTGCAGGTGCTGACAGTGTGTCCAAAGCAAGCGATGTGTCTTCATGGAGAGGAGGATCTGCCACCCTGTCATGTTTCTATGGTGACAGATATAAAACTCATGTAAAATACTGGTGCAAAGGGCATAATTGGAATCCATGTTCTCCCATAGTACACAGTGACTCTCCACAGGAGGGTAAAGTGTCAGTCAGAGATTATTCTGACCAGCAAGTCTTCACTCTGACCATCAACAATCTGACAGCTGGGGACTCTGGTTATTACGCATGTGGTGTGAAGATCGATGGACGTCCAGAATCTGGAACTTGGGTTGAACTGTCAGTCACTGATGGTAAGACGCCTGTCACAAATATGTAGAAGTTTACCTACATCTAAGCCACAAAAGGAGCTATGTTTATGCTTATTGTTAAGCTACTTGACTGTCATGGACTCGGGTGGTTCGGGCGCGAGGATGAGGCCTGGTGCAGGCAAGGAGGTAATTTGGACGAACCACTTGCGGCTTGCAGGGAAACGGGTTTATTAACAAAGAATAAGAAGAAACAAAAGGACCACGTGGGGTCAAACGTAAACGGGGATAAACAAATACTAATTACAATAAGGGGCAGGTAAGTAACAAAGAAACAGCATAAGACCTCAAACACAAACAAACATCAATGACTCCAGGAAGAACAGAACAGGATCAGGAACTTAAATACAAAAAGTAAACCGGGTAACGACACAACGGGAGTGAGACATAGACAATTAACCAATCCGGGAGGGAGCAGGTAAACATGGACGGGCAAGCACAAAAATAGGCAACAGCTGAAACTAATAATTAAATTCAGGGAACTCAAAGTAACAAAGAAACTAAGAAACAGAATCCAGGGGAATAACAGACAGGTAAAAACACAAACACAGGCACAAAGCATGAAACCAAAACCAAATACAAATCACAAGACACAGGAACAAGAAAACTCATACAAATGAAACACTAGGGAACAAAATACAAAAACCGAAGAGGTGGGATTCGAACACGTGACGAAAGGGATTTGCAGGTAGCCACATGAGTCATGCGGCTGACAGGAAACAGGGGAAACAAAGACTGACAGGAGGGACAGTGATGTCTGCTGGCCAAATGGGGAAGGGACACAGAAGACTGAGACCACAGTAGCTGACCCTGACACTTGACTGGTTAATCTTTTCATAAATTGTTTTCCGAAATCTGTAGTACTTAGTAGAATCTACATGTAATCAAAATAAATGTTAATATTTCTGCAAAGTTTAGTACTGAAACCTACAGTGGGCTGTTACTGACGCTATTAATATGTGTATAAATGCTGTAAGAGGGAGTGACAGTTAATCAGCCTGGTAATTTTCATACTGTCCCTGCAGGTGTATCCACAGTGACCAGGGTGTCTGTACAGAGAGGAGGATCTGTCACCATCCCATGTTTCTATGGTGACAGATATAAAACTCATGTGAAATACTGGTGCAGAGAGCATTATAGGGATTCATGTACTTCCATAGTACACAGTGACTCTCCACAGGAGGGTAAAATGTCAATCAGAGATGATCCTGACCAGCAAGTCTTCACTGTGACCATCAACAATCTGACAACCAGGGACTCTGCCAGCTACTGGTGTGGTGTGAAGATCAGTGGAGATTCAGATGTTGGAGATCAGGTTTACCTGTCAGTCAGTGATGGTAAGATGTCTGTACTGCAGACTGTAGCCAATGAGATGCACAGAATGTAACATGTCATTCAGTCAGAAAGGAAGGACACAAATACAGAAAGAATAAAAATATTTTGACATTTAATAAGTATATAGAATAGATTCCAAATTTTACTTTTGTTCAACAGCATAACTGAGACCATTGATAAGTAACAACATCAATTTAAATTTGTTGTCTTTCATTCTGCAGCAGGTTTGGAGCTAATTACCCTCTAGCTGGTAGAGACTGGGGGCAGCGTGGGGGCCTCACACCTCCAGGCTTGTGGTTTCCATATCCGGCCCCCAGCTCTCTGTCCTGTTTAGTTTTAGATGTTTGTAAAAAGTATGGTAACATTAATATAAGCATGTAACTGGCTCATATTTTACGCATAGTGTATTTTATTTTGGACTGTGTAAATATCACAGTGTTTGTTCCTATTCTGTGTGTTCAGGTTCCCCAGGACTGTCAGTGGAGGAACAGGAGATGATGGGTGTGGAAGGAGACAGTGCCAGTGTTCAGTGTCGCTATAGAAATGATTATAGTCAGAGGATGTGGTGTAAGATCGGGGGCTCCTGTGTATCAGAGAAATATGTGAGTTTGGATGGGAGGCCTGTCCTGATCAGGGATGACAGAGTAAATAAAGTCTTCAGTGTGACAATGAGGGGACTGGAGAGGAAGGACACTGGCTGGTACTGGTGTGCTGATGGAATCCTGCAGATCCCAGTTCATATTACTGTCAGTCAGACAACTACAACCACAATCAACACTGAACGTAAGTCAGCTCAAAGCACTTCATTATGATGGAGTGAGAGATACGGGTGGATAATCATTAAGCCCTGGAGCAGCTGTCTTCTTAGGCCCCGTATGACTGTGGCAGTTTATAGGCAGTTGGGGATACATGCTTGTCTGACTGAGGTGCTAAAGATGTCTGTCATGCCATCTGTCAGCTCATGGGCACAGTCCCTAAGAACCCCACCTGGAATATTGTCAGGACCAGCAGTCTTACGTGGGTTCATGTTACACAGAGTGTTCCTCACTTCCACTGTGGATGGGTGGGGTGTCTGTTCATTGGTGGGAGGGTGCTCTTCTCTGCGTTGTTGTGTGATACATCAAACCAGGCAAAGAGCTAGTGAAGCCTGTCAGGGAGGGAGCGGTCATAATCCATGGTATGTGAGGTGGTGGTGTAATCTGTGAGGACCTGTATAAGATTAAGATTAATTTTATTAATCCCAGGGGGAAATTGCCACATATGTGGTGTGTCCCTGGTGGTGTGGAAAAGCACATGGATGTTAATAATAAGTCCTTCTTGCTGCTCTGATGGTCTGTGACAGAGCGGCTCTAGCTGTCCTTAGGGCCACAGGGTCACCAGACCTGAAGGCCACATCCCGTGATTTTAGCCTGCTGTGGACGTCCGCTGTGACCCAGGGCTTGCTTAATTAATGATGATGCATCTTTCATCACAAATATTTGTGCAGCGATATTTGTTCATGATTTATGCTTCAGTAGTTACTGAGTTATCACTATATTACTTGTGCCCGTTTTATAAATGACCTTTTCCTTATGAGTCGTTCCTGCCTGACAGAACAAAGTTTTTCCTTTTCCCTCCTAATCAGACACCACAGTCCTTACTCCAGGTTCTGCTTCTGTTTCAGTGACCATCAAGCCTTCTGCTCCTGGATCGACCCCCACAGGAGCGAATGATAAGGAACAGAGGTTAGTATTCAGCTCGTCATGCTACAGCGTCTGACTGATCATACAGTAATGGGAAAAGCATATTATTTTTATGAAAATATGGATATTGTGTCTATTTTATTTTTCTTAATTATAATGTCCTTGAGACGGCATCCCATCCAGGCTGAGCCCCTGCCTTGTGCGCTGTGCTGCTGGGGATAGACTGCAGGCCTGTTTGGAAGATGGATGGATGGATGGATGGATGGATGGATTTTACAAAACAGTATAACGTGAAATCTAATAGACAGGGATGCATGTAACTGGTGTGCAAGCACGCTGTATTAAGGTTCACGTGCATGGTGATTTTTTTTGTCATAACAGCACAAATACACATTAAATAAATGTGCATTTGCTTCACTATGATAAGAAGTTGCTGCGCGTACTGCTTCATACAGGAAATGCATATGTGTGCACCAGTTATGTGCATCACTGCTAAAATCATACTGAAATTGGCAGTTTAAATTCTCCAGATATTCTCATGCTCTTTGTTAATGTCTCCTGTTCCTCACATGCAGCCTGTATAATAGTACAGATGTGGCTGTAGTATGTTGCTATAAAGCATGTAAGACTTTACTGTTCAAATCCACCCTCTTATTCAGCTCCTTGGTCCAGCTGGCTCTTTATGTAGGACTGGGCTTATTGGTGCTGCTGTTGGTCATCATCATCATCATCACATGGAAAGTGCTGGACAAACACAGTGAGTATCTGCTGATGCAGACGGTGTACAGTAAGGGAAATAATTATTTGACCCCCTGCTGAATTCTTAAGTTGACCCATTAATAAATAAATGAGAAGTCTATAATTTCACTGGTAGATTTATTTTAACAGCAAAAGATAGATTATCAACAAAACAAGCAAGAAGATATCATCATGTAACAGTTACAAACCAATTTGTCATTCATCTCAGGAAATAAGTATTTAATCCTGCATGCTTTAGTACTTGGTGGAATAACCATTGTTTGGAAGCACAGCTGTTTGACGTTTCTTGTAGTTGGTCAGCAGGGTTGCATGCAGATCATCAGGAATTTTCATCCACTCCTCTTTGCAGACCTCCTTCAAATCTGTAAGGTTTTTAGGCTGTCACTTGGATAGATGAAGCTTGAGTTCCCTCCATAGGTTTTCTATGGGATTAAAGTCCGGAGACTGGCTAGGGCACTCCATGACTTTAATGTGCTTCTTCTTGAATCACTCCTTTGTTGCCTTGGCCGGATGCTTAGGGTCGTTGTCTTGCTGGAAGACCCACTCGCAATGCATTTTCCGTGCCCTGGCTGAAGGAAGGACGTTCTCATCCAAGATTTTACGTTACGTGGCCCCATCCATCTTTCCTGTGATGAAGTGCAGATGTCCTGTACCCTTGGCAGAAAAACACCCCCAAAGCATAATGCTTCCACCTCCGTGTTTGACAGTAGGGATGGTGTTCCTGGGGTTACAGTCAGCATTCTTTTTCCTCCAAGCACGGCGAGTAGAGTTGATGCCAAACAGCTCAATTTTGGTCTCATCTGACCACATCACATTCTTTCAAGCCTCATTGGAATTATTCAGGTGGCATACTTCAGACAGGCCTGAACATGAGCCCTCTTGAACAGGGGTACTTTGCAAGCAATGCGAATAATGAATAATTGCACCAACAGTTGTCACTTTCTTACCAAGCTGCTTGCTGATGGTCATGTAGCCCATTCCATATTTGTGAAGATCAATAATCTTGTCTCTGATGTCTTTAGACAGCTCTTTGTTATTTTCCATGGTGATAAGGTTGGAGATGTAGACAGGTTAGTGACCCAAGAATACTGTTTTGATAGGGGTCACATTGTGGGAGGCCGGGTGGTCATATCATGCAGGTGCCTGGCAAGTGGGGCATGCAAATGTCACAGTCGGCCAATGTTACAACCAATGGACATGTGAAGGCACCCACACACGTGGTGAAGGTTCTGGTTGCCCAAGACAGTCCACACCAATGGAGGATCATCATATTATGTGTCAAGCATTACAGAACCCCATGACATCTGCGCCTGCCATCCGGACACAGGTATTGGACTCACTACAACACCCCCTGCCATTCTGAACCATGTCTCGACGACTGGCATCAGCCAGGCTACGGGTTCACCGTCCCATGCATAGGCTCCCATTAACACCAGCGCTGAGACAGCTTAGTTTTGTGTGGTGCCATAACCAGGAGGCATGGACTGACAACAAGTGACATCATACCATGTTCAGTGATGAATCTCGGTTCTGCATTACCATGGATAACTGCTGTGTGCACGTATGGCGGCAGCGAGGGGAGAGGACCAATCCTGCCAATGTTGTGGAGAGACACACTGGCATGACTCCTGGCATCATGGTGTGAGGAACCATAAGGAATGACTTCAGGTCATCTCTGGTAGTGACTTGGGGGACCCTGACGGCACAGAGCTACATCAGTGACATCCTGCGTCTGCATGTCTTACCCCTCCTGAGACAGCACCCTGGTACAGTCTTCCAACAAGACAGCGCCCGTTCACACGGAATGTTTGTCTAAGGACTGCCTGTGTCATGTTGAGGTCCTCCCATGGCCAGCCAGATCCCCTGATCTTTCCCCAGTCGAACCTGTGTGGGATCAGCTTGGACATCAGCTCAGACCCAGTGCAAATCTGCAGGATCTCGAGGGCCAATTACGACAGCTGTGGGCCAACTTGCCGGCAGAGAGGATACAACGGTTGTACAACTCTCTTCTACACCGTATTGTGGCATTTACTTTTTTTTGTCAGTGAGTCGATATTTATATATTTATAACGTATTTATACATCAATTAATATTAACGTGAACTATCTAGAGCAATAGCTGCCAAGTCATGCTGGGAGATGCAGTTGCTGACCACCAGTTCAGGCAGTGAAAGTACCTTTCATTGTGTATGAAGCACTCGTCCCAGCAAAGTGACGCTGCAAGGGAACCCGGAAGTGCGGTCATCTTCAACATCTTCCCTGAGCCAGGTTGTCGTCCCACAGTGCTTCAAGGCTGCCACCATCAGACCTGTTCTGAAGAAGGTGTAGTGGAAAATTACCACCAAGCATGATGTCCGATGGTTACTAAGGAAGTTAGGCTGCAAAATAAGGTGCAAGAGACTGGGGAGGGGGTTTTAGACCTTACCCATGTTAAGCTAGACAAGAGATGAATTTTTATTCTATATATGGTAAATATAAGATGCTTGTGCTAGACGAAAAGCTTGTCCTGAGCATAGAATGTGCAAAAGCAGACATGGGTCTTCCGGTTGTGGTTGCAGAGAAGGGTCATTTGTCTGTCAATATAAAATGAAAGCAGCTGCGTCTGCTATTTGGAGAACTTCTCAGAACTGTCTGTGGAGAGTCTCCCCGAGCTCGCAAAGAAAGATATCTCAATAAATGAAACCAAGCTAAACCATTGGACTCATCTGTTCCTTCCTACCTCCAAATTTCCATAACAAAGGCTACAGTTTCAGAGCTCAAAGACTGCCTCCCAGTAGCACTTACACGAATCATCATGAAGTCCTTTGAGCAGCTAGTCCTGAGCCACATCAAAAAGCAGCTCCCCCGCCCCCGCCCCCCCACTGGACCCACTGCAGTTCGCGTAAGGAACAAACCAGTCTTCAGACAGCATCATCTCACTCAAACTTCACCTGGCCCTGTCCCACCTAGAACACCCACGTGAGAATGCTGCTCATCGACTTCAGTTCAGCATTCAGCACCATCATCCCTCAGCAGCTGATCGGTAAGCTGGACCTGCTCAGACTGAACACCTCCATCTGCAACTGGATTCTGGGCGTCCTCACTGAGAGCCCCCAGACAGTCCAGATCGGCAACACCAGCTTCAACACCATCACGCTGAGCCCAGGCACTCCCCAGGGATGTGTGCTGAGCCTGCTGCTCTTCACATTGCTGATGCATGACTGCACCTCCAGTTCCAGCATGAACCACATTATCGAGTTTCCAGACGACACCACAGTAGTGGGTCACATCAGGGACAATGACACGTCGTACAGAGTGGAGGTGTGACAGCTAGCAGCCTGGTACAAGGACAATAGTCTGTCTCTTAATGTTGGTAAGACAAAAGAGCTGATTGTTGACTTCAGAAGGACCAAGGCTGGCCACTCCCCTCTCTGCATCGACAGCGCCACAGTGGAGAGAGTGAAGAGCACCAAGTACCTGGGTGTTCACATCACAGAGGACCTCTCCTGGACCATCAGTTCCCTGAAAAAAAGATCTCAGCAACGCCTCCATTTTCTGCGTTGACTGAAGAAAGCGCACCTCCCCAAACCCATCCTCACCACCTTCTACAGAGGCACCATCGAGAGCCTTCTGACCAGCTGTATTACAGTCTGGTATGGAAACTGCCACACCTCAGACCGTAAATCCCTCCAGAGGATTGTGCGGACAGTTGAGTGCATCATTGGTAGCTCTCTACCCAGCCTACAGGACATTTACACCCCCCCATTGCATCTGCATGGGCACCAGCATCGTGGCCGACTCCCACCATCCCTCCCACGGACTGTTCACCCCCCTTCCATCTGGAAGAAGATTCTGGAACATCAGGAGCATCAGGTCTGCTAGACTGTGCAGTAGCTTCTTCCCCCAAGCAGTCCGGCTCCTGAACACCATGCTACCCCCTCCCACACTGGACTGTCTCCTTAACATCCTGCTCTGTCCTACTTAACTCCCCTTATACTGAACAAATGTTTTACTCTCATTGCAAACTTGCAGAACTGCTCATATGTGCACAATGTAATTCCACAAGGAAATTGCACAGCAGTACACGTGTCTACATTAACTGTACTGCCAGCATATTTGCACTGTTTCTCATAGTCCATAGTCTATTGTTGTGTGTGTGTGTGTGTATGTGTATATATATATATATATATTTGGAGATACATGTACAGGTATTATCTATCTCCCCCCCCAGTTATCCTCACTGTCGATGTGTCTGAGTGTACTGCTGTCCTGTTGTGTCGTACGCTGCACCTTTGCTCCCTGAAAGGACGTTATTTCCTCTCACTGTGTGCTTTAATGTTTATGGTTGAGATGACAATGAAGCTCTACTACTACTCTACTAAACAGAAAAAAACAGCACACAAAGCCGTTTCCCCTCTATCACACATGCTAATTAACACATGCTAATTAAGAGGGAATGACGCTGTGTTTGTTACACTGGAAATTAACTGTATTAGTTAAGAGCAGAGACACTGATGTGAGCAGAATCATTTTTCTTTTGTCGTAGAGAAAAAAATGGTCAGGAACCAACATCCAGGAAGCACAGAAATGACAGTAAGTTCATATTAAATATGAGAAGAAACTCTAGAAAATTCTGTACGGTTTTGTCCATTTTAAGAGGATAAAAGCAGAATCGAGAATGTATTCTGGGAGTGATTGTTTTGAAAGCTGACATGTAACTTTTTTCTAGTTGAACCCAGACCATGAGTATGCAGCTGTAGACAGAACTGGAATCATCAAGAGAGCCCCCCCAGATCAGGTAAACGCAGGAATAAAATATATACAATGAGACTACTGAGATCAGCCTGTGTATCAAAATGTACAAATTAATGTTATACAGTGGTACCTCAGAACTCGAATTTAATCCGTTCAGAACTCCGGATCAAATCCTAAAAAGTTTGAGTTCTGATCGAATTTTCCCCTATAAGAAATAATGGAAAACCAATTAATTGGTTCCCAGCCGCAAAAAATTACACCTAATATGTTTTTTTTTTTTAGCATTTAAACACAAAACTTACCGGATAAAACAAGAAGAGTATATATTGTACTAAACACATCTAAGCACATTTATCAAAACAGTAATTTGTAAAGTAAGAAAATAAATGTATCCAAACAATGTGTAAACTTAAAAAAAAAAAGTGTCCTGCCCCAATCGTCCGCTCCTTCCGTGTGCCACGCCCCCTCATTAACCCCGTGTGGAATCCCAGTGTGATCAGCTGTTTCTGGTTGTTGTCATTAGTCCTCTGTATTTTATCCGCATTTCAGTTTGTTTCCCCAGTCCAGCCATTGTATTGTCCGTCTGCGTTTCCCTGCCTTACCTGTAATTAAATCCCCTATTCCCCGATACCCTGATGTCTGCGCACTTTGTCTCCATTCCGTCCGGCTGGGCAGGACAATATTATTATAATTAAATGTATTAATTGTTTATTATTAATATAAAAATAATTAACAAATCTTTATTTTAAAATGTATTTTATTATATAATAATAATTACTGTTACTGTCTATCATTGTCTAAATATATTTTTACTGTCTAAATATATGTATTCAGCTAGTGTAAACATGCACAATGCTGTCACAGGGAATGCGAGGCTGAGACTGAAGCGTTACCCTTTGATTCCGCTGAGAGACGTGCGGCATGACTCATTTCCCCGCGCGTACTTGTAAGTTATCTTAGGTCGGCGTTCACGGCTTGACTTCTGAGATTCAGATCGAGTTCTAGGTAATTATTTTTTCGAACTGGTTGGTTTGACTTTTAAGAAATTCGAATTCTAATGAGTTTGAGAACTGAGGTACCACTGTATCAGTTAATGTAGTACATTTTCATAACCCATTTGTTACATTGCAGTTAAAATGTTTTGAAAATGGAAATAAAAAAACTCAAATTGGATAATATCTATAAAGGTACAAAACAATTATGGATATACATTAACTGATCATCACAAAATTCACCGACAATGACGTTCCACTGCTGTCAGTTAATGAACGGACAGGTGGTTCTGTAGAGATACATGGTCATAATGTGATCCTCTCTCAGGCCTCTGTGGAGCCTGGTGCTGATGTCACCTACAGCTCCATTGTCCTGCCAGATCCAGAGGTAAGATGGTTTCATGTAAATCAGTGTTTGGTTCAGGCATAGGACCAGTATCACAATGAGAGTGACACGTATATCAATAATGTGCTGACTGGGCAGGTACATCTACACCTCAGCTGATCTGCCAGATCCATGTGTATCAGAATTAGCTGTAATGTACCAAGAAGTACCATGATACCCTTGATATTTCACAATGATTCACATAGGAGGTTTGGGAGTTTATGGATTTGTGGTCTCTGTACAAAGGTTGGTCTTGTACCTCCACTGTAAGCAGCTAAATGCTCTCAGCAGGTGTCCTCTAGATGTTCTTCACACCGTCCTGCTGTAACCCCAGCCAGCGATGTGGTCTACAGCTCAGTCGCCCGGAAGCACTGAGAGGTGAGTTTGGACAATCTGCTCTAACATGAGCTGTGATACATTTAGTCTGTGATGCTTCATATGTATCGTATGTTTCATTTGACACTGTATAGAGCCACACTTACAGCATCATACATGCAGCTAATTTGGCTTCAATTTATAAACCGGATGTAAGTGAACTAAAGAGGTTTCCCAGATTAATCTATCGCTCTGGTTCATTTCCTGTTCCTGTAGCAGTAACATTAACACACTAAACTCCCTGAAATACTAAGGAAGATGTTAGTGCCTCAGGAGCTGAGCTGAACTGATGAATCAAGTAGCAAATATTAATACTTATCTGTTCCTTGTCCAGTAGGGGGAAGCAACACAGAGATGCTCCTCTACATGTGGGGAGCTGCTGCTCAGGATGAGAGCTGTGAGGGACACACAGATACTGCAGTGATGGGGAGGGATAATCACCAGGGAGGAGCATCTTACAGTGATGTCAGCTGTATTTAAATGGCATGCAGCACTGTCACATTACAGTGAGACAGTAAGAATCAGCCGGTATGAAACACACATTCATGGCTGTTGTGCATTTGAACCATGATCAAGATGCTATTTGTCTCACTTGTATGTCACTTTGGATAAAAGCATCTGCTAAATAGGATAAATGTAAATGTGAGGTATTATCTTGATGGTCTGATTTGTCACTTTCTCATTTATATTAATGGAAAAAAATATATATTAGCAATTCTAGTTGATTTGTATTTATGATATATACTGTAAGTGTTTGTTACTATGATATACAGTATTTTGAGAGTATTTGCCAATGTCTATTTCCTTATATGTACATACAGTATGTACCGGTGGGGGTTTAGTGAGCTCTAAGGGCTTTGGCTTTAATTTTATGCAGACCTCAGACTGTGTGACTCATCATTCATAATAATAATAAAAGTTGTTTTCATTAGTCCTGCATGCTGCAGTGGTGTCTCAGTGTGTAACATGGACGCCTCATACTGTCAGGGGTTTGGGTTTGAATCCTGCCCCTGGCTCTCAGTGTGTAACATGGACGCCTCATACATTCAGGGGTTTGGGTTTGAATCCTGCCCCTGGCTCTCAGTGTGTAACATGGACCCCTCATACTGTCAGGGGTTTGGGTTTGAATCCTGCCCCTGGCTCTCAGTGTGTTACATGGACGCCTCATACTGTCAGGGGTTTGAATCCTGCCCCTGGCTCTCAGTGTGTAACATGGACGCCTCATACTGTCAGGGGTTTGGGTTTGAATCCTGCCCCTGGCTCTCAGTGTGTAACATGGACGCCTCATACTGTCAGGGGTTTGGGTTTGAATCCTGCCCCTGGCTCTCAGTGTGTTACATGGACGCCTCATACTGTCAGGGGTTTGGGTTTGAATCCTGCCCCTGGCTCTCAGTGTGTAACATGGACGCCTCATACTGTCAGGGGTTTGGGTTTGAATCCTGCCCCTGGCTCTCAGTGTGTAACATGGATGCCTCATACTGTCAGGGGTTTGGGTTTGAATCCTGCCCCTGGCTCTCAGTGTGTAACATGGACGCCTCATACTGTCAGGGGTTTGGGTTTGAATCCTGCCCCTGGCTCTCAGTGTGGTGTTTGTGTCCCTGATTTGGGCCCCATGCTTCCTGGGATGTGACCCCAGGCTGACTGTGACCCCATCCTGGGTAAGAGGGTGAAAGATAGATGGATTGGTGATTTTTAAACATTTAACATCCATTAAAGGCAGTGAAGTTATGGGGATGTGAGCTTAGAGAAGACAGAGAAACAGTACAGTTATGGAGAGTCAGGAAGAGAGTGTCAGTCTCCACAGATCTGAGGTCAGTGAGACACACATAAGGCTCCTCTGATGCTCCTCTTCACAGGGCTCTCAAGTTTTGAAGACAGGCAAGAGTGACATTCCACTAACCCCTCCCCTCAATCCCCACCCGCCCAATCCCCACGACCCCCTGCCCCCCCACCCCCCACCCCGACCCCGCCCCATCCCCGCCCCATCCCATCCAGAGAGATTATGACTGGTGTTTTTTACTGTAGCTGTTTGTTGCCTTTTGGACTCTCTTATCATTTTTGATGTAGGCTCCCATTTAAAACAGTTTGGCTCAAGCCCAGCCATTTTCAGGGTCATCATTGAGGACAATGTCCCGTCTAGAGCCAAGCTGTTTCGTCTTGCGGGTTTGTTCAAACCGACCATTAAGAAAACCCTCTCGGTATCAGCATTGGAATGTGGGAGGATTAAAACCAAGGCCGCGATCTTTGATAACCTCCCAAATTGGTTCAAGTCAGTCACCTTTGAAAAAAGGAACCAAATTACTGAAATGTTTTCCTTTTATCGTGATTAATAATGAGCATGTCATGTTGTGTGCAAAATATTTCTTACCTTGTTCTTTGTTGAGGTCATCCTTCCCCAAAACCCCTCAACATCAAAGGATGTTGGGTCCTGGGGCATGGCAATGCCCATCAGTTGGTACTCCATGAACTCCTCACTTACATGGTCCTGTTCTTGTGGGTCATGAAAAGGAAGGAGTTCCTGAAATCTTAAAAAGAGCACAATGTGTACAATGTGTAGAATACAGTGAGAGACAGATTTGTTTTGTGATCATGACCATTAAACTTAAAAATAGTATATGAAAACCCTTGCCTGTCTACAAAGTATAGGGCATCTTCAACCCCACACTCAGCCCTCAGCTGCACATCAACAAATATTGCATGCTTCAGGAGAGCATCTTTCAACTGGAGATCATCCATGGCAAACTCCACAGCTCTGACCAGATAGGCCAGTGCTGCCTGCTGGAATTGCTGAGCCTTCTGTGATGTGACCTCTCCAGCCTCCAGGAGCCTGTGGAGCGTAGCTCTGGTGGTGAATCCCACATTGAGTTTTTCCCCTATTAGAGAGACAGAGGACATAGAGAAAGCAAGTCAAATACACAGGTATCTTATATGATATTGGGGCAGGATAAGGGTAATGTTGGGATGAGATCTTTATCGTTTTGGAAGTCATTAAGAAAAAAATGTTCTTCTTGTTTTATCCTGTTCATTTTGTGTTTCAATGCTAAAATAAATAAATAAAAATAAAGACATATTTAGGTGTAATTTTGGGGGGCCGGGAACCAATTGTCAATTGATGCCGTTAGATAATGTTTAATTCATGCACATTTTAATATTTTATATCTGATATCCTGTTGGTTTTCACCAATTTCTAACTCATGTATGCTTTAGTGAACCACTTTCCAGAATGATGACCCTCTCCACCACAGTCCTGAAAACCTTGAGAGGTGTTTACTTATGCTGTACTTCTGCTGTGTGCCTCTGCTGCTCCTTCCTGAAGTACATGACCATCTCCTTGGTCTTAAAAATGTTCATGTCCAGGTTATTGGCTCTGCACCACAGAGTCAGCTTCTCTACCTCAGTGAGGTTTGCCGTCTCGTCCCCGTCGGAGATTAGATCTACCATCACAGTGTCTTTGGCAAATTTCATGATGATGTATAAGCTGTGTGTAGCTCCTCAGTCATGTGAGTACAGGGAGTAAAGCAGAGGGCTCAGGGCACAGCCTTGTGGGGGTGCAGTGTTAAGGATGAGGGTGCTGGAGGTGCAGCTGCTGACTCTGATCACCTGCCGTCCATCAGCCAGTGACGGTCAGTAGCTGCACCTCCAGATATAGATACAAGAGAAACAGAATGTTTTTGGGGAGCGTTATTGCCCACAGATGAACTGATTGTCTTAAGCCTTTTGGTTGCTCAATATAAATATTTCATTTCGACCTCCTGTAAGACACTTAATTTCTTCTGTCCCTGCCTCTTAACAGAGCATCACTGCCAATGAAGTAAGAGGGTTACAGTTAAATCAGGTAAAGATATATAATATGGAATTTGCTGATCCAGGTTTTCAGCACCACGGACAGCAACTCGACTTACTGTCAGGTATTGGGGATTAAACCAGAAATAGATTTCATTTGAGGCAGATGAATATATATATATATATATATATATATATGTATTTGATATCTTTGTTATCTAGTTTTACGTTTGACATGTCCCCTTTCCCCAATATTCGATATGTGTGGCTGGTATCAGCTGTGTTTTTACTGCCAAGTGAAAAGTGGGCGGTCCTGGTTTAGTGTGTTACATCACACTCTGAGAGGGTCACTGATTGGTGCGCTCTGACAGAGAAGCATAAACTAAAACAATATACCATTTATTTTTAGTCTGAAATAATCTTTATTTTTAATAATCACCAACTCCAGAATACAAAACGCACTGTAAATCATCAATTTAACATTTATTAAATCTGAACAAATAATGAGCAGTTTAGTTTACATTTCAGAATTAGCAGTGCAATAAGATTAAACATTACATTCACTAATAAGCCATTGAACATTAACCAGCAGGTGGCAGCAAAGAGCCTGTGAAGAAGAGGCCGTCAGTGGTACCAGTTACCAGCCGTCAATCCAAGACTGCAGATCAGCTTAACAGGGTTAATGAGCTTGGATATTTCATCAGAATTCCCTAAGACCCCTGTTTTGTATTGGCCTCTCCCTCTGCTTCTCTCTGATTGGATCCCCTCTTTCTACAGGCGCTCCAGTGCAGCTGAATGGCGATGATGGTGCAAATCAGATACAACACACCAGTCCCAGCTTTCAGTGCAGCATCCAGAACCTGCTCCCATCTGTCAGACATATAATACATCAGTGTGTCTGTCAGTCACACGTATCACATTTAAACCTGAAGAACAATGCAGTCAATCTGCTCTGACAGAATTATAACCATCAACAGCAGCACCAATAAGCCCAGTCCTACATACAGAGCCAGCTGGACCAAGGAGCTGAATAAGAGGGTGGATCTGAACAGTAAAGTCTCACATGCTTTCACTGGCGTGCACAGATAGAGACGAGGTGGTGCTGAAGCACTTGCCCTTTTGCCCTCAGTCCAAAAAAGTGCCCTTTTGAAAGACGTGATATTTTTTTTTTTTTAAAGCTGCGCGATTTAAAAAGGTGTGAAAATAATGGCTTGATTTGTGCCCCTTCTTCAAAGACACCCGAACCCTGTCGCTTTTTCACTGTCACCGTGTCACGTGAACACGCTTGCAGTTCATTTGTTGTGAGGCGTGTAGCAGCGGCATGACATAGGACTACTTGGAGTAGGCATAGTAGGCTAATTATAGCGACTGGGAGCCACGGCGGACAACACGGCAGCTCTTTCCCTTCCCAACCAGTCAGGTAACCCATGAATCGAGTGAAATTATTCTGTTTGCCCTCTAAGACCAACCTGCAATTGTTTTGTTGTGAAGTAGCCTGTCAGAAACTGCACATGACAAACTTTGCCAGCTTGCCCCCTCCATCCATCCATATGGATAAACAAAAAAACGACACATTTAAAATGTAACCTAAACCATTTAGGCAACCCCACTCTCCATCAATTCCGACCTTTTTGCATACACTATTGAAAATATCACGTTATGCTATAGGCTACATGCCGTTAGGCAGAGGGCTCTTTTGAGCCCATTTTTCGTTACAAATTTTAGGATGATCTCACGGAAATCTGTGAATAAATACAAAGTTTTCAAACTGAAGTCAGTGACGGGAAGACATCACACTTTTTAGAGATGGAACTGCAGAAAAACCTAAAACCTTGACATGATTATGAATAATAGAATTATGGACGTTTCTCCGTTTTTGTGGATTAGCCTTTCCATAACTAACGTCAACTACTGTCCTACTTTGGTAAGATTGAAATTAATGTCTTTGACTGTCTTTAGTAGGTGTGATTTTTGATTTTTAGAGAATGTTTTGAAATAAAAGTCAAATTGCATTTAACCTGTGCGTTTTTTTTATTATAAAAAGAAAAGGTTTTCCACATATGCAAAAAGTGCCCTTTTTTCCCCCTGGAGCACTTGCCCCCCAAAATGTCTGTGCACGCCACTGCATGCTTTATAGTAACATGGTTCAGCCACATCTGTACTATTATACAGGCTGCATGTGACGAACAGGAGACATTATCAAAGATATAAATAATGATTTTAATTGCCAGATTAATTATGGTTATTAAATAACATGTTACACTGTTTTCAAAGTTCCATCCATCCATTTTCCAAACAGGCCTGCAGCCTGATTGCAGCCCCGTATTCCCTGATTCATAGTCTCCCCACTCATACTTCCTGGTTCTCCGATCCGTGCTCACAGTACGGCGTTACAATTATAGTAAAGAAAAAAATTCAAAAACATTTATTCTCATAATTATAATGGCAGTTTCCCATGACTGTGTGACCAGGTAAAAGCTGCTAGCTGGACACCACACTGCTGTAAATGCTGCTAGCTGGACACCACACTGCTGTAAATGCTGCTGAAGGCTTACCTCAGTTTATCATTATTCCCTTGAAATCCCTTCATCTTGAAAGTGAGCAGCAGCAAGAAGAGGATTAATTAAACATTAAAGAACACTGTTCTCTTGGTAAGCTTCTTAAGGTAAAGTCATTTTTGGAACTGAAATTAGAATAATGAAATATATTAAATAGAATGGTTGTTTGCAGAATAATACATTCAGGTTATGTTATTGTAGATCTGGCACATGGTGTTAAAATGTAGCGGTAAACATAAGACTCCCCATTCAGTATCACTGTTTTCCTAATGAAAGTGAAAACAATTAATATTAAATATTTTATATAAGACTTCCGGAGGCCGCAGCACATCATCCAAGCGGCAGAGAAGCTCATTGGCTGCAGCCTCAACCGTAAGAACATAAAGGCGATGGTAAACAGGGGGCAGTAAGTACATTGTCTGTATTGGGGTATTCTTAATCATAAAACATGCACTATATGGATAAAAATATTAGGACACCTGGCCATTACACCTACAGGAACTTATATCACATCCCATTCTAAATCCATAGGCATCAATATGGAGCTGGTCCCCCTTTGCAGCTATAAAAGCTGCCACTCTTCTGGGACAGCTTTCCATAATAATTTGGAGTGTGCCTGTGGAACTTTTGCCCCTTCATCCTGAAGAGGTGTTTGATGGGGTTGAGGTCAGGGCTCTGTGTTGGCCAGTCAAGTACTTCCACACCAAACTCACCAAACCATGTCTTTATGGATCTTGCTCTGTGCACTGGGGAACAGTCATGGTGGAACATAAAAGGGCCTTCCCCAAACTGTTCCTGCAAAGTTGAGAGCATTGAATTGTCTGAAATGTCTTGGAATGCTGAAGCATTAAGAGTTCCCTTCACTGGAACTAAGGCTCCTAGCCCAATCCTAGAAAAACAGCCCATACCATTATCCTTCCTCCACCAAGCTTTACAGTTAGCACAGTGCAGTCAGGGAAGTAATGTTCACCTGGCATCCAGTGGCAGCTGCTTTACACCCCTCCATCCCACGCGTGGGGATGTGAGGCCTGCATGCAGCTGCTCAGCCCTTTCCATGGCGCTGGGGTTAACGGCAGCGGAAATTTGGAACTCAGCAGTTCTTGAGTCCACAGAATGTTAGTGACTTTTATGCACTATGCACCTCAGCACTCGCTGACCCCGCTCTGTTACTCTGCATGGTCGGCCACTTTGTGGATGAGTTTCTGTTGTTCCTAAATGCTTCCACTTTGCAATAATACCACTTACAGTTAATTGTGGAATATCTAGCAGGGAAGAAATTTCACAAATTGATTTATTGCAAAGGTGGCATCCTATGACAATACCAGACTAGAATTCACTGAGATCTTCAGAACGACTCATTCTTTCACAAATGTTTGGAAGCATGGCTTGGTGCTTGTTTGACTGCATGGCTGGGTGCTTGATTTCATATACCTGTGGCAATGGGTCTGAATGAAACACCTGAATTCAATAATTAAGAGGTGTGTCCCAATACTTTTGTCCATATACAGTGTCCAGCATAAATGAGTGCACCCCCTTTGAAAATTTAGATTTTCATCCATTTCTCAGTGAAAACCAGAACAGTTAGCAGATTTTTGACAAAACTGAGTTTTATTAAACATTTGTTTAATTAACAACACAAAAACTTGATCACCAACATTATTAGGATAAGACAATAATAAACTGTTTTCAAATGAAGTGTTGCAAAAATAAATACACCTGACAACAAATTCTACCAAATCTAATTAAGAACAGCGCCAACTCATCTAGACATGGAATGAACAAGTTGACGACATACTGCCACATCTTTCCTGTGGGGGAAAACACACACATCACGTAGCGAACATGCAAACTCCAGACTCACAGAGCAGAAGCCAGATTCAAACCCCTAAACATGGAGGTGTAAAGCAACAGCGCCACCTAGTGGGCCAATGTGCCAACCATATAAATGCTGTAATCCCAATAACCCAATTCGACAACAGCTGATAAATGGGGGAGTTTGACCAATATCCTAGTGATTAATCAAGATGTTTAAAAGGTTCTGGTTTCCTGTAACTTTAGCTGAGAGTGTTTTATTCACCCTGCTGCTTGATGATAATACCCTGGTAAACGCAGACAGATTTTAATCAATTACTTACTTTCAGTACTGGTTGTGTTGTAGTTGTCTGACTGACAGTAATATGAACTGGGATCTGATGGTCTCTGTCAGCACACCAGTACCAGCCAGTGTCCTTCCTCTCCAGTCCCCTCATTGTCACACTGAAGACTTTATTTACTCTGTCATCCCTGATCAGGACAGGCCTCCCATCCAAACTCCCAGATCTCTCTGATGCACAGGAGCCTCTGATCTTACACCACATGTTTGGACGGTAAATTGTTGAATAGTGACACTGAACACAGTCCCCTTCCACACCTGTCGCCTCCTGTTTGTCCACTGAAAGCAATGGGGAACCCAAACACATATTAGGAACAAATAAAACACTGTGTTATTTACACAGCTGTAAAGTTATACATATGACCCAGTTACAACGTGCACACTTTAATGTTTATTCATACTTTTTATACACATCGAAACCTAAACAAGGCATATTAATAACATCATTGATCCCCTTATAGTCGCCCATTTTAACTGAGACTTACTGTCACGCATCAGTGGGCGGGGCCACACAACTAAGCCTCGTTCTGATCACCTATTTAACCAGCATTCCGACTGACAACAGTTGTGAAGTATACTGTAATTGCTCTCATGCCCCCTACTAAGCATTCTATCCCTCTTGTCCTTTGTAGCACGTCCTCTTCCCCGCTTGCCTTGCCTGGCTCCTCTTTTAGGTTATTGTTCAAAACTAACTTTTCATACTTCTCATATGTAAAGTAAGTTTTAAAATGTTACAAATATTTCCTAAAGTATGTCTTCCTTCAGTGCTTATGTTAAATTCCTTCCTTTCTGGCTGAAGGACATGTTGCATAATGTGCATCTTACTGGCAACAGTCTGCAGTACAGACATCTTACCCTCAGCAACTGACAGGTAAACCTGATCTCCAACATCTGACTTTCTACTGATCTTCACACCACACCAGTAGGTACCAGTGTCCCCACTTCTCAGATTGTTGATGGTCACAGTGATGGTCACTCACTGACAGCCTTAGTGAACCTGAACGCACATTAGGAACAAAATATGAGGATATTTATACAGCAAAAACATATTTGTAAATAAGAGCCAAATACAACACTCATCCATCCATTCATCCATCCATCCTTTTCTATTCCCAGATGTCCTATGTAGGGTCATGGGGGTCCAGAGCATGGAAACTGCAGGTGTAAGGCAGGGAATAACCAAAGATGGGGCCCCAACCCAGTTACAGCCGGCTGATATTAATGTTTGACCAGCAGATGGACATTTCTTAACAAATTACTTATCATATGTAACCCCCAAAATAGTCCCTTTAAACTGACACTGTTACTTCTCCCAGGTCAATTATCATTTTGAATAGAAAAAAAATTGTAATTTGTTCTACATACGTTTTAAAATATCAAAGTACTTTGTAAAATATTCAGTATTTGTGTTAATGTCCTTCCTTTCTGACTGAATGTTACATACTGTGCATCTCATTGGCCATAGGCATCAGTGACTGACAGGTAACCCTGATCTCCAACATCTGAGGCTCCACTGATCTCCACACAACACCAGTACCAATCAGAGTCCCCAGCTGTCAGTCTGTTCATGGTCACAGTGAAGACTCGCTGGTCAGGATCATCTCTGATTGATACTTTACTCTCCTGTGGAGAGTCACTGTGTACTATGGGAGGACATGAATCCCTATAATACCCTCTGCACCAGTATTTCACATTAGTTTTATATCTCTCATTATAGAAACATGGGATGGTGACAGATCCTCCTCTCTGTACAGACACCCAGCTCACTGTGGACACACTGTCAGCACCTGTGGGGAATACAATGAACTGAATTCACATTTTTCGCAGAATCTCTGTTAAATAATAGTAATAATGCTTGGTTTGTATAATACTTGGATTAGGGTCACATGTGTTTAGCAGAACCATGGGTATGCTGTAAAAGACACAGACTGTTATTTTGGCATAAGGACAAGAGAGAGACACAGGAAAACAAAACAGGTGTCAGATGTTGGGAAGAGCTACAGCAGGATGTGGGATTGGAAATCTGAATCTGGGAGTGAGTTCTAGGGTCTGAGAGGAAAACCAGGACCTTTAATCACTAGTAAAAGGCACATTGGAGGTGAATGAATTGGCTCGTCACTTTGTGGGACAACCGCACCCCTTTAACAGTCAGATTGCTATTTGTAAACATTCCTAATTCTGTGATATTTCACTTATGAATGAAATACAGAAAGTATTTAAATGTATTTTAGCTCAGCCAGCCACCTTGCACATGCTTATCCAGTACAGGGTCAGTACAGTACAGGGAGTGTGGAGCTGATCTGAGGCAGCACAGGGCACAAGGACTGTTGGAGGAAACCAGAGAACTCAAAAAAAAAAAAAAAAAAAAAAAAAAAAAAAAAGAAACCAGTGTAGATACAGGAAGAACACGCAAACTGCCTACAGAGAGCTGGGGGCCGGATATGGAAACCACAAGCCTGGAGGTGTGAGGCCCCCACGCTGCCCCCAGTCTCTACCAGCTAGAGGGTAACTAGCTCTCCAAACCTGCTGCAGGGTGAAAGACAACCAGGTCTAGTCTCTACCCCTAATGCTGATCCTGACCCCTGATAAACAGGGACCTGCCCCAGTAGCACATGAAGCTGGGTGTTTAGACCCCTCTGTCTGTCACACAGAAATGACTGATGGCATCCCGGCTGTCTGCTCACATAACCACCTGTGCTGCTGAAATGACCCCAGTAAGATCAAGTAAGATCATAGGCCTCTCAGAAAAGCAAAGGATACAAGAGACAAGGGCATTTTATCTGCACTAAGAGTCTTCCCACTGGCTGAACACTAAAAAAGAGAAATGACAGTATCACACAGTATATTTAGATAATATTCTTATAGTATCTGTTGTGGCCAATGCAAAGAATAGTAATTAGACAGTCGTAAATCAGTCAGAACCTGAGCTTCTTTATTTTAAATTATCTGTATCGGACAACCCGGAAGCCAAAAGGAACATTCTCCCCAGACCCACTTCCTGTCATTTAATTACGTAACACGCGGTTAACACTCCCTTTAGTGTCCTGGCAGAAAACTACAACTGAACACAACATTTTTCCCCTTTGTTGAAAAGCTTTGCTTCAGCCTGCTAGAAGGACCCTTTACATTAATGCAACAAAATTACACAGAACTTCAATGGGATCAAGCAATGAAATAGTTAACTTTAAGAGGAAGGTGTGTATATCCCACAGGCAGAGTAAGTCAAACACAGGCATACTTTCTACACACTCTCAGCAATATTAGTTTAAGTAACATAGTCCTTCAACCAGCTTGGTGGGTGAGTACTGCGTTTGGGTTTGGGCTCTGGTTGCTTGTCTTCCTTCTGGATAGGTGCAGAGGCACAGTCTGGAAATGCAGCTAGATGTGATGCATTCCAAGTCTTTCCATCACTTAGTATGTAGGTATGAGCACCCAGTTTCCTATCAATGGTGACAGGGTTGCTGAATTTCTGGAGTCCTTTAGGAACATGCTGAGGATTTCTGACTCACACCTGATCCCCAGTTTTGAAAGGCATATCTACAATCCCATGCAGAAGTGTCAAAGGGTCCTCCAATGTCCAAAGCCACTTTTTGATATGGGCCATCTGGGGAAAGGCGTAGGCTGTAGTGGAGCAGGACGTGGATGAGCTATTGTCATTCAACTGACACGTCTGACAAGAGCTAATGGCAGGATAAACATCAGCATCCATCTTCGGCCACCAATAAAGTTGTTGTTTGGTTCTTACCACACTTTACAATAAGTGTGCAACTGCAATGAGTGATGAACGAAGGCTAGGAGGGACGATCAGACGTGCACCAGGAAATACAAAATTGTCTTTAACAGAAAATTCTAGACGGAGGGCAGCCACGAGAGGCAGTCAGCAGGAGCATTGTGGGAACCCAGTCGATGCATTCTATTAAAGTTAAAAGACAGAAGACATGCTGACCATCTTGCAATGCGCTTCCCAGCACGACTGATCCCCTTGGTGGTCAGCAAAGTTGTCAATGCCTGATGGTCAGATGTGAAGCAACATCCCCACAGCCCACACACACACAAGTGCTTCTTTTTCCACTATTGGATATTTATATTCTGTAGTGGAAAGAGTGTGCGAGGCAAACACCCCAGTCCTTTAGAGATTGTCAGTGCCAATTTGAGAAAGAATGGTTCCCAGACCGTAGTCAGGAGCATCAGTGGAATCTACAGTGCGCAGTGTAGGGTCAAAAAGAGCAGGACTATCTGCCATCAAGGTTTTTACCTTCTCAAAGCTCTACTGTGCATCAGCAGTCCACTGGAACACACCTGCAGGCTGTCTCAAGCATGCACGCATTGGTTCAATGACAGTGGAGCATGCATGGTTCAATGACAGTGGAGTACCAAGACAGCAGCCCCAAAAATGAACGCAGGGTAACAGCATCCGTGGGTGCAGGAGCGTCCATGATGGCTTGTACTGTAAATGGGCCTTATCAGGAAGCAGGCCATCAGCAGACGCTGTATGCCCAAGGAAAGGTAGGCTGGACTGACGGAACCTGCACTCGTCATTATTCAGCTGTAGCCCAGCAGCTTCCAACCAGCGTAACACAGCTTGTAGGGTTTTGTCATGAGCAGCCAGATGAGGTCCATGTACAATAACATCATCCAGATAATTCTCCACGGCAGGTAAGTCAGTGAAAACAACCGTCATTTTCTGGAAGACAGTGGGCGTGGACACTAAACAATAAGGGAGCCAGCAGAACCGGAAGAGGCCCTCATGCCTTATGAAAGCAGTCAGGTCCCGACTGTCCTCTTGCAGTGGACTTGGTAATAGGCACTGGCTACGTCAATGGGAGAGAACACAGTAGCGCCTCTGAGCACAGAAAGGAGCTCATCCATGTGTGGCAAGGGAAAAGCATGCAGAATAACCACTTTATTGGGCTCACGCAGATCAACACATGTGAATTTTACCAGACTTGCGCTAAGTGACTACAGAGACCCAAGCAGAAGCATCTATTCGTTCTATGACATCAGCAGCAAGTAGGCGATCAAGTTCTTTGGACACAGCATCTCTAATGGACAGAGGAAAGCGACGCAGTTTCTTCCTAATAGGTCTCCTGTTTCCTGATCCACACTGATCTACAGAGAGTTAAAGGACCTACTGCAGTGGTACTTAACAAACTGTAAAGACTCTTGAGATCCAGGGAAGAAAAAAAATCATACTGATTTAAAAAATTTTGATTTGACAGGAAGACGTGGTTGGCAAGGTCACATCTATCAACATGTAACATCATCTTAAAGCTATAACTGTCCTCTTTAAGAAACAACAGGAAATTACAGAGTGGCATGTGCAGTATGAGAGATAATGTCCTCTACAGGGGACAGAGATGAATTGCTGGACCTCAGGAGGATAAAACATAGTAATTATTAAAGGCTGAACCAAAGGCCTGAGGTCAGACCCTCTGTATGCAGCACACAGTGTTTCTGCAGAGTTTCACCCTCACATCCTGTATGATGACATTTCTGATTCTTAGATAAAGTGTCTGTCTGATAAAAACTTCTGCATGATACTAATGATTTAGCTGCTTTATGCTCATATGTGAGAGAAATACAAGTGAGTTAAACAGCTCATTAATAAAACTCACTTGATTTGGTTTGTTTGTGTAACTATGTCTCTCTCGCTCTGCCTACTTAGGTGGGCACTGATACCTAATAAATCACTACTAGTCAAGTCTACTTACTCTGTCCAAGATTCGTACAGGAGGACTGCGGTAGTGAATACTGATTATTGTATTACGCCAACCTACAATAACACAAACACCAATCAGGATTTATAAAAGAGAATCTTGTATTGTTGATTATGGCTTCAGGTCAATATATGTATGCATACTGCGTACATTCCTCACGGTGTATTGGGTACTGTCAAAAATTTTTTTTAAAAAATAAATAAAATCCCTTAACAGTTCGGAGGTAATATGAATTCCAATTCAGATCACAGTTCACTTCAGACCATATAAAACAAGTACAGTATGATATGAGATATCAATGTAAACCATTTATAGGGTAAACCCAATATGGCATGGAATATCAATATAAATTGTTAACAACTAGAACACGTTGGAACCAATAACCCCTAAAGGGGAGTATATCAGTCTTTAAGGTTCTGAGATTTCAGGAAAAAAAATAGTTAAGTGTGGGAAAAGATTTAAGTCAAAAAACCATTATGGGGAAAATGTTCCGCGTTCTGATAAAAAAAAAAAAGTGCATTTCACAGTATTCCAATCCTACCACTCCCTCGTTGGGAATCTATCAGTCCATGGAAGTCAGAGGATAGCGTAGCAGGTGCAGTGGAATCCACGATGATGCACAGGCCTCGAGAAGGGGGGGGGACACCAGCCAGGATATCTTCAAATAAAAGACAGAATTTCCAAAGAAATCTGGAAAAACCTCGTAGTGTCCGTGTATGGCTGTGTAGTGATGTTCGGTGTGTAATCTAAAGTTAACATCTCCTCGCTTTTTTCGGGGTGACTCGAGCATGCGAAAAAAAGGAAAACAAAAAAAAATCTCTTCTCTCTCGGGAAAGTACTTAGGGAGTGTCTGCAAATAACCCACCACTATTAATGCATTTAGGGAGTATCCACTATGGGTGAATGAACGAAAATCAAAGTGTGAGTATAATAGAATAAGAATCAATTTGGGATGCAGTAATTCCATAGGGGTTACACATGCATCTTCTTTATTCATATTGAATTTTTTTATTAATTAAAGCAGGAGTCTGTGCCTTGATAGTTTATTTTATGCTGTTTATACAGTAGGAATAATAATAGAATAACTTGCTGAAGTATTTAGTGCTAAACATTCAGCCTTGTGGTTTTGTCACTTCCTGTTTAAAGTGTGAACTCCCCCTTCACTCTGCCTGATGTGTGTAAGAATAGAAACGACAGAAACAGTGAAGGTACAGAGGATGAGGAAGTGAGGGTCAGTTTCCTCAGATCTGGGCTCAGTGACACACACACGTATGGATCCTCTGATGCTCCTGTTTCTTCTCATTGCTGGGCTCACAGGTGAGTGTCTCTCATTACAGTGAAAGTGAGTAGAGATCTCTCTCCTGCTCCTCCACACACTGCTGCTACTGTACATCACAAGAAATTGCTATGGCTAGATTCTGAAAACATTAACAGAGGCTGCATTGAGTATTATACTCTTTGAAATTGTGGATACTCTTTGGATTCTCAGAGGTTTTTGTATCACCAATATTATAATGTTATTGTATAACTATTTTTTAACTTTTTAATTAAAAATATTTTAGCATTGAAACACAATTACTTCATACACGTATTTTGTGTTATTTGTATTTATTAGTACTTGAAACATGAATTGAGCAGTTTTCGCCCTATTTCTACTCTCCCTTTTTTGTCCAAAATTCTGTAACGACAACAACTAACCTATTTGAGGAGTTTCAGTCTGGCTTTAAATCACAACATAGTACAGAATCTGCTCTCCTTAGAGTTTCCAGTGACATTCTCCTTTCTGCTGATGCTGGTTCTCTCACTGTCTTCCCTCTGTTACATTTAACTGCTGCTTTTCACACTATCAATCATTCCATTCTTCTTACTTGCCTAGAAAAGTCTCTTGGTGTCACTGGATCTGTGCTCTCTTGGTTTAGTCCTATCTCTCAGATAGATCTAATTTTACCAGCATTAATAACTATAAATCTTCTGCTGTTCCTGTCTCTCACGGTGTTCCGCAAGGTTCGGTTCTTGGTCCCTTGCTTTTCATCATTCATATTCTACCTCTTGGTCATATCATTCGTAAGCATGGCTTGCAGTTCCATTGCTGTGCAGATGACATTCAGCTCTATATCTCCACCAAATGCATTTCTAGTGCCATTCACTCCTCCCTTCAAATTGTCTCACTGAATCAAGACTATGGATGCAAGCGAATTTCCTCAAATTGAAGTATAGTAAAACTGAAGTTATTATTATTGGTCCAAAATCTGTCATTGAGCCCTGTCATAATTTCTCTCTTACTATTGATGGTGTCACTGTCTATTCCTCCTCTCTCATTCAAAATTTAGGTACTCTTTTTGACCAAGCTCTTTTCTTTGAACACATTGTAAACCACACAGTAAAGACAGCTTTTTTCCACCTCAAAAACATTGGTTGCCTTTGTCTATTTCTGTCGTTTTCATCTGTTTCTCTTATCCATGCCTTCATTACATCTAGATTAGACTGCAATTCTATATGGCCTCCCTGACAAAACTATAAAGACACTTCAGTATGTTCAAAACTCAGTTGCCCGCCTCCTCAGACGGTCTCAGTCCTTTGACCACATCACTCCCATTCTCAAAGATCTTCACTGGCTTCCTATCCGGCAGCGTATTTCGTTTAAGGTTTTGCTCTTTATCTATAAATCTCTTCATAATCTGGCAGCATCATATCTAGCTGATCTACTGCATAGTCACTCCCCCAAACGTTGCCTTCATTCTGCTATATAAAATACATGTATTATTATTATTATTATTATTATTACTGTTAGTATTACAGGTAACCACAGGTAATAGGGGTCCCCTCCCAATGCACTCTGCACATAGTGCTTCTAGCAGTGAACAATATTATATAATTTGCTGCCTATTGAAGCGTTACAGCTGTCGTTTCAGATATGCTACAGTATGGCAGTACAGAAAATTATGCCATACAGGAAATTAAAACCAGTATACAGGATGAACTGGTATAACGCCCAGCACTATTCCGAAGATTGCAAAGTATAGGTTTGCAAGGGAACATCAGGCAACTGTCAGTGCAAATATATATACAATGATCAGTAAACACACTAACTTATGGTAGGTTATATCACTGGAGCAGGATCCACCCCAAAAGCTGCAGAATGCGAAGGCATTTGCTTTGACTCCTCCAATATGGCAGACAAATTGTTACACTTGCAGTCATGTGATAGCAGGTCTAGTTAATATACATCATTAGTCCCAGGATACGAAAGTTACTGTAGCTGTTTAGTCAGCATCTTAGGATTAGGGGCTGTGTTGTGGTGAGTTGTCCATCTGTACTCGCTTACCAAGTTGGTGTAGCTATCACCAGAAATTACAAGTTTCTCTTCCTATGCAGTGGTAAATTATTGGTGGGGTCAAATTTACTTACAGCAACATGTAACTAGCTGGTGACTAGTGAAGTATTAACTCATGTGGTCAACGAGCCGACTCCCCTAACAGACGGACCAAACCCCGTCTGCTAAAGCAACGAACCAACAGACTAACATGTTGTGAGTCTCTGGGGTTTAATGGTTCCTCATTATCGGTCACCTTCCTTTAAAGTCACTATGCTGACAGTCATTACCCTCCGCCAAAGGTCATGAGCCGAAAGCCGGTGAGGCTGTATCCCGCCGGTGTCCGGCTTCATGCGGAGTCACTACCCTGGTAAGGGACCACCACCCTCTCTGCGGAGTTTGTATGGGTGCTAAGAACCCTCAGACATTGTTAGCAGGCCAATAAACATGTATTCACTGTGTGGCAATGCTTGATAAAATTCAGGAAAGGCATGGACATGGACTATATAGAGGAAGAGGAGGATGATGACTCCATCTTCCTCACCCAACAGTCTAGACCCCCCAACACGACAGACACAGGTTCTCAGGCTGACTGTAACCTGTATGAGGTCTGCATACGGGCAGCAGTAAAGCTGGGCATACCTTAGCCAGTGACCCAGGATGCTGGTGAGAGCGCCCTCTAGCTGCACCTGTCTGCAGGTACAGCTAGAGGTGCAGCACTCACAGTCAGTGCTGCTTCTAACTCTGACCATAGCAAAGCGAGTGAGTGATTTACAGGCACTGTCTGTCCGCCCTTCAGTTTAGTCAGGACTCACTAAAGTATGTCTGTGACCTGATCCTGCTTTCCTGCCGGAGGCTGCGGGCCTACAGATGCTCCTCGCTGGAGCTGACAGCTTTCCACCCCCATCCTCTTTCCTCTGCTGAGGATCAGAAGCTGAGCACATGGTGTCCAGTTCAGGGGGTGTCAGACCAGGACATCTGTAATGCAGCGAGCTGGGCTACACTGCACATATCTGTGTGTTTTTACAGGCTGGCTGTCTCAGGGTCATCTATGCCGACACCTCAGGACTGGTGTAAGAATCAGCTTTCTGGGTGTTTACAGTCTTCGGATTCGGGAAACTGCAGTGCATTCTGGGAGTCGTCTATCTCTCACAGTGAAACACCCAGCGAAGTTAGAAAAAGAACTTTGTGTTACTTGACATAATCCCTGGTTCTTTGGTAACAGAGGGAGGAGTTTCATCATCACTTCCCTCCTTGCACAGGAATGGGAAGGAATCTCTCTAGAATGACCCGTCAGGGAGGTCAACTGGGGTAGTGAGGGCAGGGCGGAGCCTGGTGTCGGATCAACCTGTCCATCACAGATAGGGTGATGTCATTGGAGCTTCTATAGCTGGTCATGGCCAAGGTGATTTCCATAGTGGAACAATGAACAAAGTAATCAAAGATCCAGGGATTATGTCAAGTAACCCAACATTATGTAAGCAGACACCTGAGATGGAGTCAGACCTGTGGTGGTCTGTCAGGACCTTTAGGGAACAGTCACTTCAAGCTCAGTTACAGTCACTTCAGTCTCCAAGACAGCAACCACCTCCCTCCTACAAAAAGGTAAATCACACCACCACAATTGTCCTTTCCCATAATTCCCTTTATTCCCGGATCGAGAGTGTTGTACCCCTCGCTGCTCCTTTTCCCACTGCCGCCGTCAGCGTTGCCTTCCCACTGCTTGTGCCGTTATAAAGACCTGCACACCACCTTAGCACAGAGATAGTCATGACTGTAGCTGGGAGCCTCAGCTCACTCACGCCCCGCTCGTTACACCCGCCCAGCTAGCAAACAAGCGCCGCTTCTCCGGAAGCGTCTTCAAAAGCAAAATCTCTGCACTGCAACTGGTTTGCTGGGCAGTGAGAAGGTAAAAGGGTCAAGATCAGGGGTCAAGATCAGCCTCAGGGGTCGAGATTAACCTGGTTGTCTTTCACTCTGCAGCAGGTTTGGAGAGCTAGTTACCCTCTAGCTGGTAGAGACTGGGGGCAGCGTGGGGGCCTCACACCTCCAGGCTTGTGGTTTCCATATCAAGCCCAGCTCTCTGTGGGAAGTTTGCATGGTCTCCCTGTATCTATGCTGGTTTCCTCTCAGTTCTCGGGTTCCTCCCACAGTCCAAAGACACGTGGTTCAGGTGAATTGGTGCCTCTAAAAGTGCCCATAGTGACTGTGTGTGAGTGTTTGCCCTGTGACAGACTGGCATCTTGTCCTGGTTGTTCCCCTGCCTTGTGCCCTGTGACAGACTGGCATCCTGTCCTGGCTGTTCCCCTGCCTTGTGCCCTGTGACAGACTGGCATCCTGTCCTGGTTGTTCCCCTGCATTGTGCCCTGTGCTGCCTCAGATCAGCTCCACGCTCCCTGTACTGTACTGACCCTGTACTGGATAAGCATGTGGAAGATGGATGGCTGAACTAAAATACATTTAGATGCTTTTTGTGTGTTAGGTCATGTCAATTAATTTTTTAAATTTACATTTAAAAAGCCCATTTAAAAACAATGTATGTTTTGCCAAAGTGCTGTACATAAAACAATATAATAAAAATAAATAAATAGAAACAGGGATATTGCACAGTGTTACACAAAAAAATAAAATTTCAGTAATCCAATCGGGATTAGATAAAATGATGAGTAACTGTCTCCAGTGGCCTGTACTATGAAGCGGGGTTACTGGCTTATCGGGGTAACTTTGGGAGTAACTTGATGACGTGTGGTGTAACTTCGCGATTAACCCATACTACGAAAGGTGGGTAGGTTTTACTCGAGGCATGCTGCTATGGCAATTTACGCTAAGTCTCAAACCTGCTCTGAGCAGTTTTTGTTCTTGGTTAAGTCGTGGTTTCTGCGTAAGCCGGTGTTCTGACGAGTTGAGCTACTTTGTCGAGTTAGGCTACCGTAGTGCAAATCGATAGCCCTAACCCTAACTCTTACCCTAACCCTAACCCTAATTCCAAGACGGTGGAACTGCACATGCGGCGAAAGGCTCGATAGCACGTTTCGATAGTTAGCTCAACTCGTCAGAACACCGGCCCTGTATAAGCACTGCCACTCCAACTACAATTTCTCCAAAGACAATGCCAGCGTACCTGGATGATCCATACGACATTGGCACGCGAATCGTGAGGGGCTCTCTCCACAGGGCGAGGGTTTTTATGGACTGCCAGAATCCGCTGGCACACCCGGACGATATTCTCCATGAAAGGTACAGAATCTCATCCGAGGGAATTAGTTAGCTTTGTCAGTTGATTGGTCCAGAGGTCTCTAATTCCACTTGCCGTAGCAATGCCCTCACAATCGAGCAGACAGTATGCTTTGCACTGCGATATTTTGCTAGTGGCTAATTTATGTATTCCATGGGTGATACTGAACATCTGAGCAAGAACACTGTTTGGCGCGCGGTTCGTAAAGTGTTGGATGCATGCATTTGTGGGTTTCCCTGGTCATTTAAGTGCTCTGCGGAATAAAGAAGGGTTTCATGCAATCGCAGGTAAATCGCAGCATTAAAGTATTTTGAAATTTTACTGAACACAAATTCTCATAGGGTTCTTCAAGCGTCATAAGAATCACACACTGGATTGCGCACACATCACAATTATAGTGCACCCCTGGGAGAGCATGCGGGTGATTATGTGCAGATCTTTTCACAGCATCAACTTGACATGATGTTTTTATATTTCATCTTGACTTGCTGCGACATACGCTTTCCACTATTTGAAACTGTATCAGTTAAATTGTTGTTAACATTAGGTTTACATTATGAGTAACATCACAGTAATGGAACTTTAGGGAGCATTACATTACTTAACAGCAAATAATAGGCTTACTTATGAATTGTGTCGCATCAGTGAGTCTCTGTATTTATTGACAGTATTTCAATTCTTTTCAGAAAACACTTCATAGTCTAATAATCGGTCATGAGATATCTTAGACCACGTTATGACCATGAAAATGTATTGACACATTTTCTCCGTCGGCAATACGTTGCCAACAAGCCTGCCTGCTTTTGTTGGCTGCAGTGGTATTGGACTTTCTTTACAGCGTTGATTTAAACTCCTCATAACGCTGCATAATTAGCATGCAGTCTTCCTCCGTGAAATATGGAGATTGCGCTATGAGTCAAACGGTGACTTGCGCTACCGAACGTGCTCCATGTATGTGAACGCGCACAAACTCCAATGCAGTTAACACCGATTTAACAAATCAACTTCTTGATCGTAGTACTGATTAGCACCGATTGAGACAACCTGGTTTTGTCAACCCAGCGTTCGCAAATTACCTCTGGGTTAAATCTGATTTGGTTAAACCCTGCTTCGTAGTACAGGCCACAGGGCTTTGGCTGTTGGTGTGGTTTAAGCCTGGCTGTTGAACCAGGCTTGTTGAATCAAAGATGACACCAAGATTTTTAGTACATCACCAGAAGTTTTCTGAAATCAGCCCTAATTGTTCTCTGAGATCATGAACAGACCCTGACTGACCAAAACTCATGACCTCTGTCTTGTTTTCATTAATCTGGAGGAAAGTCATTGCCGTCCTGTTCTTAATATCCTCAAGACAGTCAGAAAGGGCCGTCAGAGAGCAGCAGTCACCAGGTTATAATGGCAGATAGAGCTGCGTATCACCGGCATAGCAATGATATTTTACATTATAACGTTCGTAAATGGAGCCCAAAGGAAGCATGTATAGAGGGAATAGGAGAGGGCCTGTATCACAGCATTGGATATGTTTACAAGTAAGGCCATAGTACTGAAGGGGTGTGGCCATCCCACACAGTGACCAGCCCATTCATTCACCTCATCTGGGCCTTTTACTACTGATTTAAGGTCCTGGTTTTCCTCTCAGACCCTAGAACACAGGTTCAGGTTCCCGATCCCACATCCTCCTGTAGCTCTTCCCAAGATCCAACACTGCCTTTGCTTCCCTGTGTCTCTCTCTTGTTCTTATGCAAAAATGACAGTCTGTGTCTTTTACAGCATCTTCATGGTTCTGCTAAACACACATGACCCTAATCCAAGTATTATACAAACCAAGCATTAATACTCAGAGATGCTGTGATGTGGAAAATCTTTATTTATTTATTTATTTATTTATTTATTTATTCATTCCCCACAGATGCTGACAGTGTTTACACAGTGAGCAGGGTGTCTGCATGGAGAGGAGGATCTGTCACCATCCCATGTTTCTATGAAGACAGATATAAAACTAATGTGAAATACTGGTGCAGAGGGTATTATAGGGATTCATGTCCTCCCATAGTACACAGTGACTCTCCACAGGAGGGTAAAGTGTCAATCAGAGATGATCCTGACCAGCAAGTTTTCACTCTGACCATCAACAATCTGACAACTGGGGACTCTGATAGGTACTGGTGTGGTGTGAAGATCAGTGGAGGTTCAGATGTTGGAGATCAGGTTTCCCTGTCAGTCACTCATGGTAAGATGCCTGTCACAAATATGTAGAAGTTTTTAAACATCTGAGCTATAAGATACGGTATTTTTATGCTTATTGTTAAGCTACTTCACTGGTTAATCTTTTAATAAACTCTTTTCCCAAAACTGTAGTACTTAGTAAGACCTACATGTAATCAAAATAAGTTTTAATATTTCTGCAGAGTTTAGTACTGTAACCTACAGTGGACTGGTACTGACTCTTTATTAATATGTGTATAAATGGTGTAAGAGGGAGTGAGAGTTAATCAGCCTGGTAATTTTCATACTGTCCCTGCAGGTGTGTCCACAATGAAAAGGTTGTCTGTACAGAGAGGAGGATCTGTCACCATCCCATGTTTCTATAGTGACAGATATAAAACTCATGTGAAATACTGGTGCAGAGGACATTATAGGGATTCATGTACTTCCATAGTACACAGTGACTCTCCACAGGAGGGTAAAGTGTCAGTCAGAGATGATCCTGACCAGCAAGTCTTCACTGTGACCATCAACAATCTGACAGCTGGGGACTCTGATAGGTACTGGTGTGGTGTGAAGATCAGTGGAGGTTCAGATGTTGGAGATCAGGTTCACCTGTCAGTCACTGATGGTAAGATGTCTGTACTGCAGACTGTAGCCAATGAGATGCACAGAATGTAACATGTCACTCAGTCAGAAAGGAAGGACACAAATACAGAAAGAATAAAAATATTTTGACATTTAAAAAATTTATAGAATAGATTCCAAATTCTACTTTTGTTCAATAGGATAACTGAGACCATTGAAAAGTAACAACATCAATTTAAATTAGTTGTCTTTCACCCTGCAGCAGGTTTAGAGAGCTAGTTACCCTCTAGCTGGTAGAGACTGGGGGCAGTGTGGGGGCCTCACACCTCCAGGCTTGTGGTTTCCATATCCAGCCCCCAGCTCTCTGTCCTTTCGTTTAGTTTTAGATGTTTGTAAAAAGTATGGTTACATTAATATAAACATGTAACTGGCTCATATTTTATGCATAGTGTATTTTATTTTGGACTGTGTAAATATCACAGTGTTTGTTCCTAATCTGTGTGTTCAGGTTCCCGGCTCTCAGTGGACAAACAGGAGGTGACGGGTGTGGAAGGAGACAGCGTCAGTATTCAGGGTCGCTATAAATATGATTATGGTCAGAAGCTGTGGTGTAAGATCGGGGTGTCCTGTGCATCAGAGAGATCTGTGAGTTTGGATGGGAGGCCTGTCCTGATCAGGGATGACAGAGTAAATAAAGTCTTCAGTGTGACAATGAGGGGACTGGAGAGGAAGGACACAGGCTGGTACTGGTGTGCTGACAGATACCATCAGATCCCAGTTCATATTACTGTCAAACAGACAACTACAGCCATAATCAACACTGAACGTAAGTAATTAATTGAAATCTGACTGTGAATCATTTATGCTTCAAACTAATCTTTTCTATCTGGTCTATGTTTTTTGCAAATGATAATTTGGGGGGGGGGGGTTACTAACAAGCACCAGGGTGAATAAAGTAACGTAAAAGTATCTTTATCATCTTCTGCAGTTTGCAGAACACACACACCATGGGTCACACACTATGATGAAATTACCATCTTGTTGGTCATAGTGCAATAATGTGATGAACAGAATATTAATATGAAAGACATTTAAAGACTGACAATCTGACTATTGAAACATAAAGAGGCCTGAAGCCCGAAGTAAATTTCCTATAGGGGGTCACGCCCCCCCAGGTCCTCCTGAAGCCCACAGTCGCTTCCTCGCTCCTGTCGATGTTTAGCAGCAGACTGTGGGCCTTGCATCACTCCACCAGCTCTCTCCCCCCTGTCTGTACGCAGACTCGTCTCCCCCCTCATGAGGCCGTCATGCTGCTGTCGTCTGCATACTTTATGATGTGGTTAGAGGTGGTCTTGGCGGAGCAGGCGGATGTCAGCAGTGTGAATAGTAGGGGGCGGAGGCAGCGGCCTGGGGGAGTTCCTGTGCTCAGACTGACGGGAGCAGAAGTGATGTTTGCTGCCCTGACAGACTGTGGTCTCTGTCAGAAGGTCCAGAATCTGGTGGCAAAGTTACATTTTCAGCCCAAGATGGGACAGATTTTGAGTTAGTTGTTGTGGCATCACCATGGTGACGGTAACCTTACGTAACAGTCTTTATTCTCCAGGCGTGTCAGTGTGGTGTGAAGGGCCGGGGTTATGGCGCCCTCTACAGGCCGGTTGGGCGGTATGCAAACTAGTATGGATGAAAGGAGACAGGGAGGTTTGCTTTGATGTGTCACATGACCAGCCGCCCAGAGCCCTTCATTATGATGGAGTGAGAGCTAAGGGTGGATAATCATTAAGCCCTGGAGCAGCTGTCTTCTTAGGCACCGTATGACTGTGGCAGTTTATAGGCAGTTGGGGATACATGCTTGTCTGAGTGACGTGTTAAAGATGTCTGTCATGCCATCTGTCAGCTCATGGGCACAGTCCCTAAGAACCCCACCTGGAATATTGTCAGGACCAGCAGTCTTACGTGGGTTCATGTTACACAGAGTGTTCCTCACTTCCGCTGTGGATGGGTGGGGTGTCTGTTCATTGGTGGGAGGGGTGCTCTTCTCTGCGTTGTTGTGTGACACATCAAACCAGGCAAAGAGCTAGTGAAGCCTGTCAGGGAGGGAGGGGTCACAATCCATGGTATGTGAGGGGGTGTAATCTGTGAAGGTCTGTATAAGATTAAGATTAATTTTATTAATCTTAGGGGGAAATTACCAGGGACACACAATGTATGCAGCGTTTTGGAAAAGCCCATGGATTTTTTGTCCATAAGCCCTTCTTGCGGCTCTGATGGCCCATGACTGAACGGCTCTAGCTGTCTTTAGGGCCACAGGGTCACCAGACCTGAAGGCCACGTCCTGTGCTTTTAGCCTGCTGTGGACGTCCGCTGTGACCCAGGGCTTCTGATTGGCTTCACTGAAGACATTCTAGCCAATGTGGCTAAAACAGTCCTGAAGTGCAGAATTGGCTCCTTCTGGCCAAACTCTGACCTGCTTGATAGTGAATTTGGACCGTTTCAGTAATGGTGTGCAGGCTGGTAGGAGCATGGAGGCTCTGTGGTCTGATTGGCCGAGGTGGGGGCTGGGCTTTGCCTTGTAAGCCTCGTGAATGATTGTGTACCCCACCTCCAGAATGATGTCCCCTCAGCTGAAGTCACAGCAAAGCTAAAGGGAATGAATTTAAATATCTCAATTAATCACAAAGAAATTCTTTATCCTCTCATACTAATAAACTGTTGCTGAATATGGTTATTCATTGGGATTATAGTTTCTATACAGGTGCCATGGTGGCCCAGTAGGTGGCGCTGTAGCTTCACATCTCCATTTAGGGGTATGAATCCGGCTTCTGCTCTGTGTGTGTGGAGTCTGCATGTTCCCCATGTGCTGTGTGGGTTTCCTCCCTCAGTCCAAAGACATGCAGTCAGGCTAATTGGTGTCTCTAATAGAGAGAGTGTGCCTATGTGCCCTGTGACTGACTGGCATCCCGTCCAGGATGTACTGCATCCCTGTGCCCTGTCCTGCCTGGGATCGGCTCCAGGCCCCACATCCCTGATCAGGATGAGGGGTTAGAAGATAGATGGGTGTATGGCTGTAGCTTTATATGTCTGTATGAATGTATGGAAAGATTAACTTACATATCAACATTACCTCTAAGAGAGACATCCCATAATACAGCTCTTATTACCAGATCAGATACAGGTCCTGCTCTTTGCCAAATACACGAGTGTCTGATCTGTATGTTACACCTGGGAGCTGCACTGAGTCCTCGGGATTCACTGACTTCTAGTTTATGATGTTTGTGTTTAACAATAACAAGAAATTCATAATTCAGGCATTTTTATACATTGTGGGGATGAATCGTTACTAAAGCTGTCAGACTGGCTGATGTGTCTGTAGCTGGTTTCTAATCCCAGCAAAGGCCAGTGTTACAGCTGTACTCTGTAATAACTGATCCAGGTCAGTCATAAATACATCTTGGTGTACAAAGTCATGTCAAGTGGCTTTTATTTTTATTGAAACCATATACAGTGATACAGTACATAGTGAAACGAGACGATGTTCCTCCAGGACCATGGTGCTACATATAACACTACATCAACACAGGACTACATAAAGTGGAAGAGTGCAAAAAGTGCGACCATTGCAAAGACAGTGCAACACAAGACAGTGGAATAGAAGAAATAGAAGAAATGATAATGGGTGAGAGAGGCAGAGCAGAGCAGTGCTACTGGTATACAGTCCTGATGGAGGTAAAGTATAAAGTGACACAGTGCAATGGGTTGTGCTAAAAACTAAAAGTTGTACAAAAGTTCATGAGGTAGTGGGGTGTATAAAAGTGTGTGTGTGTGTGTGTGTGTGTATCAGTCCAGTCTGTGATTGTTCAGGAGTCTGACAGCTTGGGGGAAGAATGTTACACAGTCTGGCAGTGAGGGCCTGAATGGTGGAGGGTGAAGAGAGTGTGTGAGGGGCGTGTTGGATCCCCCACAATGCTGGTGGCTTTGTGGGTGCAGCGGGTGTGATAGGTGTCTGTGATAGATGGAAGAGAGGCTCCAATGATCTTCTCAGCTGTTCTCACTATCCGCTGTAGGGTCTCGCGATCCGATACGGTGCAGTTTCCATATGTGGCGGCAAGCGGGTAGTAATACCGGTACACGACTATGCCACCTGGGGAATTTCACCCCAGGAAATATTACTTTAAATTAAGAGCACACAGGTTCGTCTTACTGAGTGGAGCTGGAGACGTGTTTTATACAAATAACCATTTATTGGAAATAAAATAACACACTTCAACATCAGCAATCCCAAAGAAAGAAAAGAGAAAAGAACCAGCGACCAGACTCCGGCTATTCGCCGACTAACCAGCAAGGAACAGCTGTTCAATAAAGTTGATCTAAAGGGGGAATGAAGTCCACTACCACACGCACACAAACACACACACGTGCTCCACCACACAGCACACGGTGAACGTATGACCACCACCCCAGACCAATCAATTCTGTTCCCCAGCCGGTCAACCAACGACGGCCACTGGTATACCACAAACGGAAAAGTAAAAAATGTATATAACAGTAACCACGAATCGGCGTGGTATTATACTAAAAATCGGTGGACAAGAAAACAATGAACAACAATAATTTCCCTGTAGCAGTCCCCAACAGGAAGGGCAACCCCAGCGTCTGTTGTTAAACCACAATCCTGATCCGATGATCCTTGACACGTCCCAAGACTCCCACGATCAGGAGCGTTCAATCAGTTGTCGGGCAGCGTTGAATAGCCAAAAAAAAACAAAACGAACAGAACACGAAACAAAACAAATGTAGGCAAAACAGCAGCGACAGTGCAGGCCCAAACTTTTACATTGCCTACTTGAAGAGACGTACACCGGAACAGATGACAAATTGAGATCATAATCCTGGAGCTGCAACGCAATCGCACCCACAAAGCGCACTTGTTCTCGCTTCCCGATACGCCAAGACACACAATAAAGGTAACACACAGCCAGCGTGCCACCATTCCACACCAAGCCACTGCAGTCCGGGAGGGGGGAGGGAGTTACCGGATCGGGAAACGCCAATGACGGCACCGCACCATACTGTAGGTGTGCTATCCACTTGCCTTTTCATACCCGCAAGGTATGTAAAATACACGCCCCTACCGGAAATAATCAATTCTACCACAAAAGTCCACCCTGCTACACATACAAGACAGTGATGCAGCTGCTCAAGATGCTCTCGATAGTCCCTCTGTAGAAGGTGGTGAGAATGGGTGGTGGGAGATGGGCTTTCCTCAGCTTTCACAGAAAGTAGTGATGCTGCTGGGCTTTCCTGGTTATGGAGCTGGTGTTGAGGGACCAGGAGAGGTTCTCCACCAGGGGAGCACCAAGGAATTTGGTGCTCTTGACGATCTCCACAGAGGATCCATCGATGTTCAGTGGACAGTGACCGCTCTGTGCTCTCCTGAAGTCAACAATCATCTCTTATGTTTTGTGCACGTTCAGACACAGGTTGTTGACTTTACACCAGTCCGTTAGCTGTTGCATCTCCTCTCTGCATGCTGACTCATCGTTCTTGCTGATGAGACCCACCACAGTCCTGTCATCGGTGAACGTGATGATGTGGTTTGAGCTGTGCATTGCTGCACAGTCGTGAGTCAGCAAAGTGAACAGCAGTGGGCTGAGCACACAGCCCTGAGAGGCTCCAGTGTTCAGTGTGGTGGTGTTGGAGATGTGATTTCTGATCTGGACTGACCGAGGTCCCTCAGTCAGAAAGTCCAGGATCCAGTTGCGAAGGGAGATGTTCATGCCCAACAAGCTCAGCTTTCCAATCAGGAGCTGAGGAATGATTGTGTTGAATGCTGAACTGAAATCTATGACCAGCATTCGTACATATGTGTCCTTACTGTCCAGGTGAGTGAGGGCCAGATGTAGGGTGGAGGTGATGACATCATCTGTTGACCCGTTGGGTCCAGTAAAGGGGGCAGCAGGGTCTTAATGTGCCTCATGACGAGCCTCTCGAAGCACTTCATAATGATGGGTGTGAGTGCAATGGGACGGTAGTCATCGAGGCAGGACACTAAGGACTTATTTTGCACGGGAACAATGGTGGTGGCCTTGAGGCACGTTGGAACGACAGCAGTGATCAGGGAGAGGTTGAAGATGTCAGTGAGGACATCTGCCAGCTGGTCTGCACATTCTCTGAGCAGTTTTCCAGGGATGTTATCTGGACCAGCGGCCTCCCGTGGGTTAACTATGGGAAGAGTTTTCTTCACATCAGCCGTGGTCAGAAACTGAACCTGGTTGTTGTGAGGAGGGGCGGACTTCCTCACCATCACGTCGTTCTGAGCATCGAACCACCATGAATAGAATTTGTTCAGCGCATCTGGTAGGGAGACATCACTAGCACAGGCAGGTGTTGTCGTCCTGTAGTTGCTGATGGCCTGGATGCCCTGCCACATGCCCTGTCACCGCTGTCCTGGAAGTGACTGTGGATTTTCTGGCCGTTTGCACCCCGTGCTGCTCTGATGGCTCGAGACAGTTCGGCTCTCGCTGTTCTCAGGGCCGACTGGTCACCTGCTCTGAAGGCGGAGTCTCGAGTGTTTAGCCCCCTGGGGCCTGAGGCCTTTTTTCCACTTTCGAGGTAGTCTGACATGCCTTGACATTTTAAAATATTTCACCTATCTAAAAAACATTTATCCCAAAGTGATACATTTGCTTTTATTCAGCACAAACTCAGCACCAATAATCTGAGACCTCTTAGAATGTTATTATTCTATTTTTTGTTAAAATCAACTTTAAACATATACTTTTCAAAAACCTATTTTCAGACATGCTGAGAAATTGTAAAAAATCACATTATAGACATTTCTAGGTAAGACTTTTGAGCTCTGAAGCTTATAGACACAGGGGTTGGCTACACATACTGTAGGTGAAAGTGACATTCTGAAATTTTATGTAGTTTGTTTACTAAAGTGTTAGAACTTTGGAGTGACACTCTTTTTCTCAAAGTCAGTGGTCTTCACAATGAATATTGATGAGATAGGTGTCCTCACACCTGTAGTAGTTTGCATACTGTCAATGGCCCATCAGTCTGGAATGTCACTGCACCCAGGGGCGGATTAACGCACAGGCTAGATATGGCTTAAGCCTAGGGGCCCCACGTGTGCCAGCCTGCAAGGGGGCCCCCATTGGCGCGGAGCGGGGCTGGGTTGGGGGGCCCACAGACTACTGTAGCCTAGGGGCCTCCGTACACCTTAATCCGCCCCTGACTGCACCCCACACCCATCACTTTGGAAAGGCAGTTTGAAACGCAAGAAAAGTAGCAACAATAAAATCCCTTTCACAGTTTATTGATAGATGGAATGAAAAATGAAAAACTGTGACTATATAAATATAGAAAGCGATAAATATGATGCAGTGACTATTATTGACGCTCTATTACCGCGTATCTTTCTCGTGTATTTCAGTTTATATCTCGCTGAAATCATTATGTAGAATCATGAAAAAAACACTGACTAAATCCGTTATCTGTCTTCTTTTCAAAACTTCCATTGTCAGAAGTTTTAACGTTTTTAAAATTAGGTTAAATAGGCGAAAAAGCAAATCGTGTCATCTTTCTTTGTTTTACTTGCGTCGGGAGCGTGTAGGACCGCTTTCAGCGGAAGATCGCTATTCACGTTCTAAATACGCTGCGTTTGAATCGGCGACCACGTGATTACAGGCACACAGGCTTAGCCCACTGAGCCATGAACACAGGTATGAGCTTCGCTGCTGAAAGTGGCAACACTGGCGCAAAGCTTCAGCGGCAGAGACGTATCCGTGTGCTATATTGTATCCGATCAGTGTAAACACTACCCAGACATGTGCTCTTGTTTATTTCGGTCACAATGGGCGTATTCACATATTTCTTTACCCAATACTAACTGTCGGATTATCATGTTATTATCATGCGAATTGCGCGATTTGCAAGTGGGTGGGCGATCAGAGCCGCTTCGAGACGCAGACGCTTAAGTCAGTCACTCTTGTTCTTTCAATTCGTATCACGAAGCTGTAAAAATATATTTAGTTTCTACCTATATATATTTGAAAAGTAGACCGTCCAAGGTTTCTGAGAGTATTTTTAAAATGTGTATATGACAAAAACTCGCGGAGTTATTTAAACGGTTTTGCGAAATTTGTCAGATCCCGCCGGCGGGATCGCCGGTCCCAAGGGGTTAGCAGCTCACACACCTCTGCAGTCATCCACAGCTTCTGCTTGGAGTGTGTTGTGATTGTTTTGGCCGTTGATGCATTTGGTGATGTAGCTGGGCACAGAAGATGTGTGTTCCTCCAAATTGGTGTTGTTGCTGCCTCCCTAAACATGACCCAGTCAGTGTGCTCAAAACAATCCTGAAGAGCAGAGACAGCTCCTGCAGGCCAGGTTCTCACCGGTCTCAGAACCGGTTTGGAACGTCTGACGAGCGATCTGTATGTTGGAATTATCATGACAGGCACGTGGTCTGAATATCCGAGGTTTAACAACTTTTAAGGAAGGGTACAAATGCTTTTCCAAGGATCTGTATAATCTGTATAATCTGTATAATCCGGCCACTGGCATCAGGCGACGCCGAGGACACCCGGTCTCCATAGCAACCTGAGGACACGCAGTGTCTCCAGCAGATCATGTTGTAGGTCGATTTTTGGATGATCCTTGCAATTTAGAAGTGTTTGGCCTTGGTAGACATGAACACCGTTTGTTCTGATGTCCATGAAGTTGTGTTGTGAAGCAATGTAGCACAAACACAGCACCATTTTGGATCCGGAGCGGCCACTGCATGCTACTGCCACGCCGCCATCTTACAAAAAAAAATCATATGGGATATGAAGACTTTGGACATGACCTTAATTTATTATTCTGTATCCAACCAGCTACCCTAATGAATATTATTCATTATTCTTTTTAGAATAATGTTTTATAAATGGCCTTTTCTTTATGAGTGTTTCCTGCCTGATAGAACAGAGTTTTTCCTTTTCTCTCCTAATCAGAAACCACAGTCCTTACTCCAGGTTCTGCTTCTGTCTCAGCGACCATCAAGCCTTCTGCTCCTGGATCGGCCCCCACAGGAGCGAATGATAAGGAACAGAGGTTAGTATTCAACTCATAATGCTACAGCGTCTGACTGATCATACACTAATGGGAAATGCACATTATTTTTATGAATATAAAGACATTGTGTCTATTTTATTTTTCTTAATTATAGTATCCCTGAGATGGCATCCCATCCAGGCTGAGCCCCGGCCTTGTGCGCTGTGCTGCTGGGGATAGACTGCAGGCCTGTTTGGAAGATGGATGGATGGATAGATGGATGGATGGATGGATTTTACAAAACAGTAAACGTGTAATCTAATAAACAGGGATGCATGTAACTGGTGTACAAGGACTCATTAGCTGTATAAAGGTTCACATGCATGGTGATTTATTTTGTAAATAAATGGGCATCTGCGTCGCTATGATAAGAAGTTGCTGTGCGTATTGCTTTATACGGTGAATCTGTACTTCCACACCAGTTTATGTGAATCTCTGCTAATAATCTTAATAAAACTGGCAGTTAAATTGTCTAGCTAATCTCATGCTCTTTGTTAATGTCTCCTGTTCCTCACATGCAGCCTGTGTAATAGTACAGATGTGGCTGAACCATGTTGCTGTCACGGCACGTGCAGCACGGATCGGGGAAGCAGGTGAACGGAAGCCAGGGATCGGGGAATACGGGTTTTAATGCAAAACACAGAACACGCAACAAAACAACATCAATGACCGAACTGGGTATACAAACAGAAATGCGGACTAAATACACTGAACTAATGACAACAATCCGAAACCGCTGTAAAACACTGGGATTCCACATGAGGTTAACGAGGAGGCGTGGCACACATTAGGATCGGACGGAGCGGGATATGAGAGAACCCCCCCCCGCAAAGGCACGCACACCGGGCGCGCCCGAGAGGAGGCGACGAAAGAGACGAGACCGGGGAACAGGACCTGAAAGACAAAAACCAAAAACATCAACGAGAAACAGGAAACAAGACAGAGACACAGAACAGGAACAAGAACAGGAACCAAGACAAAACCCCACAAAGGACAGGGAACGCAGACAGACAGACAAAGAAGGGAGACACAGAGGGCACAGAAGGAACACCGAACGACGACACAAAGGGGCTAGGAGGGAACACAGGAACCACAGGAGGGACAGAGGGACAAGGAGCAAAAACAGGCGGGACAGAGGGAAAGGGAGGAGGAGCCAGGGGAGCCCGAGAGAGCCCCGGCGGGCGACGGGCAGCGGCCGCAGGGACCGCAGGCGACAGGGAGGAGGGAGCAGGAGGGAACCACACAGGGGCTAAGGGAACGGGACGAGGGAGAGACGGAGGGGACACCAGCGCAGGAGGGTAGGAGGGGGAAGCCGCGGCAGGCGACGGCGCAGTCGGAGCCGGCGAAGGCACTGTCCGACGCCCCGCCGAAGCAGGGGGGCCCGGAGGCGACCCACACGGAGCCGGAGACGACGCCGAGGACCGGCACCGAGGCCCCAGGGGGGGGCCCGGAGGGGACCGCCGACCCAAAGCCGGAGGACCCGCAGGCAGCCACCGCGCGACAGCCAGGGGCCGAACGGGCGAGCCAGGGGACAGGGCGGGCGGGACACGGGCCCGACGCAGATATCCCCGCCCCTTCCGGGAGACTGAGAGGCGGGGACCCGGCCGGGGTCTGTCACACTGGGGTGACGGTGGCAGAGTCACAGGGGAAGTAACGGGGGCAGTCACAGGGGAAGCCAAGGCAATCCCCGAGGGGTCCCACTCCAGCTCCCCCTCCGACTCCACTACGGAGGGGGGAGCATCAGGGCAGCAGTCCGGGACCTCCTCGGGGACAGGGGCCTTGGGAGGCAGAGCTGGGAGCTCAAGAGCCACGGGCAGAGCGGCGCCTCGGCAGGCGTGCGGCCAGCAGGGGGTGCCTCGGCAGGCGTGCGGCCAGCGGCCGGCACAGGAGTCACTGGGAGCATGGGGAGCATGAGAGTCACGGGGAGCTCAGGGAACTGGGCAGGAAGTGCAGGAGCAGGAGACGACACGGGCGCCTCTGGGGGCGCTGCAGCCTCAGGAACCACAGGGGGCGCAGAAGCAGGGGCCTCGGACGCGCGACCAGCAGAGGGCGCCTCGGCTGGCACCTCGGGCACGCGGCCAGCACGGGGCGCCGCAGGCAGAACAGGCTGGTCAGGCAGGACAGGCTGGACAGGCTGGACAGGCAGTGCGGCCGGCGTTGCCGGGGGCAGAGCGGCAGGCGGCGTGGCCGGCAGGTCCGGAGCAGGCAAGTCCGGAATGGTGGGTAGCTCCGGAACAGGCACCAGGATGGGCGCCGGGCGAGCAGGCGCTGCTCCTTGAAGGGCTTTAGAGACCCGGGGTATAGCGTCTCTTACGGCGCGTATGCCGCCGTGCCCCAGGCGCTCCGGCCGATAATGATATGCCTCTAATGGAGGCGGCTGCTCAGCCACTGCGACCGGGGCTTTGGGTACCTGTGGGAGCGTCGCTGCGAGGGTGTCCGTGGTGCTCAGGGATTCCCTCTGATCACCGACCAGGAGAGACGCAGGGGAGAGAGAAGCGGCTCCCAGGCGGACGGTTGGGGCTTCCTCGGGGGCGTCTCCCTGTCCGCATTTTTTCCGCTTCTTCTTTGGCCGTCTTCCTGCAGCAGGCAGCGGCGAATGGGGTGCCTCTGGCAACTCAGAGAGCGGACCGAAAGGCAGTCCGCTGGCGAGGGCTACCTTCCGCATTTTTGCTTCAGCCACCCCTCGTCTCAGCTGCCGCAAGTCTTCGCGCACCTTTCCTGCGTGGTGCGCTTCTCCGGGGAGAGACGTCTCCAACACGTCCCTGCTCCGGCTGGCCATAGCCAGAAGCAGGGGATCGTCCTGGACTTCGGGCTGATGAAGCCAGTACAGAACCTCGTCCACGAGGGCGAGGTATTCAGCTTCGTCCGGCTCCGGTATTTCGTTTGTGAGTTCGGTCATTCTGTCACGGCGCGTGCAGCACGGATCGTGGAAGCAGGCGAACGGAAGCCAGGGATCGGGGAATACTTGTTTTAATGCAAAACACAGAACACGCAACAAAACAACATCAATGACCGAACTGGGTATACAAACAGAAACGCGGACTAAATACACTGAACTAATGACAACAACCCGAAACAGCTGTAAAACACTGGGATTCCACATGAGGTTAACGAGGAGGCGTGGCACACATTAGGATCGGACGGAGCGGGATATGACAGTTGCTATAAAGCATATAAGACTTTACTGTTCAAATCCACCCTCTTATTCAGCTCCTTGGTCCAGCTGGCTCTGTATGTAGGACTGGGCTTATTGGTGCTGCTGTTGGTCATCAAGGTGGTTATAATTCTGTCAGAGTAGATTCACTGCATTGTTCTTCAGGTTTAAACGTGATACATGTGACTGACAGACACACTGATGTATTATATGTCTGACAGGTGGGGGCAGGTTCTGGATGCTGCACTGAAAGCTGGGACTGGTGTGTTGTATCTGATCTGCACCATCATCGCCATTCAGCTGAACTGGTGCTCCTGCAGAAAGAAGGGATCCAATCAGAGAGAAGCAGAGGGAGGGGCCAATACAAACAATCTGGCAATCTGAATAATTATACAAGCTTATAAATACATTAATATACATGAGTGCATATAAATGAGCAATCCTCAAGGCTGTATAAGCAAGGTTATGCTGTGTTTGTATGAAATCCTCTTTATATATCAGGAGGGTTTCAGTTTACGCTGTAGCCATTTATTTGTGCATGAATCTCTCTGTGTCAGATGAAGCTGGGGGGGTGACCTTTGTGGAGCAGAATGAGACAGAAGAGCTGTAAAATAAATGGTTATGCTAACTGCAGTGAGGCCTCTCTCACGCAGTGTAGGATTGTCTGCTGGGAACCTGTTCAGCCAGTGCTTTGTACCACTGATGGCCTCTTCTCACACGTGCTTTGCTGCCACCTGCTGGTCAAAGTTTAATATGGGATTATTATTGGACTGGATTGGTTTAATAATGGAAAGCGTAATTAAATCTTATTTCATTGCTTATTAATACTTATATAGATATTTATTGTATGCTGGTCATTGTTTTGATTTAATAAATGTGAAATTGATGATTTAGTTTACATCTTGTATTGTTCTGAAGTTTTCATTAAAATTGAAGAATTTATCAACCTTAAAGTAAATGGTTTGTGGTTTGCAGGTCACTCCTCACTGTCAGATCCCACCAATCAGTGACCCTCTCAGACTGTGATGTAACACAAAAAAACCTCACAGTGCGTTAAAAATACACCATCTTGCTATCAGCAGCCCAGATATGGGGAAAGGGGACGTGTCAAAAGTCAAGGGAAAGATATCAAATACCTGTTGGCCCACGTCAAATGGAAATATCCCAGTGTAATCTTTTGGTTTCTGGTTTAACACTCGTTAAATATCAGTAAGTCAAGTTGAAAACCTGGATCAGTAAATTCCACAGTAAATTTCTTTACATGATTTAACAGTAACCCTCTTATTGTGTTGGTGATAATGCTCTCTTATGTCTCCAGAAGTGGGAATAGAAAGAATCACAGAGGGCTGGGAGATTTAAATGAGCTACTTTACCAAATAAATGACTTTGGATAATCAGTTCAACTCTGGACAATCATGCTTCTCAAAACTCCAGAAATATTTTTAAAAATCTCTTTACTCCTAAAAACAAGAATGAACCCTTTGCCGTTTGCCTACAAACCAGAGGTTTGCGCAAATGACACCATAATCTACCTGCTTCATCGTGCCTACACCCACCCGGATCGGCCTGGGGGTCAGAGTCATGTTTTTCGACGTCTCAAGCGCTTTCAGTACCATCCAGCCTGTCCTTCTGGGGAGGAAGATGACAGTGATGCAGGTAGATGCTCCTCTGGTGGCTTGCATTATGGGTTACCTATCCGGACGTCCTCAGTACGTACGCCCACAGAACTGTGTGTCGGACTCGCTGGTGAGCACACAGGAGCTCCACAGGGAAGGTACTCTCCCCTTTTCTCTTTACACTGCTAAACGCCACCAGTGGTCCTTCCTCCCAGTGGCTGTCAGACTATACAGCTCATCTCCTCTCTGCTGGACACTGAAATATACCATGTGCAGTTTCTGTTCCCATCATGTATATCCATACCACTTACATATTGTATAATATGGTCTGTGTGTGTGTGTCCGAGCGGGTTTGCCTATCCTTATGGGGACATAATGTCCCCGTAACGTGATAAATATCCATTTTTTTCCCTTATGGGGACCTGTTTCCTGGTCCCCATAAGGGAAAACTCTATTTTATAAAAATCGGTGACTGCTATGAAAACTCTTGTATTTTGTCAGGTTACTTATGGTTATGGTTAGGGCAGGGTAGGGGTTAAGGTTGTCATAGTTAGCGTTAGCATTTTTCCCATTGAAATGAATGAGTGGTCCCCATAAGGATATGTATACCCTGCGTGCGTGCGTGCGTGTGTCTGTGTGTGTGTGTCTGTGTGTGTGTGTGCGTGCGTGTGTGTGTGTCTGTGTGTGTCTGTGTGTGTGCGTGCGTGCGTGTGTGTCTGTGCGTCTGTGCTGCGCCCTGTGATGGGTTGATGCCCCATCCTGGGTTGTTCCCTCCCTTGTGCTTGTAAGCTCTGGATCCCCATGACCCTGAACAGGATGAGCAGTTAGAAGATAGAAGCAGGCGTTCAGCATCACAGTGAAGCCATGAAGCATAATAAGGCATGAAGCATAATGCATTTATTTTTACATAAGTAGCAGAATGTTGTTTATCCACTAGAGGGCAGTCACACATAGGAGATTCCCTAATAAAGCGATATGAAACTTGCAGAAAACACTGCAGAGGGAAAACCCAGGTTTGCCAGTGAGGAATGGATAACGATCAGACAGAGACACCATCTGACCATAAAACCTAATATTTAAAAAGAATTTCAACGCACTCATATAACAATGTGAATATTAAACCCATAATATGTGACTTTTTATAACTGATGAACTTTAAAAGCCTAAATATTACAGAGGATGACAAGAGTCCTGATTTTGCATGAAACATCACTGTAGTTGCATCACTTCCTGTGTGATGTATAAAGTGACCCTTCCCTCTTTACTGTGACTGCTGTATGTGAGCATAGAGAAGACAGAGAAACAGTGAAGTTATGGAGAGCCAGGATGTGAGTATCAGTCTCCACAGGTCTGAGGTCAGTGAGACACACATAAGGCTCCTCTGATGCTCCTCTTCATCCTCTTCTTGACTGATGGGTCTCCAGGTGAGGATCACTTACTCTGGGACAGACTCTCACTCTCTCTCACTCCACATTTCAGTGTAGTTAAGATGAAAAGACAGATAACTGAAGCCTTTCAGTAAATTTTGGATAATTTCTTGACACCCACCACCCTGAACTCAATAAGCAGTAGAAAGACTAATGGATGGATGGATGGATGGATGGATGGATGGATGATCCCTGCTGTCAAATCAAATACTCTAAATAGTCACAAATGAGCTGCTGTGTGTATAAATTCATTTACCCTGATAGCATGGATTTCTACCTCCAACTTCTAGCTGAGAGTGAAACTTGGGGTTTGGCTGCAGTTTATCTGCCACCCCTGGAGTGTTTCAGGGGTTAAGGGGCTTGTCAAAGGCCCATTGGGGGTGTGACTCTTCTGCTGAGGCTGGAACCAGTGACTTTCCCATCAGAGACACAGAGCCTGAACCCGCTGAGTCACACACACACCCCCCTAATCAGAACTGGATGGACAACAACATCAATGTTCTTGATCACCATCAAACGTATATTTCTTTTGGTTTGAGCAGAGAGAGAAACTTAGCACTGTTAGAAACCAGAGTCCCATTGCTACTCTTAGTGTAGATTTCTATTTAAAAATCACAATCTGTGTGGGAGTTTCCACAGTGATTGAGCCATATTTCTGTTCCAGTCGAACCCAGACACTGAACACGAAATGCCATACAGCACAGTGGTCCTTAAGAAAAGAGACCCAGAGCAGGTAGGCTAGGTCTCCTGCTCCAGGCTAGTAGGATTCCTGTTGACCAGGGATTTAAGGAGATAAAACTAATGTCCAGGAGCAGGATGATTTCATCTACAGAACGATGTTATGATGAAGTCGTCAGTCGTCCAGAATGTCTCTTATCTACAGTACAAAGCAGAAGAGATGTTTCTGTTGTGTTAAAAGAGCATAATGTCCAGCAGAACCATCCAGCTACAAAATTAGGTTTAAGGCTCTAATACTGGTTTCAGATGGAGGTTTCAGGCACCCAGAATTCCTCTGTGTCTTACTGAATGCCAAGTCAGTGTGGGTGAATATCTGTGTATCTTAAAATAGAATCATACAAGCAACAGAGATTCTTCAGCATTAAGACATTTCATAGCATTCAGATAAGCTGGGCAGGTTTGTCTTCTGTAGAGTGTTGCTATCATATTCTTTGTCCACTAGGGGGCAGAAAGGCACGGGCAGGATCTGCTCTTCGTAAACTGGCATCAGAGACAAAATATGCCTGTGACAAGGAGAATGTTATCAGCAATAAGAAGCATCTCAGCATATATCAGTAAGCTAATATGAAACTTAACAGTGTGGAGTTTCAAGCTATTTCTATAAGCTTAATATTTTGAAAAGCTTGTAAAGTAAGTTTCTGTGGACCATTCAGAAAGTATTTTATTTTTTCAAGTTGTACTTCCATGTAGATTAGAGGGGTCTCTTTCCTCAAATATCACATGGATTTTAGCACGCGATATGTGTTCGGAAATAAATAGCTGAATTTGGTTTATCCACTAGAGGGCAGGCATGTACAGGAGATTCCCTAATAAAGTATTTCATGCTACAAGAAAGTGAAGATCAGACAGATCCACCATCTGAGGAAAATTCAGTTAGGCCTTACAGTGAAGCCATGAAGCATACTAAGGTTAAATGCATTTATTTTGACATAAGTGGCTGCATTTTGTTTGTCCACTAGAGGGCAGCTACACATAAGAGATTCTCTAATAAAGGGATCTGATGCTTCAGGAAAGAGCTGCAGAGGAGAGACCCAGGTATTCCAGTGAGGAATGGATGAATATCAGATAGATCCACCATCTGACCATAACACATAGTATTTAAATAGAATTTCAACACACTCATATAACAATGTCAATATTAAACCCATGATATGTGACTTTTTATGACTGATGAACATTAAAAGTAAATATTATTCAGGACAACAAGGGTCCTGATTTTGTATGAAAGATGGTTGCATCACTTCCTGTGTGATGTATAAAGTGACCCTTCCCTCTATACTGTGACTGCTGTATGTGGGCATTAAGAAGACTGAGAAACAGTAACGTTATGGAGAATCAGGGAGTGAGTCTCAGTCCCTACAGATCTGAGGTCAGTGAGACACACATAAGGCTCCTCTGATGCTCCTCTTCATCCTCTGATGGGCCTCCAGGTGAGAATCACTTACTCTGGGATGATTGTATTTCCACTTCCTGTTTGTAATGACTAACAGCAGACATCCTAGAAAAATGTGTAAACTGAATATAATATGATAGCATGGAGTTCTGCCCTTAACTGTGTATGAGACCTTTGATGGACCAGCGTATCATACGGATGCAGGGTAAGAAGTTACATTCAGAGCAAATACATCTTAACTGACTGATTTTAAAATCACAGTGTCTTCAATGTGCCAGCAGTACACAGAAATGTTCCAATTCATCCAAACATTCAAATCATTCAAACTGGGGAATTTATGCTGGATTGAGAAGCTGATACTCATTAGGGATGGCCAAAACGATGCTTCATCAACCATTAGCTGTATTTTCTCACCCTACTGGATGGTGCGCTCTGTTCCAAAAAGGACTCAGGGTAAGTCCCAGAGCAAACCAAGAGCACCATCTAGTGGGGTCTGAAAAAAACTCACATATCCCAATACCTCCATGTCTCTACCTGTAATCAAAGTGAGATTATAAGCTTGTAATTGGCTGGAGCTGCTATTACCAGCCTTTAGAATATTTTATCTTAAAAATGTAAGGATAAAGCATAGCGGATGTTTTATTGTCGTTCCAGACCATGTATATGAAGGGAACAAAATGAAGTACTCAGGTCTGATATAGATAGCAATAATAAAATCTAAAACAATAATACAATGGATAAAATAAGGTAATTATTGCAGCAATGTAACCTGACATGTAACAGTGATGATTTATAGCAGTGCTGTAACATGGATGAGAATTCACAGGAAGGGCCAAAGTGCGGAATTTCAACTGCAGCGAAGCCCTTATGTGTAACATGAGATGTAGTCCGATTAATTATTCTTTTACTGAAAGAAAGAGGGCAAAAAAGTCCATGAGCAGGGTGTGTAGGGTCCCTCAGGATACAGGAAGGAGGGCAGACAGTCCATGAGCAGGGTCTGTAGGGTCCCTCATGATACAGGAAGGAGGGCAGACAGTCCATGAACAGGGTGCGTAGGGTCCCTCATGATACAGGAAGGAGGGCAGACAGTCCATGAGCAGGGTGCGTAGGGTCCCTCATGATACAGGATGGAGGGCAGACAGTCCATGAGCAGGGTGCGTAGGGTCCCTCAGGATACAGGAAGGAGGGCAGACAGTCCATGAGCAGGGTGTGTAGGGTCCCTCATGATACAGGAAGGAGGGCAGACAGTCTATGAACAGGGTGCGTAGGGTCCCTCAGGATACAGGAAGGAGGGCAGACAGTCCATGAACAGGGTGCGTAGGGTCCCTCATGATACAGGAAGGAGGGCAGACAGTCCATGAGCAGGGTGCGTAGGGTACCTCACGATACAGGAAGGAGGGCAGACAGTCCATGAACAGGGTGCATAGGGTCCCTCAGGATACAGGAAGGAGGGCAGACAGTCCATGAGCAGGGTGCGTAGGGTCCCTCAGAATACAGGAAGGAGGGCAGACAGTCCATGAACAGGGTGCGTAGGGTCCCTCATGATACAGGAAGGAGGGCAGACAGTCCATGAACAGGGTGCGTAGGGTCCCTCAGGATACAGGAAAGAGGGCAGACAGTCCATGAACAGGGTGCGTAGGGTCCCTCATGATACAGGAAGGAGGGTAGACAGTCCATGAACAGGATGCGTAGGGTCCCTCATGATACAGGAAGGAGGGCAGACAGTCCATGAACAGGGTGCGTAGGGTCCCTCAGGATACAGGAAGGAGGGCAGACAGCCCATGAACAGGGTGCGTAGGGTCCCTCATGATACAGGAAGGAGGGCAGACAGTCCATGAACAGGGTGCGTAGGGTCCCTCATGATACAGGAAGGAGGGCAGACAGTCCATGAGCAGGGTGCGTAGGGTCCCTCATGATACAGGATGGAGGGCAGACAGTCCATGAGCAGGGTGCGTAGGGTCCCTCAGGATACAGGAAGGAGGGCAGACAGTCCATGAGCAGGGTGTGTAGGGTCCCTCATGATACAGGAAGGAGGGCAGACAGTCTATGAACAGGGTGCGTAGGGTCCCTCAGGATACAGGAAGGAGGGCAGACAGTCCATGAACAGGGTGCGTAGGGTCCCTCATGATACAGGAAGGAGGGCAGACAGTCCATGAGCAGGGTGCGTAGGGTACCTCACGATACAGGAAGGAGGGCAGACAGTCCATGAACAGGGTGCATAGGGTCCCTCAGGATACAGGAAGGAGGGCAGACAGTCCATGAGCAGGGTGCGTAGGGTCCCTCAGAATACAGGAAGGAGGGCAGACAGTCCATGAACAGGGTGCGTAGGGTCCCTCATGATACAGGAAGGAGGGCAGACAGTCCATGAACAGGGTGCGTAGGGTCCCTCAGGATACAGGAAAGAGGGCAGACAGTCCATGAACAGGGTGCGTAGGGTCCCTCATGATACAGGAAGGAGGGTAGACAGTCCATGAACAGGATGCGTAGGGTCCCTCATGATACAGGAAGGAGGGCAGACAGTCCATGAACAGGGTGCGTAGGGTCCCTCAGGATACAGGAAGGAGGGCAGACAGCCCATGAACAGGGTGCGTAGGGTCCCTCATGATACAGGAAGGAGGGCAGACAGTCCATGAACAGGATGCGTAGGGTCCCTCATGATACAGGAAGGAGGGCAGACAGTCCATGAACAGGGTGCGTAGGGTCCCTCAGGATACAGGAAGGAGGGCAGACAGTCCATGAGCAGGGTGCGTAGGGTCCCTCAAGATACAGGAAGGAGGGCAGACAGTCCATGAGCAGGGTGCGTAGGGTCCCTCATGATACAGGAAGGAGGGCAGACAGTCCATGAACAGGGTGCGTAGGGTCCCTCAGGATACAGGAAGGAGGGCAGACAGTCCATGAACAGGATGCGTAGGGTCCCTCAGGATACAGGAAGGAGGGCAGACAGCCCATGAACAGGGTGCGTAGGGTCCCTCATGATACAGGAAGGAGGGCAGACAGTCCATGAACAGGATGCGTAGGGTCCCTCATGATACAGGAAGGAGGGCAGACAGTCCATGAACAGGGTGCGTAGGGTCCCTCAGGATACAGGAAGGAGGGCAGACAGTCCATGAACAGGATACGTAGGGTCCCTCATGATACAGGAAGGAGGGCAGACAGTCCATGAACAGGGTGCGTAGGGTCCCTCATGATACAGGAAGGAGGGCAGACAGTCCATGAACAGGGTGCGTAGGGTCCCTCAGGATACAGGAAAGAGGGCAGACAGTCCATGAACAGGGTGCGTAGGGTCCCTCATGATACAGGAAGGAGGGTAGACAGTCCATGAACAGGATGCGTAGGGTCCCTCATGATACAGGAAGGAGGGCAGACAGTCCATGAACAGGGTGCGTAGGGTCCCTCAGGATACAGGAAGGAGGGCAGACAGCCCATGAACAGGGTGCGTAGGGTCCCTCATGATACAGGAAGGAGGGCAGACAGTCCATGAACAGGGTGCGTAGGGTCCCTCATGATACAGGAAGGAGGGCAGACAGTCCATGAACAGGATGCGTAGGGTCCCTCATGATACAGGAAGGAGGGCAGACAGTCCATGAACAGGATGCGTAGGGTCCCTCATGATACAGGAAGGAGGGCAGACAGTCCATGAACAGGGTGCGTAGGGTCCCTCATGATACAGGAAGGAGGGCTGACAGTCCATGAACAGGGTGCGTAGGGTCCCTCAGGATACAGGAAGGAGGGCAGACAGTCCATGAACAGGGTGCGTAGGGTCCCTCAGGATACAGGAAGGAGGGCAGACAGTCCATGAACAGGATGCGTAGGGTCCCTCAGGATACAGGAAGGAGGGCAGACAGCCCATGAACAGGGTGCGTAGGGTCCCTCATGATACAGGAAGGAGGGCAGACAGTCCATGAACAGGATGCGTAGGGTCCCTCATGATACAGGAAGGAGGGCAGACAGTCCATGAACAGGGTGCGTAGGGTCCCTCAGGATACAGGAAGGAGGGCAGACAGTCCATGAACAGGATACGTAGGGTCCCTCATGATACAGGAAGGAGGGCAGACAGTCCATGAACAGGGTGCGTAGGGTCCCTCATGATACAGGAAGGAGGGCAGACAGTCCATGAGCAGGGTGCGTAGGGTCCCTCATGATACAGGAAGGAGGGCAGACAGTCCATGAGCAGGGTTTGTAGGGTCCCTCATGATACAGGAAGGAGGGCAGACAGTCCATGAACAGGATGCGTAGGGTCCCTCATGATACAGGAAGGAGGGCAGACAGTCCATGAACAGGGTGCGTAGGGTCCCTCAGGATACAGGAAGGAGGGCAGACAGCCCATGAACAGGGTGCGTAGGGTCCCTCATGATACAGGAAGGAGGGCAGACAGTCCATGAACAGGGTGCGTAGGGTCCCTCAGGATACAGGAAGGAGGGCAGACAGCCCATGAGCAGGGTGCGTAGGGTCCCTCATGATACAGGAAGGAGGGCAGACAGTCCATGAGCAGGGTTTGTAGGGTCCCTCATGATACAGGAAGGAGGGCAGACAGTCCATGAACAGGATGCGTAGGGTCCCTCATGATACAGGAAGGAGGGCAGACAGTCCATGAACAGGGTGCGTAGGGTCCCTCAGGATACAGGAAGGAGGGCAGACAGCCCATGAACAGGGTGCGTAGGGTCCCTCATGATACAGGAAGGAGGGCAGACAGTCCATGAACAGGGTGCGTAGGGTCCCTCAGGATACAGGAAGGAGGGCAGACAGCCCATGAGCAGGGTGCGTAGGGTCCCTCATGATACAGGAAGGAGGGCAGACAGTCCATGAGCAGGGTGCGTAGGGTCGCTCATGATACAGGAAGGGGGCAGACAGTCCATGAGCAGGGTGTGTAGGGTCCTTCATGATACAGGTCTAATGAATTCTAATGGACTGGGACCTGTTTGTTAAAAAGTTCAGTACCCAGTTACATAGCGATGGGTTTAGTCCAAGGAGTGACAGTGTGTCTATCAGGGTTTGTGGGATGATGGTGTTAAAGGGAGAACTGAAATCCAAATAGAGCAGCATAACATATGAGTCCTTGTTTTCCAAGTGACTGAGAGCCTGGTGAAGGACACAGGAGATAGCATCTGCAGTAGAGCGGTTCTGTCTGTATGCAGAATGCTGAGGATCTACAGTGGAGTCCATGAACTTCCTCATGTGCACCATGACTATCCATTCGGAGCACTTCATGATTATTGGGGTAAGTCTTACTGAGCGGTAGTCATCCAGACATGACACTGTTGAGCTCTTTGGGATGGATATGATAGTGATGGTCTTCAGACATGTAGGGAAAATTGCCTGGGAGAGTGAGATGCTAAATACGTCCATTAGCACCTCTGAGAGCTGGTGTGCACAGTCCCCACAGTCCCTACCCGGGATATTGTCGGGTCTTGCAGCCTTGCTGGGGTTGACTTTCTGCAGGGACCTCCTTACCTCTGCTGCGGTCACGCTGAGAGGCAGCTCACCTGGAGGTGGGGAGAGCCTGGAGCCGGGAGAGGTGTTGGACCTGAACTCACATGCTTTTAGTAGAGTGTGGAGCTCCATATTCAGCCAGGGTTTCTGTTTGGGGTGGATGGTGGTTGTTCTACTGATGGTGACATCATCACACACACCTGCTGATGGACCACATGACCGATGAGGCAAACTGGAGGCAGCGTCACTGGGCCATACTGTGATGGTCTTTCTTGCTGGTTTCCTGGATTTCTGCAGAGGGCGGTAAGCAGGGACTAGCATGACTGAGATATGGTCAGACAGGCAGAGGTGGGGGCCGGGGATGGCTTTGTACAGTATGTCACCCGTCTGTTTGTATACATGTGATCAAGTGGTTTGGTTCCTCGAGTGTCAGTGGTCATTTGCTGGTGGAACTTTGTTATAATGTCTGTTAGGTTGGCATGGGTGAAGTCACCCGCAATCACATGCCTGCGGATGCTTTGTGCACTGATATAGTAAAGCGCACTAAGCGGGACGTTAGCATTAGCACTCGGGCGAATGTAAACAGTAACAATGAACACCACTGTAAACTCCCTCAGCTAATAATGCAGCCGGCATTTTCCTGATGAACACTCAGCCTTAGTCGAACAAGGTCCATTTTATTGTCTAGTGAATGAATGTTGACCAAAAAGAGCAAAACTGCTGGTCTGTTGGCATTAGCTTTTAGCTTGGCTAACAGACCGGCCCGCTTTCCCCTTTTCTGCTACTGTACACACCGCTTCCTCTCGCCTCTGAGCCGCTGTAATCTGCTACGCCAGTTTGCTCTGCGCTGAGCTCCAGTGGTAGCGAGATGGGGGAGGGGCTTTTAATGAATAGAAGTTCAGCTGGACTGTACCTTTTTAGCCTAGTTGCACTAGTCTGCACATTTAGTCAAGTTAGAGGAAGAGTTATTTAAACTAAACTTTACACCATAACTGTATGTAAAGAACTCCTGTTTCCTACTGATCCACGGAGATTAAAAGGACCTACTGCAGTGATGCTTAACAAACTGTATAAAGCATAATAAAGACTGAACCAAAGGCCTGAGGTCAGACCCTCTGTATGCAGCACACAGTGTTTCTGCAGAGTCTCACCCTCACATCCTGTATGATTACATTTCTGCTTTTCACAAATGTGTTTCTCCAAGAATAACTTCAGCATCATGCACAGGATTTAGCTGCTTCGTGCACATGTGTGAGAGAAAAACAAGGAAGTTAAACTGACCAGATATTAATTTGACTTATTTGCTTTACATGCATGTACTTTTAAACTGTGAGCTTCAAAGATTCTTTACCAAGTATCACTTATATTACTCTGAAATTATGTTGCTGAAATTGTAAAATTACAAGTATTGTAAACATATTTTTTCTTGTAAAAAGCAGGACAAAGGCAAAATCAAAATGTTTTCCTTTTAATAGACAATGAATACACAGAAAATGCATCAGTGCACAAAAAGATTGCAGCCTCTAACAGTATGTACTGGTCCTCACTGTTGTCTGCAGTGTCTCTCTCGCTCAGTTTTTAATTTCACACTTTAATTATGTACTTTCCTGAAACAGGAAACTAAGCAAAGGGACTGTAATGCACAGGCTTACCCAGGCGGAAGCCAAGAGGCCCCTGACCATGTAAATGTAGTATAAGGTATAGAGGGGCTGTAATGCACAGGTTTACCCAGGCTGAAGCCCAGGGGCCTCTGACCATGTTAATGCGGTATAACGCATACAGGGGCTGTAATGCACGGGCTTACACAGGCTGAAGCCCAGGGGTCTCTGACCATATTAATGTCCCTCTGAACGCATATACCTGCTACGTGATGTTGAAAGTTTACCTCACTTTACACTGTGTGCTTCCTGCATTAAGAAATAGATAATTATACTAATGATAAATTGCTATGATAAAACCCAGAGAAATCTCTGAGGTAACAGAGAGACCCATGTAATATTCATTCCTTATAATCAATGACACAATAAAAGTACACGTTAGGTCTGATTCAAGCATCTTCTTTATTCATCCTGAAATATTTTAATTCATTAATGCAGGAGTCTGTGCTTTGACAGTGTGTTTTATGCTGTACAAACTAATAATAATGACTGACTGATGTGTTAAACATTCAACCCTATGGTTTTGTCACTTCCTGTTTAAAGTTTCCACTCCCCCTTCACTCTACCTGCTGTGTCTGAGAATAGAAACGACAGAGATAGTGAAGGTACAGAGGATGAGGAAGTGAGTGTCAGTCTCCATATATCTGGGCTCAGTGACACACACACGTATGGATCCTCTGATGCTCCTGTTTCTTCTCACTGCTGGGCTCACAGGTGAGTGTCTCTCATTACAGTGGTACTGAGTAGAGATCTCTCTCCTGCTCCTCCACACACTGTCAGATACAGTTTGGAGATCATGATGGAGATCTGCTGCTACATCAGAAGAAATTGTTATGGCTAGATTCTGAAAACATTAACAGAGGCTGAATTGAGTATTATACTCTTTGAAATTGTGGATACTCTTTGGTTTCCCAGAGGATTTTATATCACCAATATTGTAATGTTATTGTAGAACTACATCAGAAGAAATTGCTATGGCTAGATTCTGAAAACATTTACAGAGGCTGCATTGAGTTTCATACTCTTGGAAATTGTAGATAGTATTTAGATTCTCACAGGTTTTTATATCACATGTATTATAATATTATATATTATATATATATATATATATATATATATACATTATAATATTATAACATTGCTTGAACTTTTTTTTTATCAAAATATTTTACCATTAAAACATATTTATTTCATGCATGTATTTTATGGTATTTGTATTTATTTGTACTTGAAATATTTTTTCCAATAATGATGAATCAGCCTACAGAGTGGAGGTGCAAAGTCTGATGAGATGGTGCTCGGTGATCAATGCTGGGAGTACGCACGCTACACTGCTGCGCGGCGGGACTAGCGGCCAGGGTTCGTATTAGGCGGAATTGGCACGCAAAACAAACTTTGATGTTGCAGACAGGAAACGGGAGCCTAACAAACGCAATTTGGACTTGCAGTCTTCTTCGTTCGTATGTCTGAAAGCTCGTAAGTTGAAGGCTCATAAATAGAGGAGCATCTGTATATGAAAAATTCTTGCTATACGGGAAATTAAAACTGGTATACTGGATGAGGTGTTAAACCCGCCAGTGCGATTCTGAAAATTGGAAAGTGTATTTTTACAAGGGAATATCAGGCAACTGTCAGTGCAAACATATACAATGATCAGTAAACACACTAACCGATGGTAGGTTATATCACTGGAGCAGGATCCACGCCAAAAGCTGCAGAATGCGAAGGCATTGCTTTGACTTCTCCAATATGGCAGACAAATTGTTGCACTTCTAGTCATGGGATTAGCAGGCCTAATAAATATATGTCATTAATCCCATGTTATGAAATTTACTGTAGCTGTTTAGTCAGCATCTTAGGATCAGGGGTCATGTTGTGTTGAGTTGTCCATCCGTACTCGCTTACCGAGTTGCTGTAGCTATTACATGGAATTACAAGTGTCTCTTCCTATGCAGTATTATATTTTTGATGTGGTTGAATTTACCTGTTGGCCAGAGTAAACACGTCAAGGTACACTTGAACAGTGAGATTCAACTAGCTGGTCAGCTGCTGAAGTCACATGCTTCCCAACCAAATTATGTGGTCAATGAGCCAACTCCCCTGACAGACAGACCAAACCCCGTCTGCTAAAGCGATGAACCAACTAACTATGACGTTGTGATGAGTCTCTGGGGCTTAATGGTTCCTCATTATCGGTCACTTTCCTCTCGAACCACTATGCTGAAGGTCATTATTGCCACCAAAGGTCATTACCCTGGTCAGGGACCACCATCCTTTATGCGTAGTTTGTATGGGTGTTAAACACCCTCAGATGTCATTAGTGGACACGCAAACATGCATTCACTAGCAAACAAACAGGGCTTGGGCCGCTCTACTTCTCAAGTAACAGCTAACATCCATCATCAGTGAACTACATTGATCTGGGCGGACATGATGGAAACTGAATCTCTGGAGGAGGGAGAAGAGGAGTGAGCACCGGGTGATTAGGACACAGAGGGGGGGCCAACTCTGACCTCCTCAACATGGATTCTGGTCTCAGGTCTACCTGTCTGTCACAGATAGGCTGATGTTATTGCTGCTTCCATAGCTGGTCACGCCCAAACTGATCCGCATAGTGAAACACTGAGCAAAGATATCAAAGAACCCCCAGATTTGGGCCTTAGGGCCTGGGAGGAGAACTGAGGGACAAGGCTCCCAATGAGGCATCTAGGCTTTCATATCTATGAACAAAACATCTTCCCTGTACATTATAGTGCAGAGTGACAGTGAAACCAACCAATCATAATGCGTTATGCAGGGGGTGAGAACATCACAGGACACTCCAGATATCCCGATGAAGTTTCTATAGCAATGTCTTTATTGACCAATCAGAGGCTTGTCCAGCCTTATGTGACATGGCATTAGCATTGTAGTACGATCACTGAAAAATGGCAACTGAGTCAAAGACTGAGGTCATAAGTAATTTGTTAACCAGGCCATGTTGTCTTAGAAATTTCACTGTAAGTTTACAAAAAGAAAAAAAAACTCTTATTATCTTATTATTTTTTGCCAGTAGTACATTTTGAGGCTTGAGGGGAGGGGGGTAATTGGGGTGGAATTGAAGATCCACAGTGAGAAGATCAGGGGTCAAGATCAGGGTGTCAAGATCAGCCTCAGGGGTCGAGATTAACCTGGTTGTCTTTCACTCTGCAGCCGGTTTGGAGAGCTAGTTACCCTCTAGCTGGTAGAGACTGGGGGCAGCGTGGGGGCCTCACACCTCCAGGCTTGTGGTTTCAGTATCCGGCCCCCAGCTCTCTGTGGGCAGTTTGCATGTTCTTCCTGTATCTATACTGGTTTCCTCTCAGTTCTTGGGTTCCTCCCACAGTCCAAAGACACGTGGTTCAGGTGAATTGGTGCCTCTAAAAGTGCCTATAGTGATTGTGTGTGAGTGTTTGCCCTGTGACAGACTGGCATCCTGTCCTGGCTGTTCCCCTGCCTTGTGCCCTGTGACAGACTGGCATCCTGTCCTGGCTGTTCCCCTGCCTTGTGCCCTGTGACAGACTGGCATCCTGTCCTGGCTGTTCCCTGCCTTGTGCCCTTTGACAGACTGGCATCCTGTCCTGGCTGTTCCCCTGCCTTGTGCCCTGTGACAGACTGGCATCCTATCCTGGGTGTTCCCGTGCCTTGTGCCCTCTGACAGACTGGCATCCTGTCCTGGTTGTTCCCCTGCCTTGTGCCCTGTGACAGACTGGCATCCTGTCCTGGCTGTTCCCCTGCCTTGTGCCCTGTGACAGACTGGCATTATGTCCTGGCTGTTCCCCTGCCTTGTGCCCTGTGACAGACTGGCATCCTGTCCTGGCTGTTCCCCTGCCTTGTGCCCTGTGCTGCCTCAGATCAGCTCCATGCTCCCTGTACTGTACTGACCATGTACTGGATAAGCATGTCCAAGATGGCAGGCTGAACTAAAATACATTTAAATGCTTTTTGTATGTCAAGTCTTGTTAAGTAATTTCTATTTAAATAGCACATTTAAAAGCAGTGTGCAGTGGGTACGGAAAGTATTCAGACTCCCTTCAATTTTTCACTCTTTGTTATATTGCAGCCATTTGTTAAAATAATTTAAAATATTTTTTTTCCCTCATTAATGTACACACAGCACCCCATATTGACAGACAAAAAAAAGAATTTTTGAAATTGTTGCAGATTTATTAAAAAAGAAAAACTGAAATATCACATGGTCCTAAGTATTCAGACCCTTTGCTGTGACACTCATATATTTAACTCACGTGCTTTCCATTTCTTCTGATCATCCTTCATTCATTCATTTGAGTCCAGCTGTGTTTGATTATACTGATTGGACTTGATTAGGAAAGCCACACACCCGTCTATATAAGACCTTACAGCTCACAATACATGTCAGAGCAAATGAGAATCATGAGGTCAAAGGAACTGCCTGAAGAGCTCAGAGACAGAATTGTGGCAAGACACAGATCTGGCCAAGGTTACAAAAAAATTCTGCTGTACTTAAGGTTCCCAAGAGCACAGTGGCCTGCATAATCCTTAAATGGAAGACGTTTGGGACGACCAGAACCCTTCCTAGAGCTGGCTGTCCGGCCAAGCTGAGCTACCGGGGGAGAAGAGCCTTGGTGAGAGAGGTAAAGAAGAACCCAAAGATCACTTTGGCTGAGCTCCAGAGATGCAGTCCGGAGATGGGAGAAAGTTGCAGAAAGTAAACCATCACTGCAGCCCTCCACCAGTCAGGGCTTTATGGCAGAGTGGCCTGTCGGAAGCCTCTCCTCAGTCCAAGACACATGACAGCCCTCATGGAGTTTGCTAAAAGACACCTGAAGGACTCTGAGATGGTGAGAAATAAGATTCTCTGGTCTGATGAGACCAAGATAGAACTTTTTGGCCTTAATTCTAAGCGGTATGTGTGGAGACAATCAGGCACTGCTCATCACTTGTCCAATACAGTCCCCACAGTGAAGCATGGCGGTGGCAGCATCATGCTGTGGGGGTGTTTTTCAGCTGCAGTGACAGGACAACTGGTTGCAATCGAGGGAAAGATGAATGCGGCCAAGTACAGGGATATCCTGGACAAAAACCTTCTCCAGAGTGCTAAGGACCTCAGACTGGGCCGAAGGTTTACCTTCCAACAAGACAATGACCCTAAGCACACAGCTAAAATAACGAAGGAATGGCTTCACAACAATTCTGTGACTGTTCTTGAATGGCCCAGCCAGAGCCCTGACTTAAACCCAATTGAGCATCTCTGGAGAGACCTAAAAATGGCTGTCCACCAACGTTTACCATCCAACCTGACAGAACTGGAGAGGATCTGCAAGGAGGAATGGCAGAGGATCCCCAAATCCAGGTGTGAAAAACTTGTTGCATCTTTCCCAAGAAGACGCATGGCTGTATTAGCTCAAAAGGTTGCTTCTACTAAATACTGAGCAAAGGGTCTGAATACTTAGGACCATGTGATATTTCAGTTTTTCTTTTTTAATAAATCTGCAACAATTTCAAAAATTCTTTTTTTTTGTCTGTCAATATGGCGTGCTGTGTGTACATTTAATGAGGAAAAATTATTTTAGATGATTTTAGCAAATGGCTGCAATATAACAAAGAGTGAAAAATTGAAGGGGGTCTGAATACTTTCCGTACCCACTGTATGTTGTGCCAAAGACCTGTACAATAAAAATACGTAATAAAAACAGAGGCATTGTTCAATGTTACACGAAAAATAAAATTAATTTAGATTTTTTAAGATAAAAACAGAACCAAAGGCCCAAAAGTTAAAGTAAGTTTTTAAACAAGATTACCCAGAATTGCAGTCCAATCGGGATAAGATAAAAGCAGGAGTAACTGTCTGCAGGTCTTTGGCTGTTGAGCTCAGCTGACAGAAACGCCCCTTCACAACAGCATTTATTTGTTTATCAAACTCAATGATGAATCAAAGATGACACCAAGATTTTTAGCATGTGACCGAAAGTTTTCTGAAAGAGGCACTAATTGTTCTCTGAGATCATGAACAGACCTTGAGTGACCAAAACGCATTACCTCTGTCTTGTTTTCATTAATCTGGAGGAAAGTCATTGCCGTCCTGTTCTTAATATCCTCAAGACAGTCAGAAAGGGTCGTCAGAGAGCAGCAGTCACCAGGTTTTAATGGCAGATAGATGTCACGCCCCGCTCCGTCCGCTCCCGATGTGTGCCACGCCCACCTCGTTACCTCGTGTTCAGCCCTAATTGTGATTGCCTGTGTCCTGTTAAGTCTAGCTTGTCTTGTGTATTTAGTCCTCGTCTGAGTCAATCTTCCCCAGACTTGTCATTGTATTGTCCGTCGATGTCCGTGTCTTGTGCATTAAACCCAGCTTTACCTGAAGTCCTGGCTTGCTCGTCTGCTTCCCTACTCGCTCACCCGCGAACCGTGACAGAATGACAAGTCTCTCAAACAACGCAACGCAGCAGGGCGAAGACCTCTGGCTCGTCCTGCTGCATGAGGTCGCGTTTTGGGAAGAGCAGCCGGAGATCAAGGAGGACCCCACGCTGTTCGGCTTGGTCGAACGGAGCATGGAGCTCCTCCAGGGAGTAAACCCTCGGACAGAGGAGCGTAACATGGCGGAAGTACGCTCCCTCCTGCAGCAGCTCGGCCGCCAGCTAAAAGAGAAGCGGCTCCAGCCTCTCGCCTGCACGGCGGTAACTCCGCCCCCTCCTATCGGTCCCGCACGGCGAAAGAAGAAGAGGCGAAGGGGAAGAAGCCGCCCCGACGCTCTTCCTAAGAGCCTGCTCTCTTCTCCCTGCCTGGGACGACATCGCTGCTGCTGGCCTGGCCGGCTTCCATGCGGAGAAGCCACCTCCGTTGGAGGCTTATTTCTATCGGCCGGAGCGCCTGGGTCTCGGTGGGATACGCGCCGTGAGAGACTCTATTCCACGGGTCTCTAAAGCCCAGAAAGGGACAGCGCCAACGCGCTCGGCGCCCCTCCTGCCTGCTCCGGACCTGCATGTTCCGGATCTGCCCGCGGCTGCGCTGCCTGCTGCCGCCGCCGATCTGCCCGCGGCTGCGCTGCCTGCTGCCGATCTGCCGATCTGCCCGCGGCACCGCCGGCTGCTGCCGCCGCCGCCGATCTGCCCGCGGCTGCGCTGCCTGCTGCCGCCGCCGATCTGCCCGCGGCTGCGCTGCCTGCTGCCGCCGCCGATCTGCCCGCGGCTGCGCTGCCTGCTGCCGCCGCCGATCTGCCCGCGGCTGCGCTGCCTGCTGCCGCCGCCGATCAGCCAGCAGCACCGCCCGACCTACCCGTCCTGCTTGTCCTCCCTGCTGCAGCTTCCGCCGCTTTGCCAGCGGCACTGCCTTTCCTGCCTGCTGCAGCTACTGCCGCTTTGCCAGCAGTCCCGCCTGTCCTGCTTGACCCGCCTGTCCTGCCTGGTTTGCCTGCAGTCCCTGTGGCTGGCCCCGCTCTGCCTGCTGCACTAACCGCCGAGGCGCCCCCTGCCGGCTGCGTGGAGGCCACGCCCGCCGAGGCGCCCCCTGCCGGCTGCGTGGAGGCCGCGCCCGCCGAGGCGCCCCCTGCCGGCTGCGTGGAGGCCGCGCCCGCCGAGGCGCCCCCTGCTGGCCGCGTGCTGGTGGCGCCCGCCGAGGCGCCCCCTGCTGACCACGTGACAGCGGCGCCTGTCCTGCCGGCTCCTGAACTGCCTGTCTCGCCTGTCCTGCCGGCTCCTGAACTGCCTGTCTCGCCTGTCCTGCCGGCTCCTGAACTGCCTGTCTCGCCTGTCCTGCCGGCTCCTGAACTGCCTGTCTCGCCTGTCCTGCCGGCTCCTGAACTGCCTGCCTTGCTGGCTCCTGAACTGCCTGAGGTGGCCGCAGTGGCGCCCCCTGCTGGCCGTGTGATGGTGGCGCCCGCTGTGGCGCTCCCTGCTGGCCGAGGCGCCCCCTGCTGACCGTACGCCTGAGGCGCCTACCCAGGCGGCCCCTGCTGGTCGCACGCCTGCTGCTGCCTCCGTTCTGTCTAAGGCGCCTCCTGCTGGCCACACGCCCGCGGCCCCGCCTGAGGCCGCATCTCCCGTCCTGCCCGCGGCCCCGCCTGAGGCCGCATCTCCAGTTCTGCCCGCGGCCCCATCCGAGGCCGCCTCTCCCAACCTGCCCGCGGCCTTGGCTGCCCCGCCTACGGCCACACCTGTTGCCCCCAGGGAGACTTTGACTCCCTCGCCCTTACCCCGGCAAGGCCGACGCCCCCCAGGACCCCGCCTGTCGGTGTCCCGTAAGGGCAGGGGACATAGGCGTCGGGCCCGGGTCCCGCCCGCCCTGCCCCCTGGCTCGCCCGTTCGGCCCCTGGCTGTGGCTCGGTGGCTGCCTGCGGGTCCTCCGGCTCGGGGTCGGCGGTCCCCTCCGGGTCCCCCCCTGGATCCTCGGTGCCGGTCCTCGGTCCCGCCTCCGGGTCCTTGTCGGTCGCCTCCGGGCCCCCCTGCTCCGGCTGGGCGTTGGACGGCGCCTTCGCCGGCTCCGGCTGCGCCTCCGCCTGCCGCGGCTTCCCCCTTTAGCCTGCCTGCACTGGTGTTCCCTCCTGCTCCCTCCGTGTCCCCTCCGTCACTCCCTCATCCCGTTCCCTTGGCCCCTGGGTGGTCCCCTCCTGCTCCCTCCTCCCTCTCCCCTGCGGCCCCTCCGGCCGCTGCCCGTCGCCCGCCTGGGCTCCCTCGTGCTCCCCTTTTTCCTCCTCCCTTTCCCTTTGTCCCGCCTGTCTCTGCTCCTCGTCCCTTTGTTCCTCCTCCGTTCACTCCTGGCCCTTTTGTTCCGCCTTTCTCCCCTTCTGTGTCTCCCTTCCAGGTCTGTCTGTCCGCTTTCCCTGTTCTTTGTCGGGTTCTGTCCTTCGTCTCGTCCCTGTTCCTGTTTTGTGTCTCTGTCTTGTTCCCTGTTTTTGGTTGATGTTTTGCTTTGTCTTCCAGGTCCTGTTCCCCGGTTCCGTCTCGGCCGTCGCCTCCTCTCGGGCGCGCCCGGTGTGCGTGCCTTTGGGGGGGGGTTATGTCACGCCCCGCTCCGTCCGCTCCCGATGTGTGCCACGCCCACCTCGTTACCTCGTGTTCAGCCCTAATTGTGATTGCCTGTGTCCTGTTAAGTCTAGCTTGTCTTGTGTATTTAGTCCTCGTCTGAGTCAGTCTTCCCCAGACTTGTCATTGTATTGTCCGTCAATGTCCGTGTCTTGTGCATTAAACCCAGCTTTACCTGAAGTCCTGGCTTGCTCGCCTGCTTCCCTACTCGCTCACCCGCGAACCGTGACAATAGAGCTGCGTATCACCGGCATAGCAATGATATTTTACATTATAACGTTCGCAAATAGAGCCCAAAGGAAGCATGTATAGAGGGAATAGGAGAGGGCCTGTATCACAGCATTGGATATGTTTACAAGTAAGGCCATAGTACTGAAGGGGTGTGGCCATCCCACACAGTGACGAGCGCATTCATTCACCTCATCTGGGCCTTTTACTGCTGATTTAAGGTCCTGGTTTTCCTCTCAGACCCTAGAACACACTCCCAGGCTCAGGTTCCCGATCCCACATCCTGCTGCAGCCCTTCCCAAGATCCAACACTGCTTTTGCTTTCCTGTGTCTCTCTCTCTTGTTCTTATGGCAAAATGACAGTCTGTGTCTTTTACAGCATCTTCATGGTTCTGCTAAACACACATGAACCTAATCCAAGTATTATGCAAACCAAGCAGCATTATGCTGTGATGTGAAAAATCTTTATTTATTTATTCCCCACAGGGGCTGACAGTGTGTCCACATTGAACTGGATGTCTGCATGGAGAGGAGGGTCTGTCACCATCCCATGTTTCTATGATGACATATTTAAAACTCATGTGAAATACTGGTGCAGAGGGAGACAATGGAGTTCATGTACTCCCATAGTACACAGTAACTCTCCACAGGAGGGTAATGTGTCAGTCAGAGATTATCCTGACCAGCAAGTCTTCACTCTGACCATCAACAATCTGACAGCTGAGGACTCTGGTTATTACGCATGTGGTGTGAAGATCAGTGGAGCTTCAGATGTTGGAGATTGGGTTGACCTGTCAGTCACTGAGGGTAAGACGCCTGTCACAAATATGTAGAAGTTACATAAATCTAAGCCAGAAAAGGGGCTATTTTAAAGCTTATTGTGAAGCTACTTGACTGGTTTATCTTTTCATAAACTGTTTTCCCAAAACTGTAGTACTTAGTAAGACCAACATGTAATCAAAATAAGTTTTAATATTTCTGTAGAGTTTAGTACTGTAACCTACAGTGGGCTGGTACTGACTCTTTATTAATATGTGTATAAATGGTGTAAGAGGGAGTGAGAGTTAATCAGCCTGGTAATTTTCATACTGTCCCTGCAGGTGTGTCCACAGTGAAATGGGTGCCTGTACAGAGAGGAGGATCTGTCACCATCCCATGTTTCTATAATGACAGATATAAAACTCATGTGAAATACTGGTGCAGAGGGAGAAAATGGAGTTCATGTCCTCCCATAGTACACAGTGACTCTCCACAGGAGGGTAAAATGTCAATCAGAGATGATCCTGACCAGCAAGTCTTCACTGTGACCATCAACAATCTGAGAGCTGGGGACTCTGGTTATTACTCCTGTGGTGTGAAGATCAGTGGAGGTTCAGATGTTGGAGATCAGGTTTACCTGTCAGTCAGTGATGGTAAGATGTCTGTACTGCAGACTGTAGCCAATGAGATGCACAGAATGTAACATGTCATTCAGTCAGAAAGGAAGGACACTAACACAGAAAGAATAAAAATATTTTGACGTTTAGTAAATATATAGAATAGATTCCAAATTCTACTTTTGTTCAACAGCATAACTAAGACCATTAAAAAGTAACAACATCAATTTAAATTAGTTGTCTTTCACTCTGCAGCAGGTTAGGAGAGCTAGTTACCCTCTAGCTGGTAGAGACTGGGGGCAGCGTGGGGGCCTCACACCTCCAGGCTTGTGGTTTCCATATCCGGCCCCCAGCTCTCTGTCCTTTAGTTTAGTTTTAGATGTTTGTAAAAAGTATGGTTACATTAATATAAACATGTAACTGGCTCATATTTTATGCATAGTGTATTTTATTTTGGACTGTGTAAATATCACAGTGTTTGTTCCTAATCTGTGTGTTCAGGTTCCCGGCTCTCAGTGGACAAACAGGAGGTGACGGGTGTGGAAGGAGACAGCGTCAGTGTTCAGTGTCGCTATAAATATGATTATGGTCAGAAGCTGTGGTGTAAGATCGGGGGCTCCTGTGCATCAGGGAGATCTGTGAGTTTGGATGGGAGGCCTGTCCTGATCACGGATGACAGAGTAAATGAAGTCTTCAGTGTGACAATGAGGGGACTGGAGAGGAAGGACACAGGCTGGTACTGGTGTGCTAACAGAGACCATCAGATCCCAGTCCGTATTACTGTCAGTCAGACAACTACAGCCAGAACCAGCACTGAACGTAAGTAATTAATTTAAATCTGTCTGTGAATCATTCATGCTTCAGTATATATAGATAAATGCTAAGTGACCACAAGAGTTTCACTCATGTAGGGGTCTTTGCTTTTTCTGGGACAATCTGGAGGGTGGAGCTGTATTTACCAGGGTATTACCAACAAGCCCCAGGGTGAATAAAGTAACGTAAAAGTATCTTTATCATCTTCTGCAGTATGTTCCATGGGTCACACACTATGATGAAATTACCATCTTGTTGGTCATAGCAAGGTTATAATAGTTTTGGATTTTTCATTATAGTTTAGTTTTATTTAGCTTTTTTTCCTCTAATTTAGTTAGTTTTAATTAGTTTTTAGAGCAGGTTTGCTAGTTTTAGTTAGTTTTCAAAATGCTTAGTTTTAGTTTAGTTTATATTAGTTTTCATTTCTTCATACTTTGGGTTATTTGTCAGGTGCAGGATTCAAAAAGATCAACCATCCAGAACAACCAACAGTCTACAAGATAGCAGCTTAAGTGCAAAATGTGTGTGATACTGCTTCTGATGTTGGATACAGGTAGCGTGCCTGGTACAAATCAAAATAGCCAACAGACTAAAGACACACATGAACATAAGAATATAAACCCATTCACGAGGCACACGTCACATTTCTTGACAGCCAGGAGTCTCGGGGAGCTCAATCTGAGAAAAACATTAACAAACTCAAAAACCATTGCACAACAGGATTGTCTCAGCATGGAAACCCAGACTTCCCTCTCTCCGGCCACTTCCTCCAGCTCCACTGGGGAAATCCCGAGGCGTTCCCAGCCAAACCGAGACATACTGTATAGTCTCTCCATCGTGTCCTGGGTCTTCCCCGGGGGCTTGATGCTGATGTGCTTTGCTTTTCTATGTTAACCATACGTCCAATATTGTAAACAAAAAGGAAATGAAGTCTTGTGGTGTTCCTGCATATTTACTAACCAGCAGCTGTTTGGTCGTCGGTGAAAGCAGTCCATTATGGTTGTCTCCTCCTTCCCGGTGCTACCTGGTCGGGATGTTGCTTCTCTTTCGGGGGAGCTAATCAGAGAGGCTACTTGGTCAAGGTACTCGCGATTAGCCGTCTTACGCGAGCTTCTCAAGTGGACTTTCAGATTTGTGGGGGTTTTTCCCTTGAGAAGTATCCCACATATTTTGTCACCTGTTTCTACAATGCACCTGCTCTTATCTGTCTCGCTGTCATAGTCAAAGAAATTCCAGATAGGACTCTGCCGCCTTCTCCCAACTTTTGTCGTCGCCATTTTTCCAGGTAACGCGGTGAGCAAAAGCCGACTGTAAACAAGAAGTGACGGACAGAGAGATGCTGTACGGTGCCGCCAGCTCACGTAAAACTGCTAGAGCGAAATAAATCGACTTATAAATAAATTGACAAAGACGAAAACGAAGGACATTTCATCTATAATTTCAGTACGTTTTAGTTAGTTTTGTCAATGCACAATACAGTTACAGTATAGTTAGTTATAGTTTTTTCTTTTAATTGTCGTTTTTATTTATTTCAGTTAACGAAAATGTTTTTTCAATTCTAGTTTTCGTTATTTCGTTCGTTTTCGTTGACGATAATAACCTTGGGTCATAGTGCAATAATGTGATGAACAGAATATTAATATGAAAGACATTTAAAGACTGACAATCTGACTATTGAAACATAAAGAGGCCTGAAGCCCGAAGTAAATTTCCTATAGGGGGTTACGCCCCCCCAGCTCCTCCTGAAGCCCACAGTCACTTCCTCGCTCCTGTCGATGTTTAGCAGCAGACTCTGGGCCTTGCATCACTCCACCAGCTCTCTCCCCCCTGTCTGTACGCAGACTCGTCTCCCCCCTCATGAGGCCGTCATGCTGCTGTCGTCTGCATACTTTATGATGTGGTTAGAGGTGGTCTTGGCGGAGCAGGCGGATGTCAGCAGTGTGAATAGTAGGGGGCGGAGGCAGCGGCCTGGGGGAGTTCCTGTGCTCAGACTGACGGGAGCAGAAGTGATGTTTCCTGCCCTGACAGACTGTGGTCTCTGTCAGAAAGTCCAGGGTCTGGTGACAAAGTCACATTTTCAGCCCAAGATGGGACGGATTTTGAGTTAGTTGTTGTGGCATCACCATGGTGAAGGTAACCTTACGTAACAGTCTTTATTCTCCAGGTGTGTCAGTGTGGTGTAATGGGCCGGGGTTATGGCGCCCTCTGCAGGCCGGTTGGGCGGTATGCAAACTGGTATGGATGAAGGGAGACAGGGAGGTTTGCTTTGATGTGTCACATGACCAGCCGCTCAAAGCACTTCATTATGACGGAGTGAGAGATACGGGTGGATAATCATTAAGCCCTGGAGCAGCTGTCTGCTTAGGCACCGTATGACTGTGGCAGTTTATAGGCAGTTGGGGATACATGCTTGTCTGAGTGACGTGTTAAAGATGTCTGTCATGCCATCTGTCAGCTCATGGGCACAGTCCCTAAGAACCCCACCTGGAATATTGTCAGGACCAGCAGTCTTACGTGGGTTCATGTTACACAGAGTGTTCCTCACTTCCGCTGTGGATGGGTGGGGTGTCTGTTCATTGGTGGGAGGGGTGCTCTTCTCTGCGTTGTTGTGTGATACATCAAACCAGGCAAAGAGCTAGTTAAGCCTGTCAGGGAGGGAGGGGTCACAATCCATGGTATGTGAGGTATTGTAATCTGTGAGGACCTGTATAAGATTAAGATTAATTTTATTAATCTTAGGGGGAAATTACCAGGGACACACAATGTATGCAGCGTTTTGGAAAAGGCCATGTATTTTTTTCGTGCGAAAGCCCTTCTTTTGAATCTGGCTGTCCTTAGTGACACCGGGTCACCAGACCTGAAGGCCACGTCCTGTGCTTTTAGCCTGCTGTGGACGTCCGCTGTGATCCAGAGCTTGTGATTGGCGTCATGTTCCTAAGACAGTCCTGAAGTGCAGAAGAGGCTCCTTCTGGCCAAACTCTGACCTGCTTGATAGTGACTTTGGACCGTGTCAGTAATGGTGTGCAGGCTGGTAGGAGCATGGAGGCTCTGTGGTCTGATTGGCCGAGGTGGGGGCTGGGCTTTGCCTTGTAAACCTCCTGAATGGTTGTGTACCCCACCTCCAGAATGACGTCTCCTCAGCTGAAGTCACAGCAAAGCTAAAGGGAATGAATTTAAATATCTCAATTAATCACAAAGAAATTCTTTAAACTCTCATACTAATAAACTGTTGCTGAATAGGGTTATTTATTGGGATTATAGTTTCCCTGCAGATGCCATGGTGGCCCAGTGGGTGGCGCTGTAGCTTCACATCTCCATTTAGGGGTTTGAATCTGGCTTCTGCTCTGTGTGTGTGGAGTTTGCATGTTCTCCATGTGCTGTGTGGGTTTCCTCCCACAGTCCAAAGACATGCAGTCAGGCTAATTGGTGTCTCTAATAGAGAGAGTGTGTCTATGTGCCCTGTGACTGACTGGCATCCCGTCCAGGATGTACTCCATCCCTGTGCCCTGTCCTGCCTGGGATCGGCTCCAGGCCCCAAATCCCTGACCAGCAGGAGGGGTTAGAAGATAGATGGGTGGATGGCTGTAGCTTTATATGTGAAACTAGACGATGTTCCTCCAGGACCATGGTGCTACAAAAAGTGCAGACATTGCAAAGACAGTGCAACACAAGACAGTGGAATAGAAGAAATGATAATGGGTGAGAGAGGCAGAGCAGAGTAGAGCTACTGATATACAGTCCTGATGGAGGTAAAGTGACACAGTGCAATGGGTTGTACAAAAAACTAAAAGTTGTACAAAAGTTCATGAGGTAGTGGGGTGTAGAAAAGTGTGTGTGTGTGTGTGTGTGTGTGTGTGTGTGTGTGTCAGTCCAGTCTGTGATTGTTCAGGAGTCTGACAGCTTGGGGGAAGAATGTTACACAGTCTGGCAGTGAGGGCCTGAATGGTGGAGGGTGAAGAGAGTGTGTGAGGGGCGTGTTGGATCCCCCACAATGCTGGTGGCTTTGTGGATGCAGCGGGTGTGACATGTGTCTGTGATAGAGGGAAGAGAGGCTCCAATGATCTTCTCAGCTGTTCTCACTATCCGCTGTAGGGTCTTGCAATCTGATACGGTGCAGTTTCCATACCAGACAGTGATGCAGCTGTTCAGGATGCTCTCGATAGTCCCTCTGTAGAAGGTGGTGAGAATGGGTGGTGGGAGATGGGCTTTCCTCAGCTTTCACAGAAAGTAGAGATGCTGCTGGGCTTTCCTGGTTATGGAGCTGGTGTTGAGGGACCAGGAGAGGTTCTCCGCCAGGGGAGCACCAAGGAATTTATTGCTCTTGACGACCTCCACAGAGGATCCTTCGATGTTCAGTGGACAGTGACCGCTCCGTGCTCTCCTGAAGTCAACAATCATCTCTTATTTTTTGTGCACGTTCAGATACAGGTTGTTGACTTTACACCAGTCCGTTAGCTGTTGCACCTCCTCTCCACATGCTGACTCATCATTCTTGCTGATGAGATCCACCACAGTTGTGTCATCGATGAACGTGATGATGTGGTTTGAGCTGTGCATTGCTGCACAGTCGTGAGTCAGCAAAGTGAACAACAGTGGGCTGAGCACGCAGCCCCTGAGAGGCTCCAGTGTTCAGTGTGGTGGTGTTGGAGATGTGATTTCTGATCTGGACTGACCGAGGTCCCTCAGTCAGGATCCAGTTGCAAAGGGAGATGTTCAGGCCCAACAGGCTCAGCTTTCCAATCAAGAGCTGAGGAATGATTGTGTTGAATGCTGAACTGAAATCTATGAACAGCATTCATACATATGTGTCCTTACTGTCCAGGTGAGTGTGGGCCAGATGTAGGGTGGAGGTGATGACATCATCTGTTGACCCGTTGGGGTGCAGTGGGTCCAGTGAGGGGGGCAGCAGGGTCTTAATGTGCCTCATGACGAGCCTCTCAAAGCACTTCATAATGATGGGTGTGAGTGCAATGGGACGGTAGTCATCGAGGCAGGACACTAAGGACTTATTTTGCACGGGAACAATGGTGGTGGCCTTGAGGCACATTGGAACGGCAGCAGTGATCAGGGAGAGGTTGAAGATGTCAGTGAGGACATCTGCCAGCTGGTCTGCACATTCTCTGAGCAGTCTTCCAGGGATGTTGTCTGGACCAGCAGCCTCCCGTGGGTTAACTATGGGAAGAGTTTTCCTCACATCAGCCGTGGTCAGACACAGAACCTGGTCGTTGTGAGGAGCCGTGGACTTCCTCACAATCACGTCGTTCTGAGCATCAAACCACCATGAATAGAAGTTGTTCACTGCATCTGGTAGGGAGGCATCACTAGCACAGGCAGGTGTTGTCGTCCTGTAGTTGCTGATGGCCTGGATGCCCTGCCACATGCGCCGCGTGTCACCGCTGTCCTGGAAGTGACTGTGGATTCTCTGGCCGTTTGATGGCTCGAGACAGTTCGGCTCTCGCTGTTCTCAGGGCCGACTGATCACCTTCTCTGAAGGCAGAGTCCCGAGTGTTTAGCAGCTCACACACCTCTGCAGTCATCCACAGCTTCTGCTTGGAGTGTGTTGTGATCATCTTGGAGACAGTGGCATCGTTGATGCATCTGGTGATGTAGCTGGGCACAGATGATGTGTGCTCCTCCAAATTGGCGTTGTTGCAGCCTCCCTAAACATGACGAGTCAGTGTGCTCAAAACAATCCTGAAGAGCAGAGACAGCTCCTGCAGGCCAAGTTCTCACCGGTCTCAGAACCGGTTTGGAACGTCTGACGAGCGATCTGTATGTTGGAATTATCATGACAGGCACGTGGTCTGAATATCCGAGGTTTAACAACTTTTAAGGAAGGGTATAAATGCTTTTCCAAGGATCTGTATAATCTGTATAATCCGGCCACCAGCATCAGGCGACGCCGAGGACACCCAGTCTCCATAGCAACCCGAGGATGCGCAGTGTCTCCAGCAGATCATGTTGTAGGTCGATTTTTGGATGATCCTTGCAATTTAGAAGTGTTTGGCCTTGGTAGACATGAACACCGTTTGTTCTGATGTCCATGAGGCATAGAAGTCGTGTTGTGAAGCAATGTAGCACAAACACAGCACCATTTTGGATCTGGAGCGGCCGCTGCGTGCTACTGCCACGCCGCCATCTTGCAAAAAAAAAATCATATGGGATATGAAGACTTTGGGCATGACCTTAATTTATTATTCTGTATCCAACCAGCTACGCTAATTAATATTTTTCATTATTCTTTTTAGAATAATGTTTTATAAATGACCTTTTCCTTATGAGTTTTTCCTGCCTGACAGGACAGAGTTTTTCCTTTTCCCTCCTAATCAGACACCACAGTCCTTACTCCAGGTTCGGCTTCTGTCTCAGTGACCATCAAGCCTTCTGCTCCTGGATCGGCCCCCACAGGAGCGAATGATAAGGAACAGAGGTTAGTATTCAGCTCGTAATGCTACAGCATCTGACTGATCATACAGTAATGGGAAATGCACGTTATTTTCATGAAAATAAAGACATTGTGTCTATTTTATTTTTCTTAATTATATTATCCCTGAGATGGCATCCCATCCAGGGTGAGCCCCTGCCTTGTGCGCTGTGCTGCTGGGGATAGACTGCAGGCCTGTTTGGAAGATGGATGGATGGATGGATTTTAAAAAACAGTAAACATGTAATCTAATAAACAGGGATGCATGTAACTGGTGCACAAGGACTCATTAGCTGTATAAAGGTTCACATGCATGGTGATTTATTTTGTAAATAAATGGGCATCTGCGTCGCTATGATAAGAAGTTGCTGTGCGTATTGCTTTATACAGTGAATCTGTACTTCCACACCAGTTTATGTGAATCTCTGCTAATAATCTTAATAAAACTGGCAGTTAAATTGTCTAGCTAATCTCATGCTCTTGGTTAATGTCTCCTGTTCCTCACATGCAGCCTGTGTAATAGTACAGATGTGGCTGAACCATGTTACTATAAAGCATGTAAGACTTTACTGTTCAGATCCACCCTCTTATTCAGCTCCTTGGTCCAGCTGCCCCTGTATGTAGGACTGGGCTTATTGGTGCTGCTGTTGATGGTTATAATTCTGTCAGAGTAGATTCACTGCATTGTTCTTCAGGTTTAAATGTGATACGTGTGACTGACAGACACACTGATGTATTATATGTCTGACAGGTGGGAGCAGGTTCTGGATGCTGCACTGAAAGCTGGGACTGGTGTGTTGTATCTGATCTGCACCATCATCGCCATTCAGCTGAACTGGTGCTCCTGCAGAAAGAAGGGATCCAATCAGAGAGAAGCAGAGGGAGGGGCCAATACAAACAATCTGGCAATCTGAATAATTATACAAGCTTATAAATACATTAATATACATGAGTGCAAATAAATGAGCAATCCTCAAGGCTGTATAAGCAAGGTTATGCTGTGTTTGTATGAAATCCTTTTTATATATCAGGAGGGTTTCAGTTTACGCTGTAGCCATTTATTTGTGCATGAATCTCTCTGTGTCAGAGGAAGCTGGGGGGGTGACCTTTGTGGAGCAGAATGAGACAGAAGAGCTGTAAAATAAATGGTTATGCTAACTGCAGTGAGGCCTCTCTCACGCAGTGTAGGATTGTCTGCTGGGAACCTGTTCAGCCAGTGCTTTGTACCGCTGATGGCCTCTTCTCACACGTGCTTTGCTGCCACCTGCTGGTCAAAGTTTAATATGGGATTATTATTGGACTGGATTGGTTTAATAATGGAAAGCGAAATTAAATCTTATTTCATTGCTTATTAATTCTTATATAGATATTTATTGTATGCTGGTCATTGTTTTGATTTAATAAATGTGAAATTGATGATTTAGTTTACATCTTGTATTGTTCTGAAGTTTTCATTAAAATTGAAAAATTTATCAACCTTAAAGTAAATGGTTTGTGGTTTGCAGGTCACTCCTCACTGTCAGATCCCACCAATCAGTGACCCTCTCAGACTGTGATGTAACACAAAAAAACCTCACAGTGCGTTAAAAATACACCATCTTGCTATCAGCAGCCCAGATATTGGGAAAGGGGACGTGTCAAAAGTCAAGGGAAAGATATCAAATTCCTGTTGGCCCACGTCAAATGGAAATATCCCAGTGTAATCTTTTGGTTTCTGGTTTAACACCCGTTAAATATCAGTAAGTCAAGTTGAAAACCTGGATCAGTAAATTCCACAGTAAATTTCTTTACATGATTTAACAGTAACCCTCTTATTGTGTTGGTGATAATGCTCTCTTATGTCTCCAGAAGTGGGAATAGAAAGAATCACAGAGGGCTGGGAGATTTAAATGAGCTACTTTACCAAATAAATGACTTTGGATAATCAGTTCAACTCTGGACAATCATGCTTCTCAAAACTCCAGAAATATTTTTAAAAATCTCTTTACTCCTAAAAACAAGAATTAACCCTTTGCAGTTTGCCTACAAACCAGAGGTTTGCACAAAGGACACCATAATCTACCTGCTTCATCGTGCCTACACCCACCCGGATCGGCCTGGGGGTCAGAGTCATGTTTTTCGACGTCTCAAGCGCTTTCAGTACCATCCAGCCTGTCCTTCTGGGGAGGAAGATGACAGTGATGCAGGCAGACGCTCCTCTGGTGGCTTGCATTATGGGTTACCTATCCGGACGTCCTCAGTACGTACGCCCACAGATCTGAGTGTTGGACTCGCTGGTGAGCACACAGGAGCTCCACAGGGGTGGTACTCTCCCCTTTTCTCTTTACACAGCTAAACGCCACCAGAGGTCCTTCCTCCCAGTGGCTCTCGGACTATACAGGTCATCTCCTCTCTGCTGGACACTGAAATATACCATGTGCAGTTTCTGTTCCCATCATGTATCTCCATACCACTTACATATTGTATAATATGGTCTGTGTGTGTGTGTGTGTGTGTCTGTGTGTGTGTGTGTGTGTTTGTGTGTGTGTGTGTGTGTGTGTGTGTCTGTGTGTGTGTGTGTCCGAGCGGGTTTGCCTATCCTTATGGGGACATAATGTCCCCGTAACGTGATAAATATCCATTTTTTTCCCTTATGGGGACCTGTTTCCTGGTCCCCATAAGGGAAAACTCTATTTTATAAAAATCGGTGACTGCTATGAAAACTCTTGTATTTTGTCAGGTTACTTATGGTTATGGTTAGGGCAGGGTAGGGGTTAAGGTTGTCATAGTTAGCGTTAGCATTTTTCCCATTGAAATGAATGAGCGGTCCCCATAAGGATATGTATACCCTACATGTGCGTGTGTGTGTGTGTCTGTGTACTGCGCCCTGTAATGGGTTGGTGCCCCATCCTGGGTTGTTCCCTCCCTTGTGCTTGTAAGCTCTGGATCCCCATGACCCTGAACGGGATGAGCAGTTAGAAGATAGAAGCAGGTGTTCAGCATCACAGTGAAGCCATGAAGCATAATAAGGCATAAAGCATAATGCATTTATTTTTACATAAGTAGCAGAATGTTGTTTATCCACTAGAGGGCAGCCACACATAGGAGATTCCCTAATAAAGGGATCTGAAACTTCCAGAAAACACTGCAGAGGGAAAACCCAGGTTTGCCAGTGAGGAATGGATAACGATCAGACAGAGACACCATCTGACCATAACACCTAATATTTAAAAAGAATTTCAACACACTCATATAACAATGTGAATATTAAACCCATAATATGTGATTTTTTATAACTGATGAACTTTAAAAACCTAAATATTACAGAGGATGACAAGAGTCCTGATTTTGCATGAAACATCACTGTAGTTGCATCACTTCCGGTGTGATGTATAAAGTGACCCTTCCCTCTTTACTGTGACTGCTGTATGTGAGCATAGAGAAGACAGAGAAACAGTAAAGTTATGGAGAGTCAGGAAGTGAGTGTCAGTCTCCACAGATCTGAGGTCAGTGAGACACACATAAGGCTCCTCTGATGGTCCTCTTCATCCTCTTCTTCACTGATGGGCCTCTGGGTGAGGATCACTTACTCTGGGACAGGCTCTCACTCTCTTGCTCCACATTTCAGTGTAGTTAAGATGAAAAGACAGATAACTGAAGCCTTTCAGTAAATTTTGGATAATTTCTTGACACCCACCACCCTGAACTCAATAAGCAGTAGAAAGACTAATGGATGGATGGATGGATGGATGGATGATCCCTGCTGTCAAATCAAATACTCTAAATACTCACAAATTACGTAGTGTGTATAAATTCATTTACCCTGATAGCATGAATTTCTACCTCCAACTTCTAGCTGAGAGTGAAACTTGGGGTTTGGCTGCAGTTTATCTGCCGGCCCTGGAGTGTTTCAGGGGTTAAGGGGCTTGTCAAAGGCCCATTGGGGGTGTGACTATTCTGCTGAGACTGGAACCAGTGACTTTCCCATCAGAGGCACAGAGCCTGAACCCGCTGAGTCACACACACCCCCCTAATCAGAACTGGATGGACAACAACATCAATGTTCTTGATCACCATCAAACGTATATTTCTTTTGGTTTGAGCAGAGAGAGAAACTTAGCACTGTTAGTAACCAGAGTCCCTTTGCTACTCTTAGTGTAGATTTCTATTTAAAAATCACAATCTGTGTGGGAGTTTCCACAGTGATTGAGCGATATTTCTGTTCAAGTCGAACCCAGAACCTGAACACGAAATCCCATACAGCACAGTGGTCCTTAAGAAAAGAGATCCAGAGCAGGTAGGCTGGGTCTCCTGCTCCAGGCTAGTAGGATTCCTGTCCAATAATGAATTTTTTAACGTAATGTCGTCAGGGGTGGTGGGGCCTTGCCGTCACCGTCCCGGGTTGGGGGCTGGGGGTGGGGGGGCTGGGTTGTTGGGGTCCTCTGGTGTTTCTCTTGGCTGAGGGCGCGTGGTCAGTGTCTCTGGGTGGCCGCTGGCCTGGCCTGGTGGGGGCGGTGCGGGGGGTGGGGGGGTTCTGCCCCCGCGGGGTGGGTGGCGCGCTGGGGGGGGATCGGGGGGTGGGGCCTCTGGGTTCCGCCTGGGCCGCTGCGCTGGGGTGCGTGGGTTTGGGGGCGTGGGCTCTATCTGCTGGGGCCGCTGCTCCGGCTCCCGGGCGGGTGGTCGCCCGCATGCTGGGGGGCCTGGTCTGCCCGGGCCCGTTGCCTGGTGGGGACGGGTCGTTGTCTGCCGTTGGCGATTCCGGCGCGGGGCCCTCAGGCGCTGTGGGGTGGTTTGGGGGGGGCGGTGGGGGAAGCCTCTGCCTCGCCTGGGGGGGGGCCTGGGGTGGCCGGGGGGCGGGGGTCACCCCGCCTGGCTGGTCCGGCTCCCCGTTTGCCGGGGGGGTCTGGGGTTGTCCCGTCCTTGGCCGCTAGCTGGGGTCTCATCGGGCGTGGTGGGGTGGGTCTCTCCCGGTCTGCGCCTGGGGGGGGGGGGGCGTTCCCTGCTGCTGGGCTGCCTGTGCTGCCCCTGAACACCTCGGTTGGCCGTCCCTGCCGGCTGTGCGGGGTCAGGGATGGGGACTAATCGGGGCCAGTCGGGGATCTGGCCCCGGTGCCGGGGGGGGCCCACTCCTGGCACGCCCTTATTGCTCCCCTGGGTCCAACACCACATTTCACACAACACTAGGGCCTTGAGGGGCGGTGGGGAGGTGCGCCGAGACACTGCCCCTCAATTTTTACTTACATGTTAGACACCACATGACACTAGGGCTGAGGAGGTGGGTTGAGGCAGGTGGGGCTCTGCCGTCTGCCAGCGGTGGGGTGCCCATGCCTCAACTGCTCGCCCACTTTTTGCACCTTAGTCATATACGCAGTCCATATTACATTAGGGCCTTGGGGGTGCGGGGAGGGGGATGGGGGACTCTGCCATCTGCCAGTGGTGGGGCCCTCATACCCGAACTGCACCCACTAATTTTAATGCATAGTAGACATAAACACACAACTCTCTCACACATGTACATGCACACTTCACACCAACATGGGTCAGGGAGGGGATGGGGGCTGAGGGGCCCCCCCTAACTCTCTGTCTCTGGCCCTGTGCTGGTGGGGTGGCCCGCCGGGGGGAAGACCCATCATGGGGGGGTTCGGGTGGCCCTGGCGGGTATGGGCGGCCTCCTCTCTTGGGCCGCGGGCCGGGTGGTGCTTGGCTCTGCTGCGCCGTGGTGGGGCCCTGGCGGGCGGTCCGGGGAATCTTGGGACGCTCTGGGCCCTGCTAGGCGGATTGGGGGGTTCGGTCTGGGCTGGGCGGGGTGTCTGCCGCTCCCCGGTCGCCGCGGGTCCGCTCCCGGGTGGGGGGGGGGCTCTTTGTATGGGCCCCCCTTGGATCATCCTGCAGTGTTGGGGGGGAGGCGTGCCGGGTCGCTGCGGTGGGCGGCGGCCCGTCCTCCCGGGGGACGGGCTGGGGGGGCTGGGGCTCCCCCGGTGTGTGGGGGGCCGTCCGCCGGGGGGTGGGGGGGGTGGTCCCGGTGGGTGGGGCCCTTCGGCCCTGGACCCGCCTGCCCCGGTGGGTTGGTTGCGGGTGGGGCTGGGGGGCTCGCCGCCCGTCCTCCCTCTGCGGGCCTCCCTGTGCAGGGGTTGGCGCCCCCTTAGTCCCTCGCGGGCTCCCTCTCGGGTTGGGCGGGTGGTTGTCTCTGGGATGCGTGGCTGTGGGCCCTTGTGCCGGGGGGGCAGTAGGGTGGCTTCGGTTGCCTGGTTCTCCTGCCTTCGCCTTGGGCCTGGGGGGGGGGGGGTGCTGCCGCCTCCCCTGACGGCATTAAATGCCAGCACATCCAATGACAAATCAGGTCACACCTACACTTGCACATGCATACAAGACTGGTTGAGCGATCAATATCATTATTATTATTACTTTTTAGGGTATGTTATAGATTTAGGAATTGAAATATACATATATAACGGTACGATTACGTGTGTGTATGCTACATATATATAATACCGATTTGTATTAATTATTATTAGTATCACTGATGTTGTTATAATTCTTGTTGTTTGATGAGTGTTATGTTTCTTATGGTTGTTTGTATTCTGTATTCCCCTATACTTCATCTTTTTTCCATCCCGCCTACATTATTAGTGTTATTATTTCTGTATACCTTTTTTTTTTTTTTTTTTTTTCTTTTCTCTCTCCCCCTCTCCCCATGGTGATTGATGTCTGTTATTGTTACGCTGTTGTTTTTGTACCCCCCCTGTTTTTCTCCTTTTCCACGGTACTGGTGAGTTCGGAGCGGCCACAATCTTTACTCTTGAATGTAATGTAAAATAAAGTTGTCCTCCGAAGAGGGGGGGTGGTGGTGGGCAATAAAAAAAAAAAAAAAAAAAAAGGATTCCTGTTGACCAGGGATTTAAGGAGATAAAACTAATGTCCAGGAGCAGGATAATGTCATCTACAGAACGATGTTATGATGAAGTCGTCAGTCGTCCAGAATGTCTCTTATCTACAGTACAAAGCAGAAGAGATGTTTCTGTTGTGTTAAAAGAGCATAATGTCCAGCAGAACCATCCAGCTACAAAATTAGGTTTGAGGCTCTAATACTGGTTTCAGATGGAGGTTTCAGGCACCCAGAATTCCACTGTGTCTTACTGAATACCAAGTCAGTGTGGGTGAATATCTGTGTATCTTAAAATTGAATCATACAAGCAACGGAGATTCTTCAGCATTAAGACATTTCATAGCATTCAGATAAGCTGGGCAGGATTGTGTTCTGTAGAGTGTTTCTATCATATTCTTTGTCCACTAGGGGGCAGAAAGGCAAGGGCAGGATCTGCTCTTCATAAACTGGCATCAGAGACAAAATATTCCTGTGACAAGGAGAATGTTATCAGCAATAAGAAGCATCTCAGCATATATAAGTAAGCTAATATGAAACTTAACAGTGTGGAGTTTCAAGCTTTTCCTATAAGCTTAATATTTTGAAAAGCTTGTAAAGTAAGTTTCTGTGGACCATTCAGAAACTATTTTATTTTTTCAAGTTGTACTTCCATGTAGATTAGAGGGGTCTCTTTCCTCAAATATCACATGGATTTTAGCACGCGATCTGTGTTCGGAAATAAATGGCTGAATTTGGTTTATCCACTAGAGGGCAGGCATGTACAGGAGATTCCCAAATAAAGTATTTCATGCTACAAGAAAGTGAAGATCAGACAGATCCACCATCTGAGGAAAATTCAGTTAGGCCTTACAGTGAAGCCATGAAGCATACTAAGGTTAAATGCATTTATTTTGACATAAGTAGCTGCATTTTGTTTGTCCACTAGAGGGCAGCTACACATAGGAGATTCTCTAATAAAGGGATCTGATGCTTCAGGAAAGAGCTGCAGAGGAGAGACCCAGGTATTCCAGTGAGGAATGGATGAATATCAGATAGATCCACCATCTGACCATAACACATAGTATTTAAATAGAATTTCAACACACTCATATAACAATGTCAATATTAAACCCATGATATGTGACTTTTTATGACTGATGAACATTAAAAGTAAATATTATTCAGGACAACAAGGGTCCTGATTTTGTATGAAAGATGGTTGCATCACTTCCTGTGTGATGTATAAAGTGACCCTTCCCTCTTTACTGTGACTGCTGTGTGTGGGCATTAAGAAGACTGAGGAACAGTAACGTTATGGAGAATCAGGGAGTGAGTCTCAGTCCCTACAGATCTGAGGTCAGTGAGACACACATAAGGCTCCTCTGATGCTCCTCTTCATCCTCTGATGGGCCTACAGGTGAGAATCACTTACTCTGGGATGATTGTATTTCCACTTCCTGTTTGTAATGACTAACAGCAGACATCCTAGAAAAATGTGTAAACTGAATATAATATGATAGCATGGAGTTCTGCCCTTAACTGTGTATGAGACCTTTGATGGACCAGCGTATCATACGGGTTAATGCAGGGTAAGAAGTTACATTCAAAGCAAATACATCTTAACTGACTGATTTTAAAATCACAGAGTCTTTTCTATGTCCACAATGTGCCAGCAGTACACAGAAATGTTCCAGTTCATCCAATCATTCAAATCATTCAAACTGGGGTATTTATGCTGGATTGAGAAGCTGATACTCATTAGGGATGGCCAAAACGATGCTTCATCAACCATTAGCTGTATTTTCTCACCCTACTGGATGGTGTGCTCTGTTCCAAAAAGGGCTCAAGGTAAGTCCCAGAGCAAACCAAGAGCGCCATCTAGTGGGGTCTGGAAAAAAACTCACATATCCCAATACCTCCATGTCTGTACCTGTAATCAAAGTGAGATTAATAAGCTTGTAATTGGCTGGAGCTGCTATTACCAGCCTTTAGAATATTTTAGTATATCTTAAAAATGTAAGGATAAAGCATAGCGGATGTTTTATTGTCGTTCCAGACCATGTATATGAAGGGAACAAAATGAAGTACTCAGGTCTGATATAGGTAGCAATAATAAAATCTAAAACAATAATTCAATGGATAAAATAAGGTAAGTATTGCAGCAACGTAACCTGACATGTAACAGTGATGATTTATAGCAGTGCTGTAACATGGATGAGAATTCACAGGAAGGGTCAAAGTGCGGAATTTCAACTGCAGCGAAGCCCTAATGTGTAACATGAGATGTAGTCCGATTAATTATTCTTTTACTGAAAGAAAGAGGGCAAAAAAGTCCTTGAGCAGAGTGCATAAGGTCCCTCATGATATAGGAAGGAGGGCAGACAGTCCATGAACAGGGTGCGTAGGGTCCCTCATGATACAGGAAGGAGGGCTGACAGTCCATGAGCAGGGTGCGTTGGGTCCCTCATGATACAGGAAGGAGGGCAGACAGTCCATGAGCAGGGTGCGTAGGGTCCCTCAGGATACAGGAAGGAGGGCAGACAGCCCATGAGCAGGGTGCGTAGGGTCCCTCAAGATACAGGAAGGAGGGCAGACAGTCCATGAGCAGGGTGCGTAGGGTCCCTCATGATACAGGAAGGAGGGCAGACAGTCCATGAACAGGGTGCGTAGGGTCCCTCATGATACAGGAAGGAGGGCAGACAGTCCATGAGCAGGGTGCGTAGGGTCCCTCATGATACAGGAAGGAGGGCAGACAGTCCATGAGCAGGGTTTGTAGGGTCCCTCATGATACAGGAAGGAGGGCAGACAGTCCATGAACAGGATGCGTAGGGTCCCTCATGATACAGGAAGGAGGGCAGACAGTCCATGAACAGGGTGCGTAGGGTCCCTCAGGATACAGGAAGGAGGGCAGACAGCCCATGAACAGGGTGCGTAGGGTCCCTCATGATACAGGAAGGAGGGCAGACAGTCCATGAACAGGGTGCGTAGGGTCCCTCAGGATACAGGAAGGAGGGCAGACAGCCCATGAGCAGGGTGCGTAGGGTCCCTCATGATACAGGAAGGAGGGCAGACAGTCCATGAGCAGGGTGCGTAGGGTCGCTCATGATACAGGAAGGGGGCAGACAGTCCATGAGCAGGGTGTGTAGGGTCCTTCATGATACAGGTCTAATGAATTCTAATGGACTGGGACCTGTTTGTTAAAAAGTTCAGTACCCAGTTACATAGCGATGGGTTTAGTCCAAGGAGTGACAGTGTGTCTATCAGGGTTTGTGGGATGATGGTGTTAAAGGGAGAACTGAAATCCAAATAGAGCAGCATAACATATGAGTCCTTGTTTTCCAAGTGACTGAGAGCCTGGTGAAGGACACAGGAGATAGCATCTGCAGTAGAGCGGTTCTGTCTGTATGCAGAATGCTGAGGATCTACAGTGGAGTCCATGAACTTCCTCATGTGCACCATGACTATCCATTCGGAGCACTTCATGATTATTGGGGTAAGTCTTACTGAGCGGTAGTCATCCAGACATGACACTGTTGAGCTCTTTGGGATGGATATGATAGTGATGGTCTTCAGACATGTAGGGAAAATTGCCTGGGAGAGTGAGATGCTAAATACGTCCATTAGCACCTCTGAGAGCTGGTGTGCACAGTCCCCACAGTCCCTACCCGGGATATTGTCGGGTCTTGCAGCCTTGCTGGGGTTGACTTTCTGCAGGGACCTCCTTACCTCTGCTGCGGTCACGCTGAGAGGCAGCTCACCTGGAGGTGGGGAGAGCCTGGAGCCGGGAGAGGTGTTGGACCTGAACGCACATGCTTTTAGTAGAGTGTGGAGCTCCATATTCAGCCAGGGTTTCTGTTTGGGGTGGATGGTGGTTGTTCTACTGATGGTGACATCATCACACACACCTGCTGATGGACCACATGACCGATGAGGCAAACTGGAGGCAGCGTCACTGGGCCATACTGTGATGGTCTTTCTTGCTGGTTTCCTGGATTTCTGCAGAGGGCGGTAAGCAGGGACTAGCATGACTGAGATATGGTCAGACAGGCAGAGGTGGGGGCCGGGGATGGCTTTGTACAGTATGTCACCCGTCTGTTTGTATACATGTGATCAAGTGGTTTGGTTCCTCGAGTGTCAGTGGTCATTTGCTGGTGGAACTTTGTTATAATGTCTGTTAGGTTGGCATGGGTGAAGTCACCCGCAATCACATGCCTGCGGATGCTTTGTGCACTGATATAGTAAAGCGCACTAAGCGGGACGTTAGCATTAGCACTCGGGCGAATGTAAACAGTAACAATGAACACCACTGTAAACTCCCTCAGCTAATAATGCAGCCGGCATTTTCCTGATGAACACTCAGCCTTAGTCGAACAAGGTCCATTTTATTGTCTAGTGAATGAATGTTGACCAAAAAGAGCAAAACTGCTGGTCTGTTGGCATTAGCTTTTAGCTTGGCTAACAGACCGGCCCGCTTTCCCCTTTTCTGCTACTGTACACACCGCTTCCTCTCGCCTCTGAGCCGCTGTAATCTGCTACGCCAGTTTGCTCTGCGCTGAGCTCCAGTGGTAGCGAGATGGGGGAGGGGCTTTTAATGAATAGATGTTCAGCTGGACTGTACCTTTTTAGCCTAGTTGCACTAGTCTGCACATTTAGTCAAATTAGAGGAAGAGTTATTTAAACTAAACTTTACACCATAACTGGGTGTAAAGACCTCCTGTTTCCTACTGATCCACAGAGATTAAAAGGACCTACTGCAGTGATGCTTAACAAACTGTATAAAACATAATAAAGACTGAAACAAAGGCCTGAGGTCAGACCCTCTGTATGCAGCACACAGTGTTTCTGCAGAGTCTCACCCTCACATCCTGTATGATGACATTTCTGCTTTTCACAAACGTGTTTCTCCAAGAATAACTTCAGCATCATGCACAGGATTTAGTTGCTTCATGCACATGTGTGAGAGAAAAACAAGGAAGTTAAACTGACCAGAAATTAATTTGACTTATTTGCTTTGCATGCATGTACTTTTAAACTGTGAGCTTCAAAGATTCTTTAGCAAGTATCAATTATATTACTCTGAAATTATGTTGCTGAAATTGTAAAATTACAAGTATTGTAAACATATTTTTTATTGTAAAAAGCAGGACAAAGGCAAAATCAAAATGTTTTCCTTTTAATAGACAATGAATACACAGAAAATGCATCAGCGCACAAAAAGATTGCAGCCTCTAACAGTATGTACTGTCCTCACTGTTTTCTGCAGTGTCTCTCTCGCTCAGTTTTTAATTTCACACTTTAATTATGTACTTTCCTGAAACAGGAAACTAAGTAAAGGGGCTGTAATGCACAGGTTTACCCAGGCGGAAGCCCAGGGGCCCCTGACCATGTAAATGTAGTATAAGGTATACAGGGGCGGTAATGCACAGGCTTACCCAGGCTGAAGCCCAGGGGCCTCTGACCATATTAATGTCCCTCTGAACGCATATACCTGCTACGTGATGTTGAAAGTTTACCTCACTTTACACTGTGTGCTTCCTTGCATTAAGAAATAGATAATTATACTAATGATAAATTGCTATGATAAAACGCAGAGAAATCACTGAGGTAACAGAGAGACCCATGTAATATTCATTCCTTATAATCAATGACACAATAAAAGTACACGTTAGGTCTGATTCAAGCATCTTCTTTATTCATGCTGAAATATTTTAATTCATTAATGCAGGAGTCTGTGCTTTGACAGTTTGTTTTATGCTGTACAAACTAATAATAATGACTGACTGAAGTGCTAAACATTCAGCCTTGTGGTTTTATCACTTCCTGTTCAAAGTGTCCACTCCCCTTTCACTCTGCTTGCTGTGTGTGAGAATAGAAACGACAGAGACAGTGAAGGTACAGAGGATGAGGAAGTGAGTGTCAGTCTCCACAGATCTGGGCTCAGTGACACACACACGTATGGATCCTCTGATGCTCCTGTTACTTCTCATTGCTGGGCTCACAGGTGAGTGTCTCTCATTACAGTGGTACTGAGTAGAGATCTCTCTCCTGCTCCTCCACACTCTGTCAGGTACAGTTTGGAGATCATGATGGAGATCTGCTGCTACATCAGAAGAAATTGCTATGGCTAGTTTCTGAAAACATTAACAGAGGCTGCATTGAGTTTCATACTCTTGGAAATTGTAGATAGTATTTGGATTCTCACAGGTTTTTACAGTATATCACATGTATTATAATATCATATACAGTATGTTTGTTTGAACTTTTTTATCAAAATATTTTACCATTAAAACATATTTATTTCATGCATGTATTTTATGTTATTTGTATTTATTTGTACTTGAAATATTTTTTCCAATAATGATGAATCAGCCTACAGAGTGGAGGTGCAAAGTCTGATGAGATGGTGCTCGGTGATCAATGCCGGGAGTACGCACGCTACGCTGCTGCGCGGCGGGACTAGCGGCCAGGGTTCGTATTAGGCGGAATTGGCACGCAGAGCAAACTTTGATGTTGCGGACAGGAAACGGGAGCCTAACAATCGCAATTTGGACTTACAGTCTTCTTCGTTCGTATGTCTGAAAGGCTCATAAATAGAGGAGCGTCTGTATATGAAAAATTCTTGCTATACGGGAAATTAAAAGTGGTATACTTGATGAGCTGTTATACCCCCCAGTGCTATTCTGAAAATTGGAAAGTGCATTTTTACAAGGGAATATCAGGCAACTGTCAGTGCAAACATATACAATGATCAGTAAACACACTAACCGATGGTAGGTTATATCACTGGAGCAGGATCCACGCCAAAAGCTGCAGAATGCGAAGGCATTGCTTTGACTTCTCCAATATGGCAGACAAATTGTTGCACTTCTAGTCATGGGATTAGCAGGCCTAATAAATATATGTCATTAATCCCATGTTATGAAATTTACTGTAGCTGTTTAGTCAGCATCTTAGGATCAGGGGCCGTGTTGTGTTGAGTTGTCCATCCGTACTCGCTTACCGAGTTGCTGTAGCTATTACATGGAATTACAAGTGTCTCTTCCTATGCAGTATTATATTTTTGATGTGGTTGAATTTACCTGTTGGCCAGAGTAAACACGTCAGGGTAAACTTGAACAGTGAGATTCAACTAGCTGGTCAGCTGCTGAAGTCACATGCTTCCCACCCAAATTATGTGGTCAATGAGCCGACTCCCCTGACAGACAGACCAAACCCCGTCTGCTAAAGCGATGAACCAACCAACTATCATGTTGTGATGAGTCTCTGGGGCATAATGGTTCCTCATTATCGGTCACCTTCCTCTCGAGCCACTATGCCGAAGGTCATTATTGCCACCAAAGGTCATTACCCTGGTCAGGGACCACCATCCTCTATGTGTAGTTTGTATGGGTGTGAAACACCCTCAGATGTCATTAGTGGACTCACAAACATGCATTCACTAGCAAACAAACAGGGCTTGGGCCGCTCTACTTCTCAAGTAACAGCTAACATCCATCATCAGTGAACTACATTGAGCTGGGTGGACATGATGGAAACTGGGAGAAGAGGAGGGAGCACCAGGTGATGAGGACACAGAGGGGGGGCCAACTCTGACCTCCTCAACATGGATTCTGGTCTCAGGTCTACCTGTCTGTCACAGATAGGCTGATGTTATTGGTGCTTCCATAGCTGGTCACACCCAAACTGATCCCCATAGTGAAACACTGAGCAAAGATATCAAAGAACCCCCAGGTGTGGGTCTTAGGGCCTGGGAGGAGAACTGAGGGACAAGGCTCCCAATGAGGCATCTAGGCTTTCATATCTATGAGCAGAACATCGTCCCTGTACATTATAGTGCAGAGTGACAGTGAAACCAACCAATCATAATGCATTATGCAGGGGGTGGGAACATCACAGGACACTCCAGATATCCCAATGAAGGGTCTATAGCAGTATTTTTATTGACCAATCAGAGGTTTCTCAGCCTCATGTGACATGGCATTAGCATTGTAGTGTGATCACTGAAGAATGGGAACTGAGGCAAAGACCCAGGCCATGTAGTCTTAGAAATTTCACTGTAAGTTTACAAAAAGAAAAAAAAAACTCTCATTATCTTATTATTTTTTGCCAGTAGTACATCTTGAGGCTTATGGGGAGGGGGGTAATTGGGGTGGAATGCCTTGTGCCCTGTGACAGACTGGCATCCTGTCCTGGCTGTTCCCCTGCCTTGTGCCCTGTGACAGACTGGCATCCTGTCCTGGCTGTTCCCCTGCCTTGTGCCCTGTGACAGACTGGCATCCTGTCCTGACTGTTCCCCTGCCTTGTGCCCTGTGACAGACTGGCATCCTGTCCTGACTGTTCCCCTGCCTTGTGCCCTGTGACAGACTGGCATCCTGTCCTGGCTGTTCCCCTGCCTTGTGCCCTGTGACAGACTGGCATCCTGTCCTGACTGTTCCCCTGCCTTGTGCCCTGTGACAGACTGGCATCCTGTCCTGGCTGTTCCCCTGCCTTGTGCCCTGTGACAGACTGGCATCCTGTCCTGGCTGTTCCCCTGCCTTGTGCCCTGTGACAGACTGGCATCCTGTCCTGGCTGTTCCCCTGCCTTGTGCCCTGTGACAGACTGGCATCCTGTCCTGGCTGTTCCCCTGCCTTGTGCCCTGTGACAGACTGGCATCCTGTCCTGACTGTTCCCCTGCCTTGTGCCCTGTGACAGACTGGCATCCTGTCCTGGCTGTTCCCCTGCCTTGTGCCCTGTGACAGACTGGCATAATGTCCTGGCTGTTCCCCTGCCTTGTGCCCTGTGACAGACTGGCATCCTGTCCTGGCTGTTCCCCTGCCTTGTGCCCTGTGCTGCCTCAGATCAGCTCCACGCTCCCTGTACTGTACTGACCCTGTACTGGATAAGCATGTGCAAGATGGCTGGCTGAACTAAAATACAGTTAAATGCTTTTTGTATGTCAAGTCTTGTTAAGTAATTTATATTTACATAGCACATCTAAAAGCAATGTATGATGTGCCAAACACCTGTACAAAAAAACAATACAATAAAAAATACGTAATAAAAACAGAGGCATTGGATAATGTTGCATGAAAAATAAAATTAATTTAGATGTTTAAGATAAAACAGAACCAAAGGCCATAAAGTTAAAGTAAGTTTTTAAACAAGATTGCCTAGAATTGCAGTCCAATCGGGATAAGATAAAAGCAGGAGTAACTGTCTGCAGGTCTTTGGCTGTTGAGCTCAGCTGACAGAAACGCCCCTTCACAGCCGCATTTATTTGTTTATCAAACTCAATGATGAATCAAAGATGACGCCAAGATTTTTACCATGTGACCGGAAGTTTTCTGAAAGAGGCACTAATTGTTTTCTGAGATCATGAACAGACCCTGAGTGACCAAAACTCATGACTTCTGTCTTGTTTTCATTAATCTGGAGGAAAGTCATTGCCGTCCTGTTCTTAATATCCTCAAGACAGTTATAAAGGGCCGTCAGAGAGCAGCAGTCACCAGGTTTTAATGGCAGCTAGAGCTGCGTATCACCGGCATAGCAATGATATTTTACATTATAACTTTCGCAAATGGAGCCCAAAGGAAGCATGTATAGAGGGAATAGGAGAGGGCCTGTATCACAGCATTGGATATGTTTACAAGTAAGGCCATAGTACTGAAGGGGTGTGGCCATCCCACACAGTGACCAGCCCATTCATTCACCTCATCTGGGCCTTTTACTACTGATTTAAGGTCCTGGTTTTCCTCTCAGACCCTAGAACACACTCCCAGGCTCAGATTCCCGATCCCACATCCTGCTGTAGCTCTTTCCAAGATCAGACACCATTTTGTTTTCCTGTGTCTCTCTCTTGTCCTTATGCCAAAATGACAGTCTGGGTCTTTTACAGCATCTTCATGGTTCTGCTAAACACATGTGGCCCTAATCCAAGTATTATACAAACCAAACATTATTACTTAGAGATGATGTGATGTGGATCTTTATTCAGTTGATTATTTTCCCTGCAGGTGCTGACAGTGTGTCCAAAGCAAGCGAAGTGTCTTCATGGAGAGGAGGATCTGCCACCCTGTCATGTTTCTATGGTGACAGATATAAAACTTATGTAAAATACTGGTGCAAAGGGTATCATTGGCATCCATGTACTCCCATAGTAAGTACTGACTCTCCACAGGAGGGTAAAGTGTCAGTCAGAGATTATCCTGACCAGCGAGTCTTCACTCTGACCATCAACAATCTGACAGCTGAGGACTCTGGTCAATACTCATGTGGTGTGAAGATCGATGGACGTCCAGAATCTGGAACTTGGGTTGAACTGTCAGTCACTGATGGTAAGACGCCTGTCACAAATATGTAGAAGTTTACCTACATCTAAGCCACAAAAGGGGCTATTTTTATGCTTATTGTTGAGCTACTTGACTGTCATGGACTCGGGTGGTTCGGGCGCGAGGATGAGGCCTGGTGCAGGCAAGGAGGGAATGTGGACAAGCCGCTTGTGGCTTGCAGGGAAACCGGTAAAAACACAAACATGGCCACAAAACATGAAACCAAAACCAAATACAAACCACAAGACACAGGAACAAGAAAACTCATACAAATGAAACACTAGGGAACAAAATACAAAAACCGAAGAGGTGGGATTCGAACACATGACGAAATGGATGTGCAGGTAGCCACATGAGTCATGCGACTGACAGGAAACAGGGGAAACAAAGACTGACAGGAGGGACAGTGATGTCTGCTGGCCAAACGGGGAAGGGACACAGAAGACTGAGACAACAGAAGCTGACCCTGACACTTGACTGGTTATTCTTTTCATAAATTGTTTTCCGGAATCTGTAGTACTTAGTAGGACCTACATGTAATCAAAATAAATTTTAATATTTCTGCAGAGTTTAGTACTGTAACCTACAGTGGGCTGGTACTGACTCTTTATTAATATGTGTATAAATGGTGTAAGAGGGAGTGAGAGTTAATCAGCCTGGTAATTTTCATACTGTCCCTGCAGGTGTGTCTACAGTGGGAGACATGGCTGTACAGAGAGGAGGATCTGTCACCATCCCATGTTTCTATGGTGACAGATATAAAACTCATGTGAAATACTTGTGCAGAGGGGATTATAGGGATTCATGTTCTCCCATAGTACACAGTGACTCTCCACAGGAGGGTAACGTGTCAATCAGAGATGATCCTGATCAGCAAGTCTTCACTGTGACCATCAACAATCTGACAACTGGGGACTCTGATAGGTACTGGTGTGGTGTGGAGATCAGTGGAGATTCAGATGTTGGAGCATTACTTTACCTGTCAGTCACTGATGGTAAGATGTCTGTACTGCATGCAGACTGTAGCCAATGAGATACACAGTATGTAACATGTCATTCAGTCAGAAAGGAAGGACACTAACATAGAAAGAATAAAAATATTTTGACATTTAGTAAATATATAGAATAGATTACAAATTTTACTTTCGTTCAACAGCATAACTAAGACCATTGAAAAGTAACAACATCAATTTAAATTAGTTGTCTTTCACTCTGCAGCAGGTTTGGAGCTAGTTACCCTCTAGCTGGTAGAGACTGGGGGCAGCGTGGGGGCCTCACACCTCCAGGCTTGTGGTTTTGATATCCGGCCCCCAGCTCTCTGTCCTTTAATTTAGTTTTAGATGTTTCTAAAAAGTATGGTTACATTAATATAAATATGTAACTGGCTCGTATTTTATGCATAGTGTATTTTATTTTTGACTGTGTAAATATCACAGTGTTTGTTACTAATCTGTGTGTTCAGGTTCCCCAGGACTGTCAGTGGAGGAACAGGTGGTGACGGGTGTGGAAGGAGACAGTGTCAGTGTTCAGTGTCGCTATAGAAATGATTATAGTCAGAAGATTTGGTGTAAGATCGGGGGCTCCTGTGCATCAGTGAATTCTCGCAGTTTGGATGGGAGGCCTGTCCTGATCAGGAATGACAGAGTAAATAAAGTCTTCAGCGTAACAATGAGGGGTCTGGAGAGGAAGGACACAGGCTGGTACTGGTGTGCTGACAGAGACCATCAGATCCCAGTTCATATTACTGTCAATCAGACAACTACAGCCACAATCAACACTGAACGTAAGTAATTCATTTAAATCTGGCTGTGAATCATTTATGCTTCAAACTAATCTTTTCTATCTGATCTATGTTTTTTTTCAAATGATAATTTGGGGGGGTGTTACTAACAAGCCCCAGGGTGAATAAAGTAACGTAAAAGTATCTTTATTATCTTCTGCAGTATGTTCCATGGGTCATACACTATGATGAAATTACCATCTTCTTGGTCATAGTGCAATAATGTGATGAATAGAATATTAATATGAAAGACATTTAAAGACTGACAATCTGACTATTGAAACATAAAGAGGCCTGAAGCCCGAAGTAAATTTCCTATAGGGGGTTACGCCCCCCCAGCTCCTCCTGAAGCCCACAGTCACTTCCTCGCTCCTGTTGATGTTTAGCAGCAGACTGTGGGCCTTGCATCACTCCACCAGCTCTCTCCCCCCCTGTCTGTACGCAGACTCGTCTCCCCCCTCATGAGGCCGTCATGCTGCTGTCGTCTGCATACTTTATGATGTGGTTAGAGGTGGTCTTGGCGGAGCAGGCGGATGTCAGCAGTGTGAATAGTAGGGGGCGGAGGCAGCGGCCTGGGGGAGTTCCTGTGCTCAGACTGACGGGAGCAGAAGTGATGTTTCCTGCCCTGACAGACTGTGGTCTCTGTCAGAAAGTCCAGGGTCTGGTGACAAAGTCACATTTTCAGCCCAAGATGGGACAGATATTGAGTTAGTTGTTGTGGCATCACCATGGTGACGGTAACCTTACATAACAGTCTTTATTCTCCAGGCGTGTCAGTGTGGTGTGAAGGGCCGGGGTTATGGCGCCCTCTGCAGGCCGGTTGGACGGTATGCAAACTGGTATGGATGAAGGGAGACAGGGAGGTTTGCTTTGATGTGTCACATGACCAGCCACCCAGAGCCCTTCATTATGATGGAGTGAGAGATATGGGTGGATAATCATTAAGCCCTGGAGCAGCTGTCTTCTTAGTGCTTTTAGCCTGCTGTGGACGTCCGCTGTGACCCAGGGCGTCTGATGACATTCCAGCCAATGTGGCTAAAACAGTCCTGATGTGCAGAAGTGGCTCCTTCTGGCCAAACTCTGACCTGCTTGATAGTGAATTTGGACCGTGTCAGTAATGGTGTGCAGGCTGGAAGGAGCATGGAGGCTCTGTGGTCTGATTGGCCGAGGTGGGGGCTGGGCTTAGCCTTGTAAGCCTCGTGAATGGTTGTGTACGCCACCTCCAGAATGACGTCCCCTCAGCTGAAGTCACAGCAAAGCTAAAAGTAATGTATTTAAATATCTCGATTAATCATAAGGAAATTTTTTTAACTCTTTAACAACTGTTGCTGAATATGGTTATTTATTGGGATTATAGATTCTATAGAGGTGCCATGGTGGCCCAGTAGGTGGTGCTGTTGCTTCATGCCTCCATGTTTAGGGGACTGAATCTGGCTTCTGCTCTGTGTGTGTGGAGTTTGCATGTTCTCCATGTGCTGTGTGGGTTTCCTCCCACAGTCCAAAGACATGCAGTCAGGCTAATTGGTGTCTCTAATAGAGAGTGTGTGTCTATGTGCCCTGTGACTGACTGGCATCCCGTCCAGGATGTACTCCATCCCTGTGCCCTGTCCTGCCTGGGATCGGCTCCAGGCCCCACATCCCTGACCAGGAGGAGGGGTTAGAAGATAGATGGGTGGATGGCTGTAGTTTTATGTGCGTTGCCACAGATCTGACAAACTTCCCAGTCAGATACCCAATCAGACGTCTTTCATAATACATCACTTTGGACATATTGGAATTCGACAGACAGCCATATTCATGTTACTGTCATTCATCATGTATATATAAAATATTGGTTTATAGTGTCATGCAAATATTTTAGGCAATTTTCTTGCATGTAGGGATGAATTGTTACTAAAGCTGTCAGACTGGCTGATGTGTCTGTAGATAGTTTCAAATCTCAGCAAGTGTTACAGCTGTACTCAGTAATAACTGATGCAGTTCAGTCATAAATACATCTTGGTGTGTAAATTAAATAATTAACCTCACCTGTTCACTGTCAGTGATGAACACTTTGGTCGTAACCTTAATTCATTATTCTGTATCCAACAAGCTACTACTAATATTGTTTTTAGAATAATGGGTAACACCTTACTTGATGGTGCACAAATAACACAGGCCATTGCTTATGTATTAATTAACCATAAACTAAGTCTTAGTTACATATTCATCTCATGTTAATTCATCATTAATGAATCATGACATGCTTTATCTAAAGCAGTTACTATATCTGTTACTATATCTGTTAATTCTGTAAACCTTTCTGAACAACTGAAGTAACAAGTAACAAGTGAAATACTGATCTCATGTTTGTTCACCATTAATCAATGCATCTTTCATCACAAATAGTTGCAATATTTGTTCATGATTTGTGCTTCAGTAGTTACTGAGTTATTACTATATTACTTGTGCCCGTTTTATAAATGACCTTTTCCTTATGAGTCTTTCCTGCCTGACAGGACAGAGTTTTTCCTTTTCCCTCCTAATCAGAAGCCACTGTCCTTACTCCAGGTTCTGCTCCTGGATTGACCCCCACAGGAGCCAATGATAAGGAACAGAGGTTAGTATTCAGCTCATCATGCTACAGCGTCTGACTGATCATACAGTAATGGGAAATGCATATAATTTTTATAAAAATAAGGACATTGTGTTTATTTTATTTTTCTTAATTACAGCTGCAGGCCTGTTATGGAGGTTGGATGGATGTATGGATGGATTTTACAAAACAGTATAATGTAATCTAATAAACACATAACTGGTGCGAAAGTAATCATTAGCTGTATAAAGGTACAAATAAATGGTGATTTCTTGGCGCAACAGAGCAAATGCACATAAAATAAATGTGCCTTTGCTTCACTATGACAAGACGTTGTTGGGCGTATTGTTTTGTACACCAAATGTGTAATTGTGCACCAGTTATGTGCTTCCCTGCTAATAATCATACTGAAATTGGCAGTTTACATTTTCCAGCTAATCTCATGCTCTTTGTTAATGTCTCCTGTTCCTCACATGCAGCCTGTGTAATAGTACAGATGTGGCTGAACCATGTTACTATAAAGCATGTAAGACTTTACTGTTCAGATCCACCCTCTTATTCAGCTCCTTGGTCCAGCTGACTCTGTATGTAGGACTGGGCTTATTGGTGCTGCTGTTGATCATCATCATCATCACATGGAAAGTGCGGGACAAACACAGTGAGTATCTGCTGATTCAGACGCTGTATAAGTGACCTGACTGTCTGATCTGGACTATCTAGGGCCTCTCAGTGAGGACGCCCTGAATCCAATTGCAGATGGAGGTGTTCAGCACCCACACAGCACGTGGAGAACATGCAGACTCCACACAGACAGAGCAGAAGCCAGATTCAAACCCCTACTGATCAGCAGCTGATCAGTAAGGTGGACCTGCTCAGACTGAACACCTCCATCTGCAATTGGATTCATGGCGTCCTCACTGAGAGGCCCTATATGGTCCAGATCTGCAACACCAGCTCCAACACCATCACGCTGAGCCCAGGCACCCCCCAGGGATGTGTGCTGAGCCTGCTGCTCTTCACATTGCTGATGCATGACTGCACCTGCAGTTCCAGCATGAACCATATTATCAAGTTTCCAGACGACACCACAGTAGTGGGTCACATCAGGGACAATGACACGTCGTACAGAGTGGAGGTGTGACAGCTAGCAGCCTGGTACAAGGACAATAGTCTGTCTCTTAATGTTGGTAAGACAAAAGAGCTGATTGTTGACTTCAGAAGGACCAAGGCTGGCCACTCCCCTCTCTGCATCGACGGCGCCACAGTGGAGAGAGTGAAGAGCACCAAGTACCTGGGTGTTCACATCACAGAGGACCTCTCCTGGACCATCAGTTCCCTGAAAAAAAGATCTCAGCAACGCCTCCATTTTCTGCGTTGACTGAAGAAAGCGCACCTCCCCAAACCCGTCCTCACCACCTTCTACAGAGGCACCATCGAGAGCCTTCTGACCAGCTGTATTACAGTCTGGTACGGAAACTGCCACACCTCAGACCGTAAATCCCTCCAGAGGATTGTGCGGACAGTTGAGTGCATCATTGGTAGCTCTCTACCCAGCCTACAGGACATTTACACCCCCCCATTGCATCTGCATGGGCACCAGCATCGTGGCCGACTCCCACCATCCCTCCCACGGACTGTTCATCCCCCTTCCATCTGGAAGAAGATTCTGGAACATCAGGAGCAGGTCTGCTAGACTGTGCAGTAGCTTCTTCCCCCAAGCAGTCCGGCTCCTGAACACCATGCTACCCCCTCCCACACTGGACTGTCTCCTTAACATCCTGCTCTGTCCTACTTAACTCCCCTTATACTGAACAAATGTTTTACTCTCATTGCAAACTTGCACAACTGCTCATATTTGCACAATGTAATTGCACAAGGAAAATGCACAGCAGTACAACGTGTCTACACTAACTGTCCTGCCAGCATATTTGCACTGTTTCTCATAGTCCATAGTCTATTGTTGTGTACAGTATATATATATATATATATATTTGGAGATATATGTACAGGTATTATCTATCCCCCCCCCCCCCCAGTTATCCTCACTGTCTATGTGTCTGAGTGTACTGCTGTCCTGTTGTGTCGTACGCTGCACCTTTGCTCCCTGAAAGGACGTTATTTCCTCTCACTGTGTGCTTTAATGTTTATGGTTGAGATGACAATGAAGCTCTACTACTGCTGCTTCTAAACAGAAAAAACGGCACACAAAGCTGTCTCTATCACACATGCTAATCAACACATGCTAATTAAGAGGGAATGACTCTGTGTTTGTTACACTGGAAATTAACTGTATCAGTTAACAGCAGAGACACTGGTGTGAGCAGAATCATTTTTCTGTTTGTTGTAGAGAAAAAAATGGTCAAGAACCAACATCCAGGAAGCACAGAAATGACAGTAAGTTCATATTAAATATGAGAAGAAACTGTAGAGGATTATGTGTTTTAAGAAGATAAAAGCAGAATCGAAAATGTGTTAAAAGCCAATTATTTATTAAGAAGTTTGATATTTATAGAAAGAAATGTAAAATGGATTCCAGGAGTGATTGTTTTGAAAGCTGACATGTGACTTTTTTCTAGTTGAACCCAGACCATGAATATGCAGCTGTAGACAGAACTGGAATCATCGAGAGAGCCCCCCCAGATCAGGTAAACACAGGAATAAAATACATACAGTGAGACTACTGAGAGCAGCCTGTGTATCAAAATGTACAAATGTAATATCAGTATGTGAAGCAACTGTATTTAATGTATTACATTTTCATAATCCATTTGTTACATTGCAGTTAAAATGTTTTGAAACTGGAAATAAAAAAAATAACTCAAACTGGATAATATTTGTAAAGGTACAAAACATTAACAGATATACATTAACTGATTATCAAATTCACCAACAATGATGTTCCATTCCCTGTGGTGCACTGTCGGCCTGCCCAGGGTGGACCCTGCCTCTCACCCGATGATGCTGGGATTGGCTCCAGCTTCCCCACGACCCAGATGGATGAAGCGGTATGGATACTGGATGGATGGATGGATGGATGGATGGATGGATGGATGGATGATGTTCCATTGCTGTCAGTTAAAGAATGGACAGGTGGTTCTGTATAGATACATGGTCATAATGTGATCCTCTCTCAGGCCTCTGTGGAGCCTGGTGCTGACGTCACCTACAGCTCCATTGTCCTGTCAGACCCAGAGGTAAGATGGTTTCATGTAAATCAGTGTTTGGTTCAGGCATAGGACCAGTATCACAATGAGAGTGACACGTATATCAATAATGTGCTGACTGGGCAGGAACATCTACACCTCAGCTGATCTGTCAGATCCATGTGTATCAGAATTAGCTGTAATGTACCAAGAAGTACCATGATACCCTGATATTTCACAGTGATTCACATGGGAGGTTTGGGAGTTTATGGATTTGTGGTCTCTGTAGAAAGGTTGGTCTTGTACCTCCACTGTAAGCAGCTAAATGCTCTCAGCAGGTGTCCTCTAGATGTTCTTCACACCGTCCTGCTGTAACCCCAGCCAGCGATGTGGTCTACAGCTCAGTCACCCTGAAGCACTGAGAGGTGAGTTTGGACAATCTGCTCTAACATGAGCTGTAATACATTTAGTCTGTGATGCTTCATATGTGTCGTATGTTTCCTTTGACACTGTATAGAGCCACAATTCCAACATCATACATGCAGCTAATTTGGCTTCAATTTATAAACCAGATGTAAGTGAACTAAAGAGGTTTCCCAGATTAATCTATCAGTCTGGTTCATTTCCTGTTCCTGTAGCAGTAACATTAACACACTAAACTCCCTGAAATGCTAAGGAAGATGTTAGTGCCTCAGAAGCTGAACTGAACTGATGAATTAAGTAGCAGATATTAATATGTATCTGTTCCTTGTCCAGTAGGGGGCAGCAACACAGAGAGGCTCCTCTACATGTGGGGAGCTGCTGCTCAGGATGAGAGCTGTGAGGGACACACAGATACTGCAGTGATGGGGAGGGATAATCACCAGAGAGGAGCATCTTACAGTGATGTCAGCTGTATTTAAATGGCATGCAGCACTGTCACATTACAGTGTGACAGTAAGAATCAGCCGGTATGAAACACACATTCATGGCTGTTGTTCATTTGAACCATGATCAAGGTGCTATTTGTCTCACTTATATGTCACTTTGGATAAAAGCATCTGATAAATATGATAAATGTAAATGTGAGGTATTATCTTGATGGTCTGAACTGTCACTTTCTCATTTATATTAATGGAAAAATATATATTAGTAATTCTAGATGATTTGTATGTATGATATATTTGATATGAAGTGTTTGTTACCATGATATGCAGTATTTTGAGAAAGTATTTGTCAATGTCTGTATTTCCTTGTATGTACATACAGTATGTACCGGTGGGGGTTCAGTGAGCCCTAAGCTCTCTGACTTTAATTCTATGCTCTTCTTACGCCCTTCACTGCCCCCTGCTGGAGCAGTTTCACTGTGTCACTGCCTCCCTGCTCTCCTCTGACTGTGGGATTAAAAGCTGCACTGTTGTTGATATATTTTGTTTCAGCATAAAAGTTGTACTTTCACAGTGTTTGTTTTGCCACAGAATGTTAGGCTTTTGTTTATTGATAAATGGAGTATTATTTAAAATTCAGAACACAGACTGTGTGACTCGTCATACATGATGTCAATAAAAATGCTCTTTATTACACCTGCATGCTGCAGTGGTGTCTCAGTGTGTAACATGGACGCCTCATACTGTCAGGGGTTTGGGTTTGAATCCTGCCCCTGGCTCTCAGTGTGTAACATGGACGCCTCATACTGTCAGGGGTTTGGGTTTGAATCCTGCCCCTGGCTCTCAGTGTGGTGTTTGTGTCCCTGATTTGGGCCCCATGCTTCCTGGGATGTGACCCCAGGCTGATTGTGACCCCATCCTGGGTAAGAGTGTGAAAGATAGATGGATGATTTTTAAACAATGTGACGATGCAATATGGTGAACTTGACCTTGACCACCAAATGTCCAGCCAAATCGGACAATGTTACAGTTTCATTTGAATGGAATTAATAGAATGTAAAAACAGGTAGACAGATGCAGCATTTTTTTTTTTAACCAATTCAGTTAATATGTGGTTGATATCACATAGTACAGCATGTATATTTCTTAGTCTACTGGCCACGTCTCTTACAGCATCCACTGTTGCATTTTGTGACTCCAGATCAGCGTCTGTCAGCACACGGCCAGACGGTTGGCAGTCGGTGTCTGAGACGTGGGGGTGAGTGCAGGCAGCGCACCACGGTGAGCCCGGCACAGCAGCACCATCACCGCCGGGGGTCGCGTCCCCGGGGCGTGGGGCGTTTTTTGGAATATTATCTGAAACAGAATGAAAAGTAACACTGCATCTGCTGCCTGCTTGTTAGTCTTATTAAACATGCAGCTTATTTAAACGAGGATGGATAATGGTCACCCGCAGTGATGTCAGAGCCCCACTCAGTCGCTGGCAAAATGCGGTTATAAGTGTCTCCCCAATAATAGTTGCTGTTTGAACAGTGTGAGCCCCGGAATTCCACTACCAGTGGTGCTGACACTCAGATAATGGGCTGACTCACCACGTCATGTCAACTTTAATATCTGACCACTTCTTTTTAATCTAGGCACAGTGCGATTTTCTGAACTTGTGCCTCCGCCACACTGTGCCACTCCATCAATTTTCTTTTGTTGCTTATGCCACTGCTTTAGCCACCAAACAGTATATTTTTCCTGGCAAACACTTCACTGAGCTGGACCTCCATTTCGCATTTGCTGAAATGCTTCTTTTTTCCCCTCGCTTTTGCCATTGTCTTTCGACAAAACACTGAAAAGAAAAGGCTATTTATATTTATTTGGATATTCAGTTACTGTAAGTATTGTCGTGGAGTATGGCGGACAGAGCACAAACAAAGGAGCAGAACGCGAGGAGTCGGTAAAGATACGGGGTTTTAATTAAAGGGAAGGCAGGCGAACACAGACTGACAATACAATGACCGGACTGGGGAAACATACTGACTGACTAAATACATTGAACTAATGACAGCAACAGAAAACAGCTGGTAAACACAGGGAATCCACATGAGGTTGACGAGAGGGCGTGGCACAAGGAAGGAGCTGATGATCTGGGCAGGACAAGGACCCCCCCCCCCCCAAAGGCACGCCCAAAGGGGAGCAAAGAGATGCAACCGGTGACACGATGGAACCTAGGGAGACAAAAGCAAAAACATCAACGGGGCACAGGGAACAGCAACTGCACAAAGGACAAACAGGACAAGAACCCAGACAACAACTGAATAAATGCAGAAAACACACAGGCGTCTGTAGAGCCGAAACCTGGGGGAGCAAAGGCAGGCCAGGGAGTCGATCCCGACGCTGGTGTCCTCTCCCTCTCCGGGAGACCGAGAGATGGGCAACCGGCTGGGATCTGCTGCAATGAGGTGGCGGTGGCTGGGGTGATCCCCTGGAGCTGACCTCCCCCAGGTCAATCAAGGAGGGAGGAGCGGTGGTCAGGTCATCAGGGACCTCATCGGGGACAGGGACTCAGGCCATGGAAGCCGGGTACACGGGAGCGGGGTCATGAGCCAGGGAGACAGGAACCGGAGGGTCGGAAATGTGGGGGACTGAAACCGACAGGGGGGACTGGAACTGGAAGGTCCAGAGCCACGGGAGCTGCAGCCTAGGGGTCAGGGACCGCGGGGGTACTGGGACCGGAGGGTCAGGGAACCCAGGAGGCTACAGCCGAGGGGTCAGGAACCAGGGCTGCCGGGATGGGAACCACTGGGGCCGGGACCTCCGCCGCAGGAACCACTGGGGGTGGAGTGTCATCTGCCGGGACTGGAGCCTCGGAGGGCGGAGCAGCATCTGCCCAGACTGGAGCCTCAGAGGGCGGAGCAGCATCTGCCCAGACTGGAGCCTCAGAGGGCGGAGCAGCATCTGCCCAGACTGGAGCCTCAGAGGGTGGAGCAGCATCTGCCCAGACTGGAGCCTCGGAAGGTGGCGCCTCAACCGCCGAGACTGGAGCCTAGGAGGCCAGTGCAGTGGCCACCAGGTCAGGAACCACGGGACGCAGAGCAGGAACTGGAACCACGGAGGGTGGTGCAGGGGCCGCCGGTTCATCACTTTCCTAGCTGCGGCTGTTTTAGCACTAACATATTGGTAAAAAAGAGATTCTTCTACAAAAAATCAGTAAAGTGCATGATAATAGGAGGGGGGCGTGAAGAGTTTTCTGACGGCCGTTCAGCCTATGAGCACAGCCAATGGCTGACTGAAAGGCAGAGAGCTGAGGGAAAGTAGGGGCCTGAGTTACTGTATCACAGTAACTCAGCTGTTCTGTACCCGACCAGAAGGCCCTGCAGCAGTTGGTGAAAACTGGCCAGTACATCATCGGCGCCCAGCTCCCCCCCTCCCCACTTCATAATTATCACACATGTATAATATTGTACAGCTGTTTCTATATATTTTATTTTTAGATCTCAAGCTGAATTCTGCGCCATCTGTACTTTGTGCAATAACAATGAAGTCGAATCTCATCTATTCTGATATAATGGTAGAATTAAAACATTTCTGTGCACTGCTGCCACATGGTGGACACAGAAAAGACTTGCATTCTAAAATCAGTCAGTCAGCCCAGATGTCTTTACTCTGAGTATAACCTCTTACCTGACATTAATCCATAGGAGATGCCCGTCCATCTGAGGGCTCATACACAGTTAAGGGCAGAACTACATGCTATCAAATTATACTGCATGTAGGCCTATACATTTTCTGCTATTATGCATTATCTGCTGTTAGTCATTATAAACAGGAAGTGAAAAAACAACCATCCTAAAGTAAGTCATTCTCAGCTGCTGGCCCATCAGAGGATGAAGAGGAGCATCAGAGGAGCCTTTTATGCATCTTACTGACCCCAGATCTGTGGAGATTGACACTCACATCCTGATCCTGATCCCGTAACTTCACTGTTTCTCTGTCTTCTCTATGCTCACATACAGCAGTCACAGTAAAGAGGGAAGGGTCACTTTACACGTCACACAGGAAGTGATGTAACAACAATGATGTTTCATACACAATGGGGTCCCAGGTCCTCCTCAGTTATATCCAGGTTTTCATGGTTCATCATCATGAGTTTGACACTGTAATATTACTTGTCAGGGTCGGTGCCCGTCTGGCCCTGTACTCTGTGCCTTTTCCCTGTCTGATGTTGCCTTAGTCAGGCCACCGCGTGGCTCAGTGGGCTGAGTGTGCAGCTCAGAGGCAGACATCCCTCCTTCATCAGCTTGAGGCCTGAGGTCAGTCTCACCTTCTGTGCCATATTTTGTTTTTATTTTATCTGTATCCATTCCTCACTGGAATACCAGGGTCTCTCTCTGCTGTGCTTTCCTTACAACTTTGCTATTTGTTTTTAAAGCACTCAATGGATTAGCCCCACAGTACATTTCAGATCTGCTATTTCCATCTTCACCCTCCCCCTCCCCTCCCGGTCACTTAGGTCATCGTCACAACAGCCCCTCTCAGTTCTTCACTCACGTCTAAACCAAAGGCTGCCCCCTGACTTTGGAATAGTCTCCATATTAAGTCCTGTATTACTATTGAAGAGTTTAAATCTTAAATTAAAGATCCACACTCTCTCTCTGGCTTTCAATGTTCTCCTATGTTTTTTGTCAAGTCCACTATAAAGTTTTTAATGACACATTTAATTTAATATTAATTAATCTCTTACTTTTTTAATCTCTTGCTTATTATATTATATTTACATAAATTTTAATTTTCTTATTTCTTGTATACATGTTTTCATATAATGTTATTTATATACTTTACTGTGAATGTAGTACTTGCTAATCAGTTCTCTCTAGCCTGGAAAGCACTTTGGATCAACTCCTGTTGTTTTTAAATGTGCTCTATAAATAAATGACTTGACTTCCTGAAGCATCAGGACCCTTTATTAAGGAATCTCCTGCATGTGGCTGCCCTCTAGTGGATAAACAAAATTCATACAAAATTAATACATTTAACCCCAGTGTGTTTTATGGCTTCAATGTGAGGCCTGACTGTATTTCCCTCCTCAATGATCAGTTTAATCTAACTGGTGAAGCTGAAGGCAAAGCGGGAAATTAGTTTAGTCATGACTTAGTTACCCTGACAATGGATTTTGTACAATCTGCAGGTTGGGCTGGTCATCGCCTGCTTTTTCTGACTGATGTAGGTTTGAATGTAAAGTTTCAAAGTGCTTAATGTACATAAATCTGTTTTATAATGTTCAAACAAAACTTTAATGTGTTTGCACCTTATATCTCCTACAATGTGCTTGTGCATTTGATTCCTCCTTGATTGGAGGGTAACGAGAAATAACTAGCAAGAGAGACAGAGACAAGCTTTTGGGAGGCGTTATTGTCCAAAGTTGAACTGATGTTCTAAAGTTCATCTAAATCACCTATTACCCACTGTAATCCTTTCTATACCCACCTCTGTAGACTTCTAAGAGCATCATTGGCAACAATATAAGAGGGTTACAGTTAAATTAGCTAAAGATATTTAATGTAAAATTTGCCAACCCAGGTTTTCAGCACCATGGACAGCAACCTAGTGTTGCTTAAAGGGCATTTTCCTTAAAAAGGCTTTATTATGCTCATTTTCACTGTTCAAAACTTTATTTTCAGGGTCTACTAGAATAGATTTACATGCTTCAATGCTCCAAAGACACATATTTACCCTAAAAACCACGGTATTACGCATTACCATAATACTGCCTAGCAAAGGCATAAGGATTTACAGACAGATTTTACAGAGAGAGCCGTGTGGTTTCCCTTAGACGGACAGATACATGGCTTACAGGCTTGAAGGCAGTTAGATCAACAATATCCAATCATGCGCACATACAATAAGCACCAACTAAAGATGCTGCTTCTGATTGGACCAGCTTCAAATTTGTCCCTCCCTGATAATCAATTCTCGTTTTCATTGGTTGAACATAACGTAAATACATTTCTTCATCCTTTTCGGCTAATTAAATATGTAGGTGGTTTCCATAGAAACAAGATCATTGCAGGTTAAACATAAACTTTCTGACAGACAGATGACGCAAAGGTGAGCAGCATCTCTTCAGATGTTATTTCTTCACATTTTGTTTTATTCACATATTTAATTTAATATAAACTGGTGGTGTAGATATGGATGTGTGTTGGATAAATGGTATGTACATGTGGAATGTTTATTAATAATAATGTTTATTAAGAGCAAAATGTGTATTTTTTAAGTGAATTCTTAAAATAATCTTTTTAGTTTTATTTTTCTCTAGAATCAGAATTACCAAAAATCCCAGGTAAGTTAATTGATTTAATTTCCTTTAAATGACACACATAAAACTGATTAGCCTTATTATGTATTTGTGTTTAATTTATTGTTTATATTGTTATAGTTAGGTGCCACTCCATCACCCTGAACTTTATGCCAGCATCTACAGAGAGCCAGTGAAGAGAGACAAGGTACGGTGTATCATTGGAGCATTTGGGCTGACTGAATACCAGACTTCTTAGTTTTGAACGGTTCGGATCGATGGAGATGGAAAAAGTATGTGAGCTGCACTGTGGAATATATCCATGACCGGACCGGGACATTGGTCTCAAACAGAAGACATTAGGATCAGCAGGTGAGGTTGGCATGCTGACCATAGAGGGATCGAATGCCGGTAGGTGCCGTTTCATTAAAATCATGTTGCAAGCACCTATACGGAGCCAATGAAGACAGACAAAGTTGTAGCATTGGGGAATTTCAGCTGATTGTGTACCAGATGTTCCGCTTAGTTTTAGAAAATTTCAGGTGGAGATGGTGAATGTCTGGAGCTCCACTGCCGCGTCTTAGTAATTGGCGATTTTACTTTGCAGCTGCACTATCACGGGGTCCTAACCGACCCCAACATTGTGTACATGGACTTGCTGTCCCTATATTTCGGTGGGTTCCTCCCATACTTTTATTAATCAAAATGGAAAGACCTAATAAGAAGAATGATGATATAAAATTAATTAAAATAAGATAAGAGAATAAAATAAGATGATAAAAAATAAAAGCAATAATATAAATATGTTTTTACCTGGGGCAGTGCAACTCAGAGGATGTAAAATTTGGCAACCCCCAAACAGTGTGGTGACGTATAAAATGCTTGTTTCGTGATTGCTGTTAAGAGTCCTTATTTTGTACTCTAGTGTTTGGGCTGACAATAGTGGTATTATGCTAAAAGTCTATAGGATTCACCTGGCATTAGGGATGTGGTTAGGGTTACTATTATAGGTGGTATATAGTAGGGTGACAGCTAGATTTAGGGTTTGGTTTGGCATTAAGTTTAGGGTTAGTTTTGAGATTAGTCTAGGGGTCATATTAGGCACAATGCATATTCTCACTGACTGTCAAGACCTAATATGAAGAATGATAGTAAAAACACAAATCAAATTCAAAGAAAAAAAGAAACTAATGAAGCAACAAAATGAAATTTATGGAAATATCTAATACAAAGAACATCCATTAAATGCAATTAAAATGACAAATAAGATATGATAATAAAATGAGCTTTAGCGGCTCAGCTCTTGGCTTCCTAGCTCGCGAGTTCAGACTAGGAGGCCGCGAGCTGAGCCGCATCGAGCCACTTTGCTGAACTCGTGGTCTGAAGCGTCCAACAGGCTGTCATCCTCTCCTGTCATCTGGAGCCAGAGCCAGTCAGACTCAGAGACTAACGAATCTTCCCTCGAAATAAAAGACTCGGGCTCCTCCGACTGCAGGTCATCTAGAGAGAAGTGGGGAACTGGAGCAATAGGCTTGGTGAGAGGTCTTGAAGTCAGGACGAGAGAACACGCCCATAGGGAAATCCCTAAATGATCTCCTGGACAGCTGCAGGGTCATTTGCAGAATTCGGTCATTCCGTTACGCTTGTAGGATTGCAGCCGTGGTTCCCTCACAGGGGACTTTGTTGAGCAGGCTGGATGAGAATAGCAGCGCGAACAGGTAACAATGACAGAACTAGGGACTACAAGCCTAAGAGGCACTTAAATGCAAAGGAAACGAGAAGTTAACAGGAGACAGCGGGAGGTGATTAACATGGGGGAAGGAACGAGGAGAAGATTGACTGATATAGGCAGGGTTTGTTACAGCCACGCTGGCGAGGAGAACGAGGGGGTGTGGCAGACATGACGGGAAAGACGTGACAGTTTGGGCTGACAGTTTTTTGGTTGTATTAGAGTTTGGCATACAGCTGGCATTAGGGATGTGGTTAGGGTTTTTATTATAGGTAATGTGTAGTAGGGTGACAGCAAGAATTAGGGTTTGGTTTGCCATTATATCAAACATATAAGGATATACAACAATATAAGGAATAGAACAAATATCAGATAGCATGGAAACTCTGGGGGAAAGAAAACAAAAAAGAAGAAAAGATATTAGCACTATTAACAATAATACGACAATTATTAAAATAAAATACAATGCAAACACCTCACATACTTATAGTTATTTTGTATAAATTAAGGTCAAGTCACATATCAAATGAATTAGCAAATGATTACACGGCAACACCAGACAAATAACCACAGGCCCTGTCTTGATGTATGGATATGTGTCTTATAAGCTCTTTTTTTCAGGGAAATACAGAAGGAAAGACAGAACAGAAGAAAGGAAAAATAGAAGAATAATAAAATCAACTAAATAATATGAATAATACAATTATTAGGCATTGTGATGTGGTGAACATGTGTAGACTATTGAGGCTGCATACTGTACTTCCCCCTTAATGGTGGGCATGTGTTGTGTGTGAGCATGTGTGTGTTTGCGTCTTTCTGTGTGTTGGGGAAGATAAAAGCAACACATCAGGTGGTAGAGATGGAAGAGAGGAGAGGTGGGAGCAAAAGGAAGATTGATGGGGGGAAGGTTGTTGTTTGGTCGACGCAGGTTGGGCCGCCGTGCACCGTGAGCGGAGCAGAGGAAGAGGCAGTGGAGCCCCCAGGACAGCGCCCCCCCATGGCAGACCACACCGAACTGCTACCCCTGTCTAGGATAGAGTTTGTTTGTCTTTTTTTCCCCTTTAGTCTGTATGAGTAGGAGAGAACACTGATCTGGTGTCATGCATTAGAAGAAGCAGGTTCTGCCGGCTGGTCCAGCCCAGAGCAGGAGAGATCAGTAGGCAGGAAAGCGGCCAGCGGAGACCCATCCTCAGGACACTGGACGACCCAACGCCGGTGGTGCGATTAGGAGACTGGTGATGTCAACATTGGGAGAAAGAAGGAGAGAAAGAAGAAGAAAGACAAAACTGTTCTGTTCCGTTGATCTGAAATATCTTACGAACAAGTGTTTTACCTGCTAACGGAGTTTACAACTGCTGTTGCGCTTGCAGTGTACATACCTCCAGATGCTAATGCTAGGCTAGCCATGAAAGTACTTCATGTGGCTATTAGCAGACAGGAAAATGCACACAGGAATGGAGCCTTTATCACAGCGGGGGAATTTATTCGATTCAGCCTTAGAACTGAACCAGGACGTCTCCATCAGAGGAGAGAATACCTTGTATCATGTCTGTGGTAATATTGCAGACACTTAGCAAGCCATTACCCTCCCCTGCATGGGACAGTCTGACCCTCTGGCTGTTTTACTGCCCAAGTATCCAACCATCATCAAGCATGAGAAACCAGCAGTGAGGATCGCTAAAGTCTGTCCAGCTGATTACTTTCTGCAGCACCAGTCTGACCACACAGATTGGACAAAATATATTAGTTTTAAGTCCCATACAGACACTGATCTAAACACATCCTCTAGATTATAATAACAGCTGTGTTCATACTGTCACCACCTGCAAAGTAAGAATATTTCCAAATCAGGAGCCCTGGATGAACATTAAGGTAAATCTTCTGCTGAAAGCCCGAGATGCAGCTTTCAGATGCGACCTACAGCACATCCAGGGCTGACCTGGAGAGGGGCATCGAACCAGCAAAGCACAGCTATAAACGGGAGACTGATTAAAACTCCACCGACACTCTGAGCCATGATGCATGTGGCCGGGCGTTCAAGCCATCTGCTCCCTCCACCAGCAACGCCAACCAGCTTCACCACTTCTATGTTAAGCTTATGGACAATAAAGAAACTGTCACCAAAGCCCTCAGCCCCAGGAAGACTGAGGAGCTCACTGTGGACTTCAGGAGACAGCAGACACAGCCCCCTTCGCATCAGAGGGGCCGAGGTGGCGCGTGGGTTGGATGGGGTACCAACTTGTTGCAGAGCACTCACACCATTCACTGACACATGCACACTTATGGGCAATTTGGTAACTCCAATTAGCCTGATTAATTGGCATGATTTTGGAGTGTGGGGGGAAACCACAGGGGGGACATGCAACCTGCACACACATGGAGCCATGGCGGAGACTCAGGGTCAGAGGTCACTGTGTGCCACCGTGCCGCCTCGTCATTGCAAACAGGAGGTGAAAAAAACAACTGTCCTAAAGTAAATGATTCTCATACTGAAGTTGGACATGATTGTTTTAAAGAAAGTCACTCCATCACTTACCACTAGATCTCCTGAGCAATAAAATGAAATGGATATAAGCAACATATTTTGATGTTAAGTTTACTTTACAAGTCTGTGACCTACTTACCCTTGATTGTACATGTCAAGGGCCATGCCCACACAACATTTGCTGACTTATAGAAAGAATTACCAATTTAATTGTTACCTCAGATCCTGGCCAGCTTATATCGGTGTTGGTGTACCACCAAGAGCATCCTGACCAGCTGTATCACAGTGTGGTATAACAGCTGTTCTGTACCCAACTGGAAGGCCCTGCAGTAGATGGTGAAAACTGGCCAGTACATCATGGGTGCCCAGCTCCCCCCCCCCCCCCCCACTTCATAATTATCACACATGTATATACTCTACAGCTGTTTCTTGCAGTTTTGCACTATTTTTTATTTTTAGATGTCAAGCTGAATTCTATTGTCTGAGTTATTGTACTTTGTGCAATAAGAATGAAGTTGAATCTCATCTATTCTGATCTCATCCCACAGTTGTAATGATAGAATTAGAACATTTCTGTGCACTGCTGCCACATGGTGGACACAGAAAAGTCAATTCTAAAATCAGTCAGTCAGCCCAGACGTCTTTACTCTGAGTATAACCTCTTACCTGACATTAATCCATAGGAGATGCCCGTCCATCAGAGGCTCATACACAGTTAAGGGCAGAACTACGTGCTGTCAAATTATACTGCATGTATACATTTTCCTAGGATGTCTGCTGTTTATCAAACATCCATCCATCCATCTTCTGTAACCACATGTCCTATTCAGGGTCGCAGGGGGTCCAGAGCCAATCCCAGAAGCGACAGACATAAGGAAGGGAACAACCCTGGATGGAGTGTGAACTAGTGTTGTAGTTCTCGAGACCGGTCTTGGTCTCGAGACCGGTCTCGAGACCAATTTTTTGTGGTCTCGGTCTTGTCTTGGTCTCGACTCTATTTGGTCTCGGTCTTGTCTTGGTCTCGACTCTATTTGGTCTCGGTCTTGTCTTGGTCTCGGACATAGCGGTCTCGATGGGATGGGGAAAAAAAGAGAAAACTGCACATCCTCACAGAACAGTATCATTATTTATTACGCGCCTCAATTCAAATGCAACCAGTCAGATGCATCCATTTCAAAAACGTTACATTTTATACATTTTCTCCACGGACACTGCCAGTGCTTCACAGTCCACAAACATCATACACATTGTATCATACATCGGCAAAAAAATGTCCGAAAATGTCCGCGAAGTCTATAGCATAGTTATAATTCAAATAAATAAGGTATTTTACATTGATTAGAAAGCACGGTCTTGGAGGTGCAAGTCAATCTGGAGGCTCATTCTCTTCAATTCAAAGCAAAGGATCATTACATAGCTGTATTCATAGCTTACCCGAGGCCTCTCTCCCTGGTATAAGAGACTTAATATGAACATCTTTCTGGTACATCCCATCTCTTTCCCTTGACGAGGTCTGATAAAATGGTTATAGGAATTGCTGAGAATATTATTTTCCATCAGGCCTTGTAACTATGACAAATCTGGGATATTTTAAATGAGAGACATATGGACATACGGACAATATAATTGAAAAGATAACATGAATTTGATTTAACGAGTAATGACACTTTACAGCAATGCCTTTTTTCTCTACAGTTGATCTGGGTAATGTGATGTCGATTCTAGCCCTAGTCTGTTTTCGGTCTTGGTCTTGGTCTCGACCAGTCTTGGTCTTGGTCTCGCCTTAGTGTGTCTTGGTCTTGGTCTTGGACTTGGTACCCTCAAGTCTCGGCAGTGTCTTGGTCTTGATACCCTCCGGTCTCGGCAATGTCTTGGTCTCGGTTTAGGCGGTCTTGACTACAACACTAGTGTGAACCCACTGCAGGGCACACACACACACACACCCGATGGCCAATTTGGCAGGCCCAGTTAACTTCGGTAGGTTTTTGGACTGTGGGAGAAAACCTGAGCACCCAGGAGGAACCCCATGATGACATGGGAGAACATGCAGACTCCACACACAGCCGTGGCGGAGACTCAAACGCTGGTCCCAGAGGTGAGAGGCAACAATGCTAACCACTGCACCACCATGTCATCTTCCCATTACAAACAGGAAGCAGAAATACAATCATCCCAGAGTAAGTGATTCTCACCTGGAGGCCCATCAGAGGATGAACAGGAGCATCAGAGGAGCCTTATGTGTGTCTCACTGATCTCAGATCTGTGGGGACGGACACTTTCATATTGGTTCTCCATTACTTTGCTTCTTTTCTATGTTCACATACAGCAGTCATGGGAAAGAGGGAAGGGTCACTTTATACATCACACAGGAAGTGATGCAACCACTGTGATGTTTCATACATAATGGGGTCCCGTGTCCTCAGTTATATTCAGGTTTTCAAGGTTCATCAATCATAAAATGTCACATATCATGCGTCTGACTCTGACACTATTATATTTCTGTGTTGAAATCAAGTTTCAGTACTATATGTTACAGTCAGATGGTGGATCTGTTTGCTCTTTATCCATTCCTCACTGGCATACCTGGGTTTCTCCTTTCTAGTGCTGCCCTTTAATATCAGATCCCTTTATTAAAGAATCTCCTACGTGTGGCTGCCCTCTAGAGGATAAACAAAATTCAGCTACTTAAGTCAACGTTAATACATTTAACCCCAGTATGTCTCATGGTTTCACAGTGAGGCTTGACTGTATTTCCCTCCTCAATGATCAGTTTAATCTAACTGGTGAAGCTGAAGGCAGAGTGGGAAATTAGTTTAGTCATGACTTCAGAAGTTACCCTGACCAGGGATTCTGTACAATCAGAGATGGAGCTGCTGGTTGGGCTGCTCATCGCCTGCTTTTTCTGACTGATGTAGGTCGGAATGTAAAGTTTCAAACTGATTAATATGTATTAATCTGTTTTATAATGTTCACACAAAAAGTTTTTTTTTCTTTTTTTTATGTTTGCACCTTATATCTCCTACAAAGTGCTTGTGTATTTGATTCCCCTTGATTGGGGTAAAGAGATATAACTGGAGAGAGAGACAGAGAGAAATTTATATAAAGACCTATTCAACAATTGTATTGCTGTTGTTGTTTTATTATAGAGTAACTTATAGTACCACACAAATCTCACCAAACGAGTGCAAATGCTGCAAATAATTGTTTCATTTGATGCATATGTACAAAATATGACCTACCGGAAAGCATAAAGCAGAGAAGTCGAATATTTCCCTCCGTTTCAATATCTATGCAGAACGATTTTAGTAGGCAAAAAAACAGCACTACAGAAATCAATCCGTGTGTATTAAAGAACTAAAATTATAACTTTTCGAGTTCATTGTCAACCAACTGCCCTATGAAACATGAGACCACTTTTTTGTATTAAAGTGCACCGTATAATATTAATAGAATTTCGAGGTTATACAGTTGCAATAACATGAATCGCATTTTCCGGGTGCCCTGATTGTCACACACAACAGCCAATAGAATCAAAGGCGGGTGGTTAAATGCAAAACGTCTGGCCAACAGTAATAGGTCTCATACACGTGGGCTGCCAACGTGAGAACGTGAAACACATGGGAGTATATGCTGCGGAGTATAACTGTTCATGCTATTTACTACAAATATTTTGTTAAATATTTAAACGTAACTTTACCTGTTTATGTTTCTGTATGTGCTAAAGTGTAACGCTGCTATTTTACACTCATCACTGTATGCGTTTTATTTTAAAAGGTAAGCATAACGGGCTAGTCAAAGATAAATATGAACTATTTAGGTAGTGTTGTTTTTTTAAGTCGGTATCAGGATAGGGATGAATACAAAATGTACGTATTGTTGCTTTTGTTTCTACACAATAAAGGCGACTAAATTGTATTTACGTGCGTCATGCAGCTTGTTATCCACCCGTGTTAGTTTTCATAATTTTTTTTTGCACAATGCTGTAAGTAGCTGTATTATTACCATTAATGTGGTTACATTATCATTAAGGGTTGATATATAGTATTATACAGCCTATTCGTTCATTTTTTTCTGATGTTATGAATGTGTTAAGATTAGTTGACTAGTTATTCGTACTTAATCTTTTAGAATAGTTTAGTGGTTTTTCAGGAGTGTCCACTTATATTTTTGAGGCGTTTCATAGGCAGCAATTGAAAATTGTGTTTGTTTTATATTAACATTTAACTCCTTATTTGTTCCCTACAGGGCTTTCAAAGTTGGGTTCTCCCGTCCTCCAGTCCAGCTAGGGGACGCTACTTGTGTGATGAACCATCTGGCACCTCACTGTCTTTGAACGCATATTAGCAGATATATGGTCCAGCAATTTCACTGTATGTACAAGATCTAACTTGACCTTATATTTTTGTCAAGGTGGCTGCAGTCCAGCATTTCAGAAATTACATGCACTGTGTTCAGGTTTTCCTATTAAATCTTTGCTTAATAATACACAGATACTACATTATGCCCAGTAACTTTGTGTATAATATATAATGGCTAAAAAATAAACATGATTCAGCATCTAAGTCAGGCATATAAGTAAAACCACGCAATTGAATGTTTTAGTAACAATTTAAAGAGCCAATCCCCTTGACAAACTCTAGATGGTCCTCTCATATGTAAAGGTCATGCCCCGGTCAAAAGAGACCTCCAAAGATGTCAGGATGAGTGTTGTAAATGCTCACCAATCTGGAGAGGATTATAAAACCATTGCCAAACGTTTCGGGATTCATCGGTCCACCGTAAGAAAAATAGTCTACAAGTGGAAAAAATTCAAGACAACAGAGACTCTACCTAGATGTGGACGTCCGACAAAGTTATCCCAGAGAGCACTAAGGAAGATCATCCAGGATGTGCAAAAGAACCCCAAGACCACATCCAAGGATCTGCAGGCCTCACTTGCTGCAGCTGATGTCTACGTTCATGACTCAACTATACGACGCAGGCTGAATAGCAGAGACGTACACCAAAGGTTATCCAACAGGAAACCTTCCCTCTCGAAGAAGAATACTGACATCAAGTTAGGAAAAACTTGCCAGCATGACCTCAGCACATGGGACAAGCAGGTAAAAGCTGGAGAAACCTTCCAAGAGTGTGGGCCGCTGGACCAGCCCATCAACGTGCAAAACACCTGTGATGAAGACCAAGAGAAACTTGCAAAACCAGGTCCTAACTCAACAGCTTAGAAGCCACAAGTGGAGTTATATAACAAGATATGAATTAATACCATTGTGTATCAGTGACTGAGGGATGCATTGTATGACCCCTAAAGTTGCAAGTTGTCACAATAAACACTGTGCTTAACTTTGTTCTAAGTATGATATTAGTAAATGAATCAATTTCAGAGAACTTGCTGATTGAGTAATTCTTTTTCTATTGGGGTGTCACTTGCATATTTTATTTAGAAAACATTGTATGTGTGCGCATTTCTGTGTGTGTGTTCGTCTGCATGTGTGTGTGTGTGTCTGCATGTGTGTGCGCATTTCTGCGTGTGTGCGTGTCTGCATGTGTGTGTGCGCATTTCTGCGTGTGTGCGTGTCTGCATGTGTGTGTGCGCGTTTCTGCGTGTGTGCGCGTCTGCAGGCGCATGTGTTATTCCAGGGACATTCCCTTAATCCCAGCCATGCGAAGTGAGAGTTAAACTGGCTCGCATGTCATAGGAATTATGGTAAATACAAGTTGCAGATAAACACCCTTTCCACTCGTAGTTTTGACTGGGAAATTCTGAATTAATTTTGATACCCGAGTTGCGAAGTCGAGATGACCGGCAACCTTTGAACTATTTATTGAAAATAGGATTTTCCCAAGAAATAAGTCAGAAAAATATTTGCATCTGTCATTTTTCTTCATTTCACTGAGACCACAAAGCACTGGAATATGACATACTCGTAATCCCGACTTCACAAGTTGGAAGGAGGATCTTCCAACATATGAAGGCAACAGTTCAGTTTGTTTTAGTGGTTGAGGAGTATGATTGCACCAATTAAGGGTTTAAGTCAGTTGACTTTATGAATATATTTGCTTTGCTGTTGGGGAAATTAGCTATTAAGACCTTTGCTATGAGGGTTCAACTGAAAAATCACCTGAAATTCAACCCCTTCCCCCATTTTACCTGTTCAGGATCTCCTGTAAAGTGCTGGGCCCCCCAATCCTGCGAGGGGATCCATGTCCCTACTGTACCCCTGTATGGTATAGCTTCAAAGGGGGTGTGGTTTCTTTACATTTTTAGGGGAAGTAGTGCATATTCACATAATTACTTAATTTTAGGATTATGAAACATATTTAGATTTATCTGATTACAGAAGGAGATGCATGCAGTAGGTGTTGCAATTAGAAGAAAATGCATTTCTAATGAGCTAGTAAAATGAGGGAAACCAGTAATTTGAAATTGTTAGCCCACAGTGTGGTCACACTTCCTTAGCTGATGTAAAGGAAGTTGAAGTCAGTGCTTGTCACCACATTCCATGTCTCATGGCTATAAAACAGGCCTCCTGCTCAATTGTGGTGAAGGACCTTCCTTTATGTCAAACGTACTTGTCTGACGCACTGTTGCACTTTTAATCATGACACGTGACCATCACAAGGAAGCCGACAGTGACACTCTATAAACAAGAAGCAGGTCTGACAGAGTAGGAGCCCCCAAGCCATGAAAATGTTTCCTGTTTCACCAAACTCTCACATGTTAAGTAGTTTATTTCTATAGGCAGGCAGCACAAAGCAGGCGGCGCCGACAGAGTTTCACTCTAGTTTTATAGAATGCTTCTTCCTGTTGTCGTTCTTGGTGGTCTTGGGGTTAGGATTCAATGCTCTCACTGTGGCTTGGGTTTGATTCCTGCTCAGGGAATAAAAGGTTTGTGGGCAGTGGTGTCTTGATGGTGAGGGAATCCCTGCTGTTTCAAATCCCTGACCAGCAAAGCACCACTGAGGTACCCTGAGCAAGGTACTCAGGCGCTGAATTAGCTGCCCCCTGCTATATCACCTGTGAGTTAAATACAAACGATGCATTTTGATGTTGTGTGCTGTGGTGTGTCAACAATGACCACTGATCTCTAAAAAAAACCCCACCACACCCCCTCATCATCAATGGAGAAGAAGTGGAGAAGGTCTCCTGTTTTAAGTTCCTGGGGATCTTGATCACAGAGGACCTGAAATGGGAGGCCAATACAACAGCCATGGTTAAAAAGGCGCAAAAGCGGCTCTACTTTTTAAGGACACTAAAAAAATGTAACCTGTCTGCCGAGCTGCTTAAAAACTTTTACAGATGCTCCATTGAGAGCGTCATCACATACTGCATCACTGCATGGTATGCCAACTGCACAGACAAGGACAAGAAGTCTCTCAGTTGGGTGATAAGATCTGCGGAGAGAATCATTGGACTTCCCCTGCCCTCTCTAGACAGCATCTTTAAGACCCGCTGTCTCTGCCGGGTAAACAGCATTTTGCAGGACATAACACACCCCTCATACCCACTCTTTTCCCTGCTCCCATCTGGGAGGTGTTATAGGGCCTTTAAAGCCCGCACCTCCAGCTTACAAAATAGCTTTATTCCCAGGGCCATAGCAGAACTGGACAGACATGCCCCCCCAGCCGTATAGTGGCATTTTAAAAAGGATTCTAACACAATGGGACTCAATTTTTATTTTTTTGTTGTTATTTGCAATTTGTATTTATTTATTGAGTGAGTGTGTATGTGAGTATTGTTTTAGAGGCTGCATAAGCATGACACCAGTTGGCTTATTTGCTTGTGGTAGCTTGACTCCATGACACCAGTTGGTTTACTTGCTTACGGTAGCTGGACACCGTGAAACCAATTAGCTTACTTCGTTACGGTAGTTGGACACCGTGACACCAGTTGGCTTACTTCGTTACGGTAGCTGGACACCGTGACACCAGTTGGCTTACTTGCTTATGGTAGCTGGACATCATGACACCAGTTGGATTACTTCCTTACAATAGCTGAACAAGTTGTGTCATAGTTGTGGTGCTGAGAGCATTCGATAATTTTCTTAAAATACTTCATAACTACTGAGGTCAGGGCTACTGATCTGTAGTCATTTAGGCAGGTGTTTTTGCTTTTAGGATTTGGAATGATGGTTGAAGATTTGAAGCAGGCGGGTACTGTGCTTTGGCTCAGAATCTTTTTGAAGAGGTCAGTAACGATGGAGGCCAGCGGAGCAGCGCAGTGCTTGAGTGTTGCAGGTGACATGTTGCAGCTGCCTTCCTGATCTGACTCCAGAATATGCCTCTCACTCCATGATCATGGCTGGTGATGGGGGAGGCAGACAAGGTGTCACAGGATGGCTGTGGCCAGGATGGGGGAGGGTGGGAGACATCACTCATTTGGTTTGAAGGGTCTGCTTCCGTGACTGGAGGTATTTCTCTCCTGAGCCTTATCAGCCGTCCTGTCACACTGAGTGCTGTTTGCATTTCTCAGCCCCGACAGACACACAGACACAGACACCCGAGTCCCCAGCCTGCTGTTTCATTACAGAGATTCTAACAGATAAACTTAAAACTTTCTTTGTGTTAAGTCTCGAAAAAACAGAAGTACTGCTAGTTGAACCCAAGGCTGCTCAGAATAAGTTTGACAACCTCAGCCTTGATGGTCTTCTTACTCAGCTTAGCACAAGTGGTCAGAAATATTGGTGTCCTAGCAGATTTAGATCTATGTTTCAATGCCCACATAAGAAGCATTCCTATAACTGTATTCTACCATTTACAGAACATTGCCAAGCTTCGGATGCTGCTCTCCTTTCATGATTCAGATAGACTAATACATACATCTAATACTAGACTAGACTACACTCCAATAGCTCCTCAGCTGTGGAATAGTCTGCCTGGGTGGGTGGAATCAGCAGCACTCCTCCCTGCTCTCCTCTTTACCATGGCAGTGGGCACGTCCTCTGGTGTTGGCAGCTGACAGCCTGTGAGCTTTTCAGCCGATCGGACCACAGGCTGTAACCTGGTCTTGGAGAGGGAGGAGGCAGCAGGAATGGTGGTGGATGGCAGAGTACAAATGTATCGATCATTTATTAGAACATTTATCAGAACAAATGATGATAAACATGCATAAAATATCTTTCAGCATTAATAAGTAATGTAATATGAATTTTACTACTAAAAAAAATCATTCTTAAACATTTGTACTGCTGTGGTAAGACAACCAACTCAAAATTGAATCGAATGAAAGACTGGATTTAACCAGCAGGTGGCAGCAAAGTGCTTGTGAAGAAGAGGCCATCAGTGGCACAAAGCACTGGCTGTACAGGTTCCCAGCAGACAATCCAACACTGCACATCAACCTCTCTGTGTTTAAATGGCTGGACAGAATGAGAAGGGCCCCCTCAGACAGGTCTCACTGCAGTTAGCATAACTATTTATTTTACTGCTCAGCTTACCTAACACTAACTCCAGGAAAATACGAAATGAATCCAGAAATTGTAAAAACTTTCAAAATAAGCATCTTATCTTAATAAGCTCTTTAATGATTCATTTGTACTTTCATAATTAAATAAAATATGACAAAACATTGTTTTTAATAAAAGAATTTAATTGAATACCAAAAAGCAACATTGCATTTCCTTGTGTAAGTTCTGTAAATAAACAGAATGAAAGCTAATGGGGTACATTTAACCAGCAGGGGGCAGCAAAGCACTAGTGAAGAGGATCCCACCTGCGTATAATTTACGGTACTGCACGTTAAAGTATATAAATATTAATATAACTGGATACACGGTAAACTGTCCATGTGTTCAGGAAGTTTATTTAAAAAGAACGTTATACTGAATACAAAGGATGTGTCTTTAGACATTTGTGCTTGTTTCTTCTGACAGTGGGACTAGTAGCAGGGGAACAAAGAACAAAAAAATAATCACTGAAAATGGACATTTTGTTTATAATAGCTGTTGTGTCCCATCCATCCATCCATCCTCAAAGTGCCAATCCTGGCCAGGGTCATGGGGGCCTGCAGCCTATCCTTCAATGCGGGGGTACACCACGACTGGGACACCAGTCCACCACAGGACAGCACATTATTTATAGTATGCATTTTCATATATATCACTAAAGTTCACCTGGTGTCCCTGAATTTCATTTAACTTTGTTCCTCACAAAGAGTATTAAAAAAATACATGCAATGTTCATTTATTTCATTCTTATAGGACCACTGTTGTATATGTGGTCTGTCATTGACCAAAACGTCATTATGCAACACATGACTTTACTACATTACTGCCTTGCGAAAGTGTCACTATCAAGGTGTTCTGCTGCAATCAGAGCTGTCATCTCCACAACAGAGGACTAACTACACTGGGTTGATAAGCTGTCAACTGCGAAAGAATTGGCATAGATATTGTCAATGTCATCTTCTGATTGGTCAGGAAAGTCATTAGGCTTTTCAAGGTGAAACATTATTGAATTGTCATAGACTTCTTCATCCGTGGCCCATCTTGACTGGTCACTGCTAGAGAGGTACGCGTTTGAGTGAACAGTGTTTTGCATGTTAACGTAAACTTTTTGGTCCTGCAATACAGAACAGTTGGGGGAAAAAATCAGAAAAGAGAAAATTATCCTTCACTCCACAACTCAGCTGAATCAGAAAAACAGAAATAAAATTCTTAAGAGGAAATAAGCATAATATTTCTGGTGGAACTTTAACTGACAGAAAAGTGTCTATCCAGAGCGTGGAATTTTCTGAATCACACTGTGTGTAGAAATCACTTTGGTTTCACACAAGCATCTCACTACTTCCACCCCTAAGCTAGTGAACCTCATATGACAGGCAGCTCAACTTAGCACTAAAGGAGCAAACAAAAAAAAGCCAGTCTTACCACTGACCATTTTCACAAATGCTTAGAGAGGAGCAGGAACACTAAACAGTCAGTACCCCGTCAGAGCTCTCCTGGAGCAAATCTACCATCCTGTCGATATGCAGCAACCCTGCTTGTCAAGCATGTATGTTAGTGTGTGTGGGAAAGTCAACCCTACCTTCATATCTACAGAGCTTGATGAGTCCCTGGATCTTCTACGTTTGGGACAAAACAGACAATTTTAGTTTAAAATAAAAGATATAATGAATGTTACTCAATGCATATATCTCAAGTCTAGAAAAACACTTTGTTACTCAGCTGCAGACCATAATACCCATGAACATCACAGATTAACAATCCCAGGTCCACTCTGCAGTTGTGCCATTGTGCACCTTCATGTTGCTAATAGGGAAACATTGAACTTGGTGTTCAAAAGGACTCTTAAAGAGGCACTGCAGGAATGTTAGCCAACTCCTTTACGCTCAGCTCTGCATGTAGAATGTTATGAATTTTAAACAGTATAACTTTAGAGCTGTCTATCTGCCAATGAACTAGAATATCCCATAAACACAAGAATTTATCCTACCTGCAGAGACATAGGACTAGTCCCAGCAACAGCAGGACCAACAGCAGTCCTCCCAGTCCTGCCAGCCACAGACCTACAGTGGACGTCTCCTCTCCTACAAATGTAAGGTCTGTGCGGGATGGAATTTTAAATCACGCACCCGCAAGATTCTGTCCCACTCCCGCCCGCACCCGCAGAAGCTTGTCATCCCGCTCCTATGCCCATAAAGGAAAAACATTTAGCTTGACTATGCTTATTTTCAGGCTAAGAATAAAGGTGAGCCTCAACAAATAGGCTGTGATTTTCACATAATAATGGGCTAGTCATTCTTTCTAAAGTTTGGTTAATTACTAATAAGAAATTTTATTTGTTCTCAGTTGTATATTTTGTACTGGAGACTTATGTGTACTTTTTAACTGAAAAGGGGTACAGTGATATGTTTATGATTTGGTAGTAGACTGCACAATTTGTGAAAGTTGTTACTGAATAAAACAAAGAAGCAGACTTGTGTAAGTCATGTTGGCCGTGGATTTCTTCCTGTAGCATAGCGGCGCAGCTTTTGTGTGAGGAACATGACCATTATATTTATATTAATACATTATATTACTTAGCATACTCAAAAAATTTCGCCACAACACTACAGCAATTGATATGTATTAATGCTTAGTAGTTGATAAAGGGGTAAAAAATGGTATCGTTATTGGCAAATACTAAACATTTTAATATTGGTATCGATAAATTATATTGTGCCAGATCCCAAACCAGTTTCTACAAGGACAGGCGACATTTCTGAATTTACGCGTGCAAACTCATACTGTGAGGCCTCTGAAGCTTAACGACGTCGTTCAAGTTGTGAACCCCACCCTCTTCCGCAGTGGTACACACTGACCTTTCAACCAGAGCTGGATCACCGAAGAGTTCTGACTGCCGTGGGCGTTCTGAGCCTGGCAGAGGTACAGACCAGTGTGGGCGGGTGTCACATTAAAGGCGAAGTCCTGCCCAAAGCCGAGACGTTCAGCCCCATCTCCATGCTGGCAGAACCAGGCGTAGCTCTCCACGGGCGGGTTGCCGTCGCTGGTGCAGACCAAAGTCACCAGGTCGCCTTCTGTCAGTGGGTCGGGCGCACTGATGGTGGCGTTCGTGTTTCTTGGGGGGTCTGTTCAGAGGTGATGGACATCGGTAAAAGGATGGGATTATGTGACTCCCAAGCTGATGCGATCACACATAAAATCACACATTTTTCAGGTCCCCACAGAGGCCTGTAAATGTGACGTAAAAAGTTTTGTATTTTGTTTGGTTACTTATGGTTAAGGTTAGGGCTGGGTAGGGGTTAAGGGTGTCATGTTGGGATTAGAGTGTTCCCCACATAAACAAATGGAGAGTTCCCACAAAGATATAATTACAAACCTGTATGTGTGTATGTGTCTGTATGTGTGTGCGCCTATGTACAGGGATTTGAAACTGAAACACTGGCCAAAACAGTGTTTGAGGTTTCACAACTTTATATGCACAACCTGGTGGCCAAGCTTCACTGATCGCACATTCCATCAGTAAGAGCAGAGTGTGAAGGCTGAATTAGCAGAAAAATAGCACAGCTGTACATAAAATGTGGCAATCCAAACAATACAAGGGAAGACATATCAGAGTTCAAAAGAGGACAAATTGTTGGTGCATGTCTTGCTGGTGCATCTGTGACCAGGACAGCAAGTCTTAGTGGTGTATCGAGAGCCACGGTATCCAGGATAATGTCGGCATACCATCATGAAGGATGGACTACAACCAGCAGGAGTAACAATGCAAGAGGAAGATGTCTGAATGTCGGGGTACTAAACCGGATTGTATCTGAAAAGATAAAACCACAGCTGACCAACTCACTGCAGAATTAAATACACACCTCCACTCTCCTGTTTCCACCAAAACTGTTGGTTGGAGCTCCACTGGGTCAATATTTGGTGGGGCTGCTATAGCCAAACATTTGGTCACTCATGCCAATATCAGTTTCAATGGTGTCAGCTGTGCAAATCTTGTGAAACATATATTGTTCACTGATGAGTCCACCTTCACTGTCTCTCACATCCAGGAGAGTTACGGTGTGGAGAAGCTCCAAAGAGGCTCACCACCCGGAGTGTTGTGTACCCATCATGCAGCACAGAGGTGGATCAATGATGGTTTGGGCTGAAATACCGTTGCATTCTCTAGGCCCACTACTTGTTCTAGATTGACAAATCACTGCAAAGAATAACAAAACCATTCTGAAGGACCATGTCCACCCAGTGGTTCAAACTTTGTACCCTGAAGGTGGTGCCATGTATCAGGATGATAAAGCAGCAATACACACAGCAAGACTGCTGACAGAATGGTTTGATGAACATGAAAGTGAAGTTGATCTCCCATGGCCTGCAGTCACCAGATCTGAATATTACTGAGCCATTTTGGGATGTTTCGGAGAAGCCGAAATGTTTTCTGCAAATCAGCATCACGTAGCGACCTGGCCACTGTTGCAAGAGGAATGGCTCAAAATCCCTCTAGCCACTCTGCAGGATTTGTGTCTGTCATTCCCAAGACAAAGTGATGCTGTACTGGCCCCAAAAGGAGGCCCTACACCATCCATTTTCTGAAACCACTTAACCCTGACTGGGGTCACGGAGCCCATCCTGGGAACAATGGGCGCAGGTGGGAACCAGCCCTGGGCAGTCGCCAACACACTCACAGGGCTAATGTGGACTCACCAATCAGCCCACCCTGCACACTTTCAGAGGAAACCAGAGCCCCCGGCGAAAACCCACACGAACATGGGGAGAGCGTGTGAACTCCACACAGAAAGGACCTGGGCCTGAACCCAGGACCTTCTTGCTGTGAGGCAGCAGTGCTGACTGCTGTGCCACTGTGCCACCCAACCCTCCACCATACAAATACATTATTGGGATCAAAAACCAGGTGTTTCAGTTTCACTGTGCATTCCCTGTGTACGTATATACATGCATCACATGACACCTGCTCAGCACAGGACCAAAAGATGGTGCAGAGAGTGGTCAAGACAGCACAGAGGATCTCGGGCACACAGCTCCCGTCGGTCCTAGTGAGCAGCATCTTGAGAGACTCCAGCCACCCAACACTGCCCCTCTCCTGCAAGCGCCTATAGTCCATCCACACTCACACTTTCACATTCAGAGACAGTTTCTTCCTCAGTCCAAGACCGGAAAAAGAACCTTTGCATTTCTAGGCCGCATTTAAAGGAACCTTTGCAATGGGACAGCCTTGTCACGCCGCTGTGATGCCTTCTGTCTTGGAGCGCAGCCTTATTAGCAAGCTGCAGCCCCTGAAATTGGACACAGCTATAGTCACTCAGTCAGAGTGAACTGATCAATGCGAGCTAGTTGGTGTCCTTTACCAAGTCAGTCATTGGCTATCTATCATCACGACCATTTTACTGATGTAGTTTACTGATCTGATTTACAGTCATTTCCTATTTTTCTTATTTTCCAGCTATTGGAGTCAAGTTAAGATTATAGGTCCCATTTGCGGGATGCAATCTCCCTCATGGCATGCACAGTGCATGTGTTGGAAGAGATTCTCTCTTTAACGTCATTGTATCCAATATCCAAATTCCATTGTGTCCATTCAGAGGCAAGTACAAACTCCTTAGGTACATCCTGGACTGGATGCCAGTCCATCACAGGGTATATAGAGCAGTGCGAGGCACAACCGAACACATTTTGGTATTTTTATAAAAGCAACATACACATTTCTGCTACAAATAAACAATTTAGGTTTGTTTCAAGAAACTGGCATTCTTGTACAATTGCACCAAAAAGTGACAGACACAGCTCAGTAAAAACAAGTTATTGATAAAGAAAATTACTTTTCATACTCTTTGCTGTATATCTTCACGAAAACTCGACCAAAAACTCTTACAATTACCCGTTAACCGTCTGCTAGAGATGTGGTTAACTGACCGGAAGCACGCCATGCTGTACCCTGTGCTGCTATGTAAAAGGTCATTGTGACATTTAACCCCGCGTTAGGTTGTGCCCCGCGCTCCCCTACACGCCCTACACACACACGGGCAACTTAAAGACTGCAGTTCAGCAAACTACATGTCCGCATAAAGCATCAGCGAAGCGACCAGACTCTTACAGAAAACCGTGAGAGGGGGGCTCCGCGTGGTGGCGCTGTGGCTGCCGTTCGTCTGCCGGGCGTACGCGGCGGTACACGAGATGGTCAGCCCGTGATGGAGGTGCGACGCACTAAATTCCAGCGATGAGGTCGCAGTCAAGGTGCCGTCCTCGTTCGTCACCAGCGCTCCGCGGGCGTCTCCCAGAAGCGGCGTCCATATTAAATCAGGCGGCAGGCGGGGACAGGGGGCCGGAGCCGTGCAGGACAGATTGAGAAGGGTGCCCTCCATCACGGCCGCCACCGACACCGGGGACAACCGTGGTTTGGGTGGAGTGTCTGTGGGACAGGAACCCGTGTTGACGCTTCAGAGACAGTATATATATATATATATATATATATATATATATATATATATATATAGACATATTATTCAAAATATTCAGTATTTTTGTCGTTGGGAAATACGCGCAAAACAGTAGGCTAAAATAACTAAGAACCTATCAAATAAAGATCTTGCTAAATACAATTACATTTTCCCCTAGACTAAGCAAACAAGTAAATAACATGTACACGACAAAATGCAACATTCATTTTGAGGAATTCTTGCGACGCCCGTAAAGTTTAAAGATATGTCCAGCATAGTATTCACATAATTCAGCTTCCTGCCCCAAATCATCAGGCTGCTAAAAACTAGCGCCCTGCATCTGTCCTCGCTGTATCAATTGTATTGCATCGTGTTGCAGGCCTACTGCACACTGTTCTCAATATCCAGGCACAGAGTCGGACTAAGTGGGGATTTATGCCCAAACCCTGGCCGTTTTGCATTCATTTCTGGGGGGAGCTTTGATAAACGATGCCACAATTCAAGTATATTCTGATAAATATATTACTGACATTTCGTGAGGAAAATTAATAATAAAATGCATAGTGGAGTGTTTAAGCAGTCTTACGTTTTCAGCCCCACCGGGTCTCTTTCTATTTTTCTACCATCCATCGTTCAAGAAACTTCCAGTGATTGGCCATGGCACGCGCTTAGCTGTGACACCTCCGCGACCGCGCGCTGCGCTCACTCTGAGTCACTCAGCTTTAAACAGCAGGCGGTCAACCTCACGCGCGTGCCGCATATTCCCGCGTTTCTGTATGCAGAGCAATTGTGATCTATTGTGTGTGCGCGTGAGAGAACTCGCTGGTTAACATTCCAAAGCGTTGTTGTAAAATTTTAATGTTATAAAATTATTTTGCTCCCGACCGGCTCAGTCTTAAGCTTGTCATATTATTTTGTTCTTGACCGGCACAACAGCTAAGCGGCCCACTGGGAATTGCCACTCTGGGCCTGTCAATATCCCACGTTTTCCGCACTTTATTAGTAGCCAACTTTCTACCTCTCTGGCTATCTGCACATCCATCCCCAATAAACCACCTATTTATTCCATATTTATTGTTGCATTCCCCATATTTGACTGTATTTTGTCTTGCGCTGTCTCAGCACGTATTGCACTGCTGGTTGTCTTGCCCGCCCCCGTAGCACAATAATTTCACTGTTTCCTAGAATACATCAGACAATAAAAACTTGATATTAAGGTGTCCTTATGTTCAGCTGTCTCTTACCTGTAATTTGTATCAGTGTTTCCGTTGGGAAAGTCATCAGAAATCCACTTTCAATTCTGAAGTAATACTTGTCGGTGTAATTCTGGTGGAGTCCGTCGAGGATGGTGGTGCAGTTCTTCTGCAATAGGTCTCCGATAATCTCGCCGTGAAGCAAGTTGCGGCTGCGGGAGGAGGTGAACACATCGACGCTGCCTGTGAACCACGGCGAGCCTTTCCTCCACACCCCGCCTGCCGGTTTACTCAGCTGTCCAAGGTAATTATCAGGCAAATCAAAACCGCAAGGGATGAGCAGGCAGGAATCCTCCAGGGCATCCAAGTGAGTGGGCACCCAAAGAGACCACTCAGCGCACCGGACACCTGAAACCGGGGCAAAGGTTGTAATCAGTGCAACTATTAACAGGCGTTCAATGCAACCGTTAATATATGCACTCAAACGAAACTCTTAAAAAGACCCTGCATCTTAAAAGCGGAAGGGCAAGATCTACAGGAACATGAAAATGAAATCTTATTCAACAGCAGCTGGTTCCAACAGCCCAAGCAATTGTTGTATGAATAGTATTATTATTGTTATTATTATTGATGTAATTATGATTGTCATTGTTATACTTATAGTTTAACTTACTATTAGCACATAAATAATAAATTCAAAATATTGTCTCACTAAACGAGTTCAAATGCCGAAAATAATAATTTCATTTGATGCAGATTAACGAAATATGACCTACCGGAAAGCAAAAAGCTGAGAAGTAGAAGTCGAAGATTTCCCCCCATGTTTTAATATCTACGACGATCAGCGTTTAGCTTCTCCGTGTGGAAAAATGATCAGGGAATGGGGACAATAATCTCCACGTTATTTTCGCAGGAATGAACTGGGTGGGTCATCTGATTTAGTTTCTTAATTTTCTGCAATATCTCGGGACTTGACAGCATGAACACTTATCAATACATTCAAGTTAATTTATTATCGTATGTTCTCTTATTATTATTATTATCATTATTATTATTATTATTATTATTATTATTATCATTATTAAGCTTCTTACCTGAAAACATCCTTCATAAAAGGTGAATAATAGGCATAAATATAATACGTGTCTTCCTTACAGTTGTCGACCGCTGACTCGATGACAAGTAAGCTTTTTTTAGACACCGAGCTGTCGGGAAATTGCAGTTCTGCATTCATTAATCGTAGTGCCCTGACTAATTTAAGAATAGTTTTAAGAGGAAGCATAGCACTACAGAAATTCGTGTGCATTAAAGAACTAGAATTAGAACTTTTCGAGTTCATTGTCATCCAATTGCCCTATGAAACTCGAGACCACTTTATTGTATTAGGGTGTACCGTATAATACTAATAGAATAACGAGTTTATGTGGTTGCAATAATATGAACCGCATTTTCCGGGTGCCCTGATTGTCACACACAACAACCAATAGAATCAAGGGCGGGTTTTTAAATGCAAAACGCCTGACCAATAAGAATAGGCTTCAGACACGTGGGCTGCCAACGTGACAATGTGAAACACATGAGAGTAAACGCTGCGGGGTATAACTGTTCATGCTGTTTATTACAAATGTTTTGTTAAATATTTCAACATAACTTTACCTGTTTATGTTTCTGTATGTGCTAAAGAGGAACGCTTCGAATTGCAGTCTTTTCTGTATACGTTTTATTTTAAAAGGTAAGTATATGCGGACTAGTCAAGGATAAATATGAACTAGCCTAGGTTTTTTGTATGTCGGTATCAGGATAGGGATGAATATAAAATGTACGTATTGTTGCTTTTGATTCTACACAATAAAGGCGACTAAATGAAACTGTTCATTGTTTTTACGTACGTCATGCAGCTAGTTATCCGCCCATGTTATTTTCAAGACATAATGCTGTAAGTAGCCGTAGCATTAGCATTTATGTGAAATTATTATTGAGGATTGATATATATAGTATTATACAGGACATTCGTTAGTCTTTTTCTGATGTTAATGTGTTAAGCTTTGTTGACTAGCTAAACGTATTTAATCTTTTAGAATAGTGTAATGATTTGTCAGGAGTATCCAGTTATATTAGTTATATTTCTGAAGCATTTCCTAGGCAGTATTTGTAAGTTGTGTTTGTCTTAAATTAACATTTAACTCCCTGTTTGTTCCCTACAGGGCTGTCAAAGTTGGGTTCTCTCATCCTCTAGTCCAGCTAGGGGACGCTACTTGTGTTACGAACCATCTGTCACCTCACTGTCTTTGAACACATATTAGCAGATATATGGTCCAGCAATTTAATCGTATGTACAAGATCTCTCAACCTTATATGTTTTTCAAAGTAGCTGCAGTCCAGCACGTCAACTCATTTGGGAATCAGGTGTCATCAGTCCAACTTTGGCCCCCTGTGTGGTGGAGCCAACTTTGCCCGTGCTTTGCAATTCTCTTCAAGAAAGGACTGACAAATCTGTTCAGTTTCCATTTCAGTCCTGAACTGCTGACCGCATCCTTTATTTTTTCCCTGTTCCCTGTTGTCTTTTTGCAGTATTCACATTCAAGATGCACTGTGTTCAGGTGTTCCCATGAAATCCTTGTTTAATAATATAGATACTAGATTATGCTTAATAACTTTGTGTATGAGTATATGATGGCTAAAAAATAAGTATGTTTGTTTAATCACCTAAGTCGGGCATATAAGTAAAACCATGCATCTTAATTGAATGTTATGCTAACAGTTTAAAGAGCCAATCCCCTTGACAAACTCTAGGTGGTCCTCTCATATGTAAAGGTCATGCCTCGGTCAAAAGAGACCCCCGAGGATGTCAGAATGAGTGTTGTAAATGCTCACCAGTCTGGAGAGGGTTATAAAACCATCGCCAAACGCTTCGGGATTCATCGGTCCACCGTACGACAAATAGTCTACAAGTGGAAAAAATTTAAGACAACAGAGACTCTACCTAGATGTGGCCGTCCGACAAAGTTATCCCAGAGAGCACTAAGGAAGATCATCCAGGATGTGCAAAAGAACCCCAAGACCACATCCAAGGATCTGCAGGCCTCACTTGCTGCAGCTGATGTCTACGTTCATGACTCGACTATACGACGCAGGCTGAATAGCAGAGATGTACATCAAAGGTTATCCAACAGGAAAGCTTCCCTCTCGAAGAAGAATACTGACATCAAGTTAGGAAAAACTTGCCAGCATGACCTCAGCACATGGGACAAGCAGGTAAAAGCTGGAGAAACCTTCCAAGAGTGTGGGCCGCTGGACCAGCCCATCAACGTGCAAAACACCTGTGATGAAGACCAAGAGAAACTTGCAAAACAAGGTCCTAACTCAAAAACGTAGAAGCCACAGGTGGAGTTATATAACAAGATATGAAATTAATGCCATTGTGTATCAGTGACTGAGGGATGCATTGTATGACCCCTAAATATGCAAGTTGTCACAGTAAACATTGTGCTTAACTTTGTTCTAAGTGTGTTATTAGTAAATCAATCAATTTAAGTGAACTTGCTGGTTGAGTAATTCTTTTTCTATTGGGACGGAGGCACTTGCATATTTCACTTAGAAAACATTGTTTTGGTGGTTGAGTATGACTACACCAATTAGGTCAGTTGACTGAAGATACATATTTGCTGTACTGTTGGAGAAATTACCTATTAAAATAGTAGTGTCCCTAAGTGAGGACTTCAAAGACCTTTGCTATGAGGATTCTTTCCCTGCTGCACAAAATATTCAAATGGTGGGGGTCTCCCACTGTAAAATATGCAAAATGCTGAAAATCAACCCCCTTCCTCCATTTCACCTGTTCAGGATCTCCTGTAAAGTGCTTGGCCCCCTAATTCTGCCAGGGGATCCATGCCCCTACTGTGCCCCTGTGTGATATAGCTTCAAAGGGGGTGTGGTTTGTTTACATTTTTAGGGGAAGTACTGCATATTCACATAATTACTTATTTTTAGGATTATGAAACATCTTTAGATTTCTCTGATTACAGAATGAGATGCAAGTAGTGTCCATTGCAAGTAGAAAAAAATGCATTTCTAATCGGCTAGTAAAAAAAGGAGAAACCATGCAGTACCTACTCAGCCCCACTGGGAGAGGAAAAAAACGCATTTGAAATTGTTAGCCCACTGTGTGGTTACCCTTAACTGATGTAAAGGAAGTTGAAGTCACCACATTCCATGTCTCATGGCTACAAAACAGGCCTCCAGCTCAATTGTGGTGAAGGACTTTCCTCTTTGTCAAACGTACTTTTGATATCTCTGTGCAGCAGTCATATTTTTGTACTTAGAAAGGGGAAGAGAAACCGTGGTATTTCCACCACTGTGCACATACTGCTGTTTCAAAGGTGCAAGGGTAAAAGAATGCAACAAGAATGCTTTATTAAGTGTATCAGATCTTTCTTTCAAACACGTTCAAATCTATAATGGGTGAATTTTTCTGGTTTCATCAGTCGCTTTCTGGCTAAAAATAGCATAAGCCAGATGACAAAATTGCATAATTAGGATTATAGTGCACAGCAATCCCATCTGCGCTGGGTCTCCAAATACCTTTTACACTATTGCAGTTTAAATCATGTCACATGACCGTCACAAGGAAGCCAACAGTGACACTTGATAAACAAGAAGCAGGTCTGAGAGTAGGAGCCCCCAAGCCGTGAAAATGATGTTTCCTGTTTCACCAAACTCTCACATGTTGAGTAGTTTATTTGTATAGCCAGGCAGCACAAAGTGCTTCACATCACAACAGACAGAGCCAATAGAATTTCACTTTAGGTTTATAAAATACTTCTTCCTATTCTTCACTCATTCTTATACTGCAATGTTGTCTGTTATTTCATGACTGTTTGCTCTACTGTCCACCCTTTATCTGTCCTCTCCTCTGCAGCTGTCTTCCTCTGAACATACATGGCAATAAAACTCTTTACCCTCACTAGTTCATTGTCTGCTACTGACCATTAAAGTTTTTTTTTGATTGTCACAACTGGATGCTGTTGCTTTTTATGTATTATACAATGCAGCCTAGAAAGCATCTCAAAACCAGCCGCCCGAGAGTCGAAGCATGAACAGGAAAATCTCTATTATCTGTGCAAACGGTAGCTAAATTCGTCGAGTCTCTTTCTTTAAAAACTAAAAAACGATGTTTGTCTTAACAAAGGTAACGGAAGCACAAATTTCTTCTTTGCGTTTGTACAGCTTGTAAATCGTAATTCAATATTTTGCTCACTCCGAGCTCCCTGCTAGACAGTTATATGTACCTCGTCACTTGTAATGTTGGTAAAATCAGTTGTATTTTCTTTTTTTAGACAACAGGGGGCATTCTCGTTCAGCTAATATTTAAAACACCAGCTTGTTTGTTCTCCGCTTTACGCCAGCTCCGCTAGAGGTGCTGTTTGCTTGATGATTGCTGTAGCACAAAATGCATCTGAGTGTGGAGAATAAAACATCCGGTTACCCACTTCTGACTACACTTTCCCTTATGCAAAATCGTGTTGAGATTATTTGCGAATCTATGGATTGTAGAAAAGGTTTAATTACGTGTGCTGTCAGGGGATGCCATATTAACTGGTACAAACAAAAAAGACTGAGAAAGAATGTCACAACTATGAACCGCTTGCCAGTGTTTTGGGTGTCCGGTGTTCTGACGATCCAGACGTGTTATCGAGCCTTTCTGCGCATGTGCAGTTCCACCGTCTTGGGATTAGGGTTAGGTTTTAGGGGTTAGGTCAGGGGTGCCCAACTGCAGTCCTGGAGAGCCGGAGCCCTGTGTAGGTTAGTTCTTTCCCTGTTCCACCATAAACGATTCAGCTCAAGAGCTGTGTGGTAATTAGCACAAGGAGTTGAATCATGTGTGTTAAATGAGGGGAAACCCAAAAATGTGCAGGGCTCTGGCCTTCCAGGACTAGAGTTGGGCACTCCTGGGTAGGGTAAGGGTTTTAGGGTTTAGGGCTTTAAAAGGGATAGAGCTGATACATATGGTTGAGCTTCTTCCTGTACATGCTGAATGTATGTCAGATGGTCGCTCCCTGATTGCAATCTGTCAGAGAATAAACTGGTGACCTGCAACTTCTCCACGTGTCAGCTGTGAATCTCTTCACGCGGTGGAGACTGCTTACTCCAACAATTGTCAACAATACAATTTGCTGTTATTCACAGTAAAAAGCAATGCGGCATTACTGTAAATAACGAAGAGATACACGGACTCAGAGGTGCCGTTGTTATTGCTCCCTTTAATGCATTTGCAGCAGGTAAACAGTTCAGCTTCGCGCGCGCTTCGTACATACTAGTGCTCTCTGGTATGAACAAACTACATTACCCATAAAGCCCTTGGTAATACCTGATACGGTGGCTTCACCAGCCCAAAATACACAACAGTAAATAAAGCTAATTTTGATTCTTATGTCCAATGTTAAACTGAATCCAGCCCCTACACTGTCACCCTCGTCACTAACACTCCAATTGCGCGTGCACGTGCATTTTCAGATTCAATGAAGTGTTGCCGAAACCCACAAGTGGTCTCCCTATGTTTGGGGAAAAAAGTTCGAAGATGCGAAACACGGTCCGACACAGTATGGGGAATTCATGAAGCTTTATCGGCTCATCACTAGTTTGTGGCTAAAAACGGAATTAAAGGAAGGAAAAATAGTTCTGCAATTCAGTTATATCGGTATTCCAAAATAAGGTGAATACAGGTAAAAAAAAAAAACATTCTAATGAACCACTGGATACTTGTTCCTGTTTTGTGCGTGTGTATATACCCACACACACACATACATACATACATACATACATATCTTAAAATTTGGACTCTATAAATTAGGATTTTGTTATCTTGTTCATTTGACTTCCTTTGCTGCCCCCTGGTGGATGGGCTCCCCCTTTGAGTCTGGTCTCAGTGTTTTGAGATAATGAAATATGAAAACAGGCTATATACTGTAAATGAAACTGAATTGAATCTATGTATCAGAGTGTGTGTGTGTACAGCTCTGGAAAAAAATCGAGACCACTCCATATTTTTCAAAAAATACATTCAATTTTCTGCAAAAGCTTGTCCTACTCTGGGTCGTGGGTCCGGAGCCTTTTTAAAAATATGCTCCTTTAATCCTGGTTTTATCCTGGTTCTGCTGCCAGAAGGCCACACTGTGCAGCAGTTTGCTTCCAGGCTCAAACTTTCTAAGACAGCAGTACTCAAGAACAAATTGAAGCATGAGACACTGGCAATGACCTAAAACCAGCCTGGTAGAGGGCAGAAGCAACTTTCTAATGCCAGAGATGACTGCCAATTTATCCAACAGTGCCTCATACATTGGATGATGACCTCATGTGACCTTCAAAAAGAATGGAGGACATAAAGGGGTGTGAAGTGCACTACCAGGACAGTTAACACTGTTAGGACTCCCCTTATAGACCCATAAAGCCAGGAAGAAGCCCATCAATGTGAAGCAGTGAAGAGCCAGGTTGGAGTCTGAAAAAAAATGTGTATTTTACACAGATGCATTAACATAAATTGAGAAATAAGTGAAACTAAAAATGTTGCTTGTGGTTTCTTAATTTTTTAAGGGTACATCAGCTATAAATTGTACTCATGTAGGAATTATTAGCTCAGGTAATTTTTAATATCTCCACCAATATGTTTGAAATTAATTAAAGTTTAATTAATTATTATTTACTGCTAATTATTAACCAATTGTTATGCCGAATGGTCGGCTCCTCCAAACTCAATTGCAGTATCCCTGTGGGTCTGTTAATGTAAGACTTAAATGGGATTCACTAATTACCAATATCGCTTAGTAACCTGGGTTAGAAGGCTCGTCCAGCGAGCTGCATCACCAGGTAATGTACACGATTGGTAGCGAAGCTCCCCTCACGACCAATGAGAGAGAGTCTCGCGATATTTCAGGCGAGTTTGAGGTTTCAGAGCATGTAGCAAGATCGCACAGAGGCAGGGACTATTGTGAGCACTCAATGAACGGAGGCTGAAGTTGTGTAAAAGACATGCATCCTAACACACTACAACTAACATAAGACAGACATTACACTTAAGACAAACAACAAACACGAAATAACGGAATAGAAACAAACAATGTAAATATTGAAATGCAATGACCGGATTTAAGTGAGTAACTTTAAAAAGGAAATACTGTTCTGCAAAGCAAGCCCAGTTTGTGGAAACACGACCCTAAAGTCATATAGCAGGTTAACAGAACAGCTTAAGTTGTTAGAATGAAAGGAAGTTGGTTTACTTGGCTGCTGAGTAGGGGGGGGGGTCTTGGCAGTTGGTTGCAGAGCTGATGAGCTGATGGGATGATGGTGAGGGAATATTTCTATAAGGGGAAATTGAGGGAATGATTCTATAAGGCTGTAACTAATCGAAACGAGAGCTGACTGGCGCGCCGGCAAGGCAAGGCTACCTAATCGGAACAGATAGAGGGGGCGACAGAGAACGTCAGCGGCCCCTACTTATCTTTTAGCCTTCCAGAAGGACAAGTACTAACCGACTAACTAGAGTAAATGTCAAACATGTGGTTGTCACGTAGACGGAAGGTACCGAGAGGGGGAGGGATGCCCAAAGGGCTTTAAAAGGGATACAGCTGATACATATGGCAGAGCCTCCTCCTGTACATGCTGAATGTATGTCAGACGGCCGCTCCCTGATTATAATCAGTCAAGAGAATAAACCGGTGATTTGCAACTTCTCCCCGTGTCAGCTGTGAATCTCTTCTCATCCACGGACCGGGTGGAGACGGCGTACTCCAACAATGGCACTCAGGAAGGCGCGGCGTTTGGAGCAGTGGAGTGGAGCCCCTTGGATTCTCTCTCCTGGTGAAGCTTTGTCTTGGTTGCAGTTCTCTGTCTAGCTGGGCCTTCACCGGAGGGCTTCTTGTGGGCTTCTCTTCTCCTGGGCTGATGTTCTTTCTGCTCCTTCGGCTGATGGTCTTTCCTGCTCCCGATAATCTTTCTCCCCTTCTCTTTCTGAGGTGCCAGGTTTTTATGGTCTAAAGTTCATGAATAGGGATGACCAGGAATTCGACTCCTGGCCCAATGGCTGGCCATCCATTTGGCGGGCTTTCGGAAGGGGGTCTGTATCAGTCCTTTTGGGATTTATGGCCCGACTGATTCTCCCTTTACTGATGATTTTCATTAAGCTAGTATAACTTTTCATACATCCACTTTCATGGTAACCACTGACCAGATTTGGAATCAGGAGTGATTGTCCATCAGTTTGACATCAAACATGCCATACTAGCTTCACAGGTTCAGAGCTGTCTTAATTGTATTAATTGATTAAACAATTAATTATTTTATGTATGTGACTGATTCACATCAGTATATGATACAGGTGTTTTGGGTTGCACCTCAACAGATGTTACACTTTGTGCAGACATTACATCAAATATTCATATTACAAACAGCACATCTTATCCATAGATAGGCGTGGCCGTTAGTTTGTGGTAATATCAAGATAAGTTGCACATCTGGACTCAACATATCTTGGTTGGTGTGGCTTATTCCAATTGATCTTCTCCAAAATGGATAATGTACACCTTAATTCAGTTCTTTTTAATATAGCACGGTAGAACAAAGGAAGCTTGCTAAGGTACCAAGATCAGATAAGGACAACAAAGGAATGTGGAGGAAGAAAAGGGGGGGGGGGGGGGTTAAACAACGGAAGAAGAGTCTCTGAAAGTTAGGACACACTGGTTACACTAATTTTCCAGATTCTTCTGGTATACCATGAGAACAAATATATATACAATAATAGCTATACCTATTTATTTATTCAAATTTATATGTGTTCAAGTGCAAAGGGGTAAAATAGGTGATACTCCGTGAACATGGTTATAAGGGTGGCACACAAAACACTAAGATTGTCTAAGGAGACATACAAACATAACCTATCTGTATATTGAGGCTAGTAGTCGTGAGTAAATCAATATACCGGGTATACAAAAGCCAAACTTAAATGAAACTTTCTTTAGGGTGTTGGTCTGTTCGGTGAGTGGTATGCAAGGCAGGATGTCTGGGGAGGGGGTTGTGTGCCAAGTCGAGGGACCCCTGTCCTTGAGGTCCACTCTGCTTGTCTGTAGGTCCCTAAATCTTTGGGCAATAAAAGTTGGAGTGCTGGCCTCCCTTGTTATCTGTGTGTGTGTGTGTGTGTATGGGGTCACTAACCCCCCTTTTGTGCCTCTCATACCAGGCTCGGCCTTGTCTCAGGCCACCTGGAATTTAAGCTCTGTGATATGTGCATGTGTGATCCTACACTCATTAGAGTCGTTTCTGTTCGCACCCACAGTGGGGTGTGATAAAAGTATGCCACTGTGATATATAACCCTAGATAAAGATGAAACCCACCTTTGTTCCCCTATCCTTCATCCTTCCCAACCTAGGGAGTGCCAATTAGTTTAAAAGTTGGGCCCAGGTGCAATAACTCAGGATGGAATGTTCTGCAAAGACAATAGTATCTCTGAAATATGCAGTAACCCAAGTCCTCCTGAAGGTCCTACAATTGCTTCGAATAATCTGTGCCCACTGCCTCAATACTTGTTATTGTGTGCATGTGTGTGTCCAGTGTTACAACTTGCATTGCTTTGTATGCTGTATGTCTGTCTGAGAGGGCTTGGCTCTGTGTTGTCTGTTTGTTTCACTTTTGTTTGCTACTCAGGGAGTTATTCTTTGTTAGCCTGTGTTTTGTTTATTTTGCCCTGGGTCACATCCAAAGTCTATCATCAGTGTGCTGTAAGGGAAAGATTGTATATAGAGCTGAATTACTGTTGTTTCTTAGTCCAAATAGAAAATAAAAATATTCGCTACATATACAGTATTGTCAGAAACCTCAGCCTCAGTCGCAGGTCATGGGCCCTGCAGGATGATGACCCAAAAACATACAGCTAAAAGCACTCAAGAATGGGTGAGAAAAAAACATTGAATTATTCTTAAATGGTCCTACATGAGCCCAGATCTTAATCCTATTGAACATCTATGGAAAGATCTAAAAATTGCAGTGTGGAGACGCCACCCTTCAAACCTAAGACAGCTGGAGCAGTTTGCTCAGGAACAGTGGGCCAAACTACCTGTTGGCAAATGCAGACGTCTCATTGTGAAGTACAGAGATCGCTCATTGGCAGTGATTGCTGCAAAAGGTGGTGCCACTAAATATTAAACTAAGGGTACCATCTTTTTTGTCTGTGCCATTTTCATGTTACATTATGTAAAATATTATAAACGAATTAATAATCAAAAGCAAAGTCTGATTTGTGTTAAATATGGAATAAACAATAAGGGATGCCAATAAACTTTTGACGATAGTTGTTTTTTTGTGGAAGAGGGGCAAGGAGCATGCACTGATTACAGTGTGTAAGGAGCATACACTGATTACAGTGTGTAAGGAGCAGGCACTGATTACAGTGTGTAAGGATCATGCACTGATTACAGTGCGTAAGGAGCAGGCACTGATTACAGTGCGTAAGGATCATGCACTGATTACAGTGTGTAAGGATCATGCACTGATTACAGTGTGTAAGGAGCAGGCACTGATTACAGTGCGTAAGGAGCATGCACTGATTACAGTGCGTAAGGATCATGCACTGATTACAGTGTGTAAGGAGCAGGCACTGATTACAGTGCGTAAGGAGCATGCACTGATTACAGTGCGTAAGGATCATGCACTGATTACAGTGCGTAAGGAGCAGGCACTTATTACAGTGCGTAAGGAGCATGCACTGATTACAGTGCATAAGGAGCATGCACTGATTACAGTGTGTAAGGAGCAGGCACTGATTACAGTGCGTAAGGATCATGCACTGATTACAGTGTGTAAGGAGCAGGCACTGATTACAGTGCGTAAGGATCATGCATTGATTACAGTGTGTAGGGAGCATGCACTGATTACATTGTGTAAGGAGCATACACTGATTACAGTGCGTTGCTGTACCCGCCGCATGACAAACCACCTCAGGGGTGAGAACCTGAGTGCAGACATGTGGCAGGTGATACCTCAGCACCACACTAGTCCACATGGACCAGTGTGTGTTTTTTTTCTGGTGACTGGAGTGCTAATCCTCCCACCAACCCCCAAGTTTTTCCCTGCAAGTTGGAGGACCTCCTTATAGGGCTTGATGTAGATTAACATCATACCCAGGATGAAGCAATTGCAGGTTAAGGGCCTTGCTCAAGGGCCCAATGGAGTAGGACGACTCCGGGCATTCATGGGATTTGAACAAATAACCTTCCAGTTGCTGGCACAGATCCTTAGCCTCAGAGCCAACACTCTACCCTTTGTGGAAGGATACCAACAAGTTTGTCCAGGTCAGTATGTTTAATACACATCTTTTATAATTATAGAAAAAAATATACAGATATTTAATTGTAGTAGATTTATTATTTAAAAAGTACACATAATATAGACAGTTCTTTATATATAATGTTTCTTCCCTTGCAAAAAACCACCTGAGGACCAGTGTACAAGAGACAGGATCAGTGAAACCACACCACAGGGTTTCCTAACCACGTTAAAGAGCCTATGAGAAAAAAAGTGTCTCCTCGACACTTCCCAGTGGTGCTTGGTTACACTCCCGTGTGTGACACTTAGGTTTCCGTAGTCCTGTTCATTATTCAAAAGGCTTTGTTTAGCAAAAGGAAGTTGAAACAGTTACAGATTACAAGTCATTTATATAGTTACATACATACTGAATTCACAACTTATTACCTAGGGTGCTGATTAAAATGGCATAAATTACAAGTGTGACACCGTAACTACTCTGAAATGACAACCCATACTGATAAAAATCCATCCATTAACCACTTATCCTGGTCTAGATTGTGTACTTGAAATAATCCTCTATTTAAATTATGAATGAATAGGTGCTTCCCAGTCCAAGTTCAGGAACCTAGTTCCTGGTCCCGAGATGCTGGGCCGTCTCGAAAGTCAAGTTTTGTGTGTTGCTTACCCACCGCATAAAAGGAACTGTGACTTTCATGCTAAATAAGCAAGAAAGATGCAAAAAAACACTCGGATAAAGTGTAAATATAACTTTATTTCATACGACACAACATCACCATCCCAAAGTAATGGAATGGTGAACATGTCATTTTGTTAAGTACTGGGGTGATCGACGGTGCGGTACAGGACCTGGCCACCAGATCGATCTTTAGTTTTCCACGACGTAACGCTATTCCGCTAATAAGCACTGGCAAGCTTCAAAGCTGGCATAGGGTATATTAGACAAAAGTATGTCTGTTATCCTACGCTGGAAAACTGAGATGCAAGCAAAAAAAAGAATTCATTAATGCATGTAATGTAATTGACATACAATAATAATTCCATCTGTTTCAATTTCTGAAATCAGGAAAGAGACTCAGGAGCATCATGACCAGGACTGAGAGACTTAGGAGGAGTTTCTACCCCCCAGGCCATAAGCTTTCTGAACCTGGACGTCCCATTGCATCTCACACCCTGATGTACATTGGGCTCTTGTACCCCTCACCAAATCAGCACTGTTACACTGGTCACTTTTATGTCTGGTTACGTTCATGTTGAACATACTCCTCTGCTTGCATTTTTAGCTTGCTTTTTGCACTTTTTAACTTTAGCAACTTGCGCAGTCTGCAAAAGAGCGGTTCAGGATGCATTTCACTACGTGTTGTACTTTGTGTAACTATGTACGTGACAATTAAAGAATCTTGAATCTGCTTGTATCTCTTTTCCCCTCATAACTTCCAACTTATGCTGGAAAATGCATATTCGTGACTTGCATGCAATATTCAATGAAAAAATGATCGTGCGCAGGTTTTTCTTATTCTTTCACCACATTGCACTGCAAAATACCATGCAAACAGCTTGTACGACTTGCACACGACTATTAGCGACAAACGCTCGATTCGCAGTCCCTCTCTTCGGCAGGGCCTGGTTTGCTGGCCTGCCTGAAGGGGGCGTCTGTCAATCCCCAACATATCGGCAGCTTGGGCATAGCAGGGTCGCGTTTCAGAGTCACAAAACGGCAGCCTCCATGCCTGAGGTCTCTAGTAGTGCAGGAACCCACAGAAGAAAAACCTTGATGTCCCCTGCTGATTCCCTCTTGTGAGATGGACCTGCAGCACTTTCTCATTCCTTGGACCTTCATCTCAGAGCCCAGCACAAAGTATCTTACATTTCTCACCACTATGCATGTAACGTCCCTACTTTGTATTAGTGGTTTAATGTGGGCTTTTAACTGAAAAGCTAAATCTGGCCAGACTAATCTTGATAATATGCTATGAAATAAACATACCACATTATAGATAAAGTATCATGCAAGTGCTCAGAGAGTATGATGATTTCTCTAATGGGTCGAGACCTCATTGCATACTTCATCTGCTAGGCTGTGGGTTTCTATCCTCCAACAGGCTGAGCATTCAGATTCAGGGTAGCCCTTCGATATTCCTTCTACTGGTGGTATGTCCTTTGATGATGTCCTGCTGGGACTCGAACCCCTGTGATCTCAAAAGGACAACAATCCGTGCATTCTCCATGACATCTGATTGCGTACGCTATGTCTTTTTGGGGGGGGAGGGGCGCTCTTATGAGGTCTCTATGTGTACCAATCCAGCTATCCAGTATGAAATAATAATAATAATGGAAAGTAGGATTTTTCTTGTGGCAGGGCCAGCAGCTGGACTGGTACAGGTGTGTCAGGACCCCAGCCTTGATTCCAGTAGGAAATTGGGCAGACACTATGAGATCCCCATTCCACTGCTGCCAGAAGTGTCTTCTCACTGGAGTGACACCAGGTTGAGAGTGACTTCGCCAAGCGGAGATTGACTGGTCAGGTCTTGGATGATAGCCAGCGAGTTCTGGACAGACTGGGCCTGCTGGATGGTCTGCATGGCCCACGGCAGGGAGATCTGAGGAAGGAGGGAGTGATGAACTGGAGAGCAGGTACCAGAGCTTTAAGTATTGCAGCGGAGTCTGAAGAGAATGTGGAATATCTTATGAGTGTAAAGTATCGGTCAACAGCCAGGGAGAGCAGTGATAAGAAACTGGCAGAAGGATGAGGCTTCCAGAAATGTTTTAAACAGTATATCTCATGTAGAAGTTTTGCTGGTAACCCCAGTTTACTATCTAAATATCTCATGGATCACAAGATTAGCACCTATGTTGGCAGTGTGGTACAGTTACATAGGACAGTACCAGTCAAAAGCCTGGACACACCTAGTGAAAATCATTTGTTTTTCAACAAGATAACGACCCTAAGCACATCTTGAGGTTATGCAAGAACTGTATTATGATGTTAACAAGAAAAGAGATCGAGTGCTGTGACAGATGACTCGTCCTCCACAATCTCTCAACCTAAACACCAAAGAGCTGCTTTGGGATGAGTTGAGTAAGAGCAAGGTAGCCAACTTGTGGCCAGAAATTGTGGAAGCTCCTTCAGGACTACTGGAGAAGCATCCCAGGTGGCTACATCTGAAAGCTGACTGAAAGAATGCCAAGAGTCTGCAATGCTGTCACGGAAGCAAAAGGGGGTAATTTTCCTAAACATTGTGAGATGTTGTTCACGTCTCTTGGTTGTTGCGATATTCCATTGCCTTTTACTACAAGGCGAATAACATAACCAAAATAGAGAGAAACACATTAAAAGCAGGAGTGTCCAGACTTTTGACTTGCACTCGATGTCTTTATTCCATACATATCTGACTGGTTGAGAAGATTCTTCCTGCAGAAGAAGGGGCCTTCATTTTATTTCCCAGAAGTGGCTATGCTCTTTCTGGGTCTTTCTCTACTTTGTGTACATGGGAGAAATTAGGGGTACACGGTCTTTTATTGCCCCTATGCGTGAACCGCTGTATTACGATATGCCTGTCATTTCCCTAGACGTACTGCTGCGAATAGCCAATTTTGGGAAAAATTACCATCTAAAAAACTGGGGCTAGAATTATTTTATTTTCGAGGGCTACAACTTAAATGTCATTATACAACAGCAGAGGTAAAGGTAGCCACATACTTCAAACATAATCGACGTCATTTCAGCAATACAACATTATACGAGCGGTGATCCCACCCACTGTCGACAATTGGCTGACATAATGTGACAATATGATCAGCAGCCGGCATTCTTTGTACCACACCGTGCGTATCTTCAAATGGTGTGAGTTAATATGGGTATTTGTGCACTATTTGTGTGGAATGCGTGTGTTTCATTAGAGTATAACCATGAATGTCATGTAAGGTGTTGGTTTCCTTGTCTGTTTGTCTGCTAGTATTAAACCCACAGTGGCTGCTAATAAGAGAAGCATTTCATTCTGAAAGAGCCGTCATCTCCTTTATTAAAATGACACTCACCACAATACGGTTTTTTTTTGCCCCCTTTATGCGGCTCTGCTGCATCAGAAACATTCTGCGCTCTCTTGGGCTGTGGGGTTTGTAATATTTACTAACTTTCTACACTTGCTGTGCTGTGATTCCCTGCGGTCGCTTTTTAACAGTGATACTTAGCTTCAGGTATGTTCTTGTCAAATAAATATTTTTCCTTAGATAAGATTTGGTATTCTAAAAAAATTCTTTAAACATTAATTTAATATTGCCTGTACAGGGACAGTACATACTAGGTAAACCGTCCATTTAAAAAATACCTACAGGTTGTCAAAGTTAAATTTTTATGTTTTTCTCTCCTTGATTTCATATAGTAGAGACAAACACTTGGCCTAGTTAGTCATGCTGCCATTTTTCTACAATGGAGAGTTGTTATACGGAATAATAAAGAGTTCATTGTTTAATCAGAGGGTCATTTGTTAAAATTTTCTTTTTAACTACAAAAACACTGAAACTATACTGTTACAATGGTCCAAAATGCGTGATACATCCCGAACCATGGGGAAACTGTACCGTTATTCCCCCAGGAGAGACACAGCCTGTCCCCAATTCCTTTCAGTAAATCTAAGCCATATCCCTGGCTGATAACCTCAATAAGCCCCCGCAGACCCGGCTTGTTGGTATTTCCATCCAGTTTTGTAAGTCTGATAAGTCAAACCAGGATCAGATTTTAATCCAAGGGCGTCTTGTGACGAGTGGCTGCAGTGTCTTGAAGAGACAAGGGCGGCTGGGTACCTGGACAGTGATGAGTTTGCTGGAGAGGTCATCCGTGTCAGAAAGCTCCTCCCCGAAACACAGGGTGACCCCACACCTCGGCGGTGCTCCTCCGCTCTGGCTGAACACCGCTAGCTCTGAGGAGGAACAAACACTATCTCAACGGCATCCTTACGTCACATTACCGCCACGGCTGGCGCCATATATCACGCAGGGATGCTCAGCCTGCGTATACACCGGTATATGTCGCTAGTGGAGCCGTGGCTAATGGGGTAGATAGCAGCTCTAGCAGCTCCGCGGCTAACGTTACGCACGGCACCGTTAGTGGCACTGTGGCCTAGCGTTGCATATGGTACTGTTAGCAGTGCCGTGGCTAACATCAAATATGCCGTCGTTAGCTTCGATTTGGCTATCGCTATATAAAGCGCTGCCGGCACCGCCACGGCTAATGCCATATATGGAGTCGTCTGCGGCGTCGTGCCACTTAGCTAACAAAGGTAAGAATTACTAGCAGAAGTGTGACGATCGCGGACAGCTTAGTACTCACCCTGCTGAAAGGCCTGTCTGCTAAACAGCATGACTGGGTGGTCTGTACACTCCAGCTTGTGCGGGCCTGACTCGGAAGTGTGCGGCCCGGTCCAAAACACCCGGGCCTGGCAGAAGCGCTTGGCGTAGATGCCGAGCTTGGTGGAGGCCAGCATCACACCTTTCTCCATGTATGGCAGCAAGGAGGCGAAAGCCTGCTCCTTCCTGCCCGTGAACAGGGAAGGTGGGGGCTTGGGCAGGGCGATGCGCTCTATGCCCACCAAACCCAGGGAGCCCGTGGTACCATGAGAAGAAGGGAAGTGGGCGATCCGCACATCATTCCCGAAGATCTCGCGCTTCAGAACCTCGTGGCCCAAGTAGTAAAGTGTGATGATGAGACAAGGCTGGCCTGGAGGGAAAACAAAATACTTAATGGGTTACGGCAATTATGAGAACCAAGCGGCAGCAGAAGTACGAATGAATCTGTGGCAAGAGAGATAGTGTGGAGGGGGGACGAGCCGAGATAAAGAGCAGGATGAAGGAAACACCAGGAGGCTCACGGCGACGACATGTTTGTTATTGTGCAGGTGGTCATTACCTCCAAGAGGAGGCGCCGTCTCAATCATCAAGTTCACCTGGAGCTCATTGACCACTACAGGAAAAAGAGAGTTCTCTTAGCTGCGTGTTAATTGGTCAGTGCTAGTATATTAGCCTGCTTTTACAGGGGCCTAAGCGGGAAAGGGTTGGGCTGAGCAGGGTACCGTTTGGCATAGCTGGATGCAGTGATTTGCATCAGCATTTATTAATCAGTCTTTTAACCTCCTTAGTGTTAAGTTTGCCCCCCAGGAAAAAAAAAAAAAACGCCCAATAACCGTCGCATTTTTTTTTCCCCAGCAAGGAAAATTTTATTACTTGTGACAGAAAAATGTTAATACCAAAATGTCAGCATGATTACAGCAGGAACGGTATGACTGCTGTGCGTTGCTGTGCCGATGCAGAATTTGGAATGTGTCCTTTGTGTGACGTTTCGAAACAGTCAGCAACACACAAATAAATAAAGACCACTAAATGGCAGCAGAATCCCGCCCTGAGCGTTATTCAGACTTAACATTGCATACTCAGAGTCTGAGTCACACTTGGGGTTAACACCAAGGAGGATAAAAGCATCAAGCGGCTCGGTTCCATCAGAGCCGCAGTGAGCAGACTGCTCTGCAAAAGCCCTGCAGAAGACGGTAAAGGAAAGGGAAAAATATCCAAGAAAATGCAGCCCTCAAAAGCAAAAGGGATCCAGAAATATTAAAAGTTTGAGTTAGGAGATTGACCATAGCTGCACCCGTTTATGAATTCGAAATGCCTGTCCTTCCCTTTTTGTGGTAATCTAGTGTTTAATTTTCTGCCAAACAAACTGTACCAAAGTTTATGAGAGAGCATTTCCTGTTGGGAAATGGTTCTCATCGCTGTGCACTCGCCTCTGGAGGCCGAATCTGAAATCTGTATCTGCCTCTGGTGTTCTGGACTAAATGTCATCTACACCATGTCGCTTTCCAGGTCTTCACTCAACTGCACATTTTGAGCAAAGTAGAGCGGTCTTTCTGACAGTTTGATTTAAACAAGGGGGAAAAGGAACGGAAAATAGCGTGCATGGTTCACAGACAAGCACACGAGGACAGGGCCGGGGGGCTAGGACTTACAATCGGCGTTTTTCAGGACAATCACTGAATCGCTTTGCTCCGTCTGTGGGCTATTATCATCATCACCCACCTGCTGGACAGACTGAGAATTGAGTGTGTAGGTTAGGTAAGCTTTTATGCAGCCAGTGCGGCTAAGAGTATAACAATGGGCGGGTACAGAGGGATGATACCCTGCAGATCACGGGTAAACCTACTGAGATGATTGGCTGGACGGCAGCCTCCTCCTCTTTTAACTCCTTGATCGCTTTATCCTCTCTGCCACACTGGGATCTCTTTCTCTTTCCTTCTCCTGTCTTTTTTTTGTTTTCCACCATCCCTGAAGGGGAAGGGGACACAGAGGTCGTCATTGAAGTGGCAGATGCCAGCAGGTGAATGCAAGCAAAACGTATCTATTGCTGTAGCTGGATACCACTAGGTGGTCTTACCATTGCAACCTAGAAGAAGAACATTTGGCCGTTTCTTTATATTTACCTGGTAATTTCCTGGAAGCAAGATGAATTTGAATTTTTCGGCCATTGCCAAATTTGCCAAATGCTTTGTCCAACATGACGAATCAGTACACATTGGTAAGTGCTCATCACTACACATGTACATTTATTCTCACAGCTTAGAATCCTTCTCAATTATATCCACGTCTCGAAATAAATTAGTTCCAGGAATGGTTGCTACTTCAATGCCTCTAGCACCAGCCAGTCAGACAGAGAAAACCCCCCACAGCTATATCTAGAAAAGGCACCCCCCCAAAACAAAATTACTTGGTATATTTAAGTGTCACGTCAGATCACAGTGGTGCTCAGAATTACAAATTTTGAGAATAGACTAGTAAATCTTTTTGATATTGCCCCTTAAACAGAACATACCGTGTATTTCAGCTAATCAATGATTAATGATCTATAGCTATAGAACTACCTGAATAACAGAACAGTCTAAACCAAGGGTGGCCAATCTTATCCGCAAAGGGCCGCTGTGTATGCGGGTTTTCGCTGCAACTTCCTAATTAGATTACTAATTAGAGGACTGATTGGCTGAAGAGTCCTCACACCTGGGTTTGAACAGCTGACCTACAGGTTATCCAAAAAACCTGCATACACACCGGCCCTTTGTGGATAAGATTGGCCATCCCTGGTCTAAACAGTGTTAAGAAAAACCTAAATATATTTAGTTAAATTGGTGATCATAGGGAATATAAATACATAAAAGTATTTTATACAAACAATACAGTGCAAAAGTCTTAGACAGTCCAAAGAAATGTTTAAAGCTGTTTATCTGGGTGGCAAGTGTACTTTGGCTTAGAACAAAAAACACAATTTAACATTAGAACATATGCAAATTAAGAGTAACACAATAAAAACTAGTAATAATTTCTTCTGTTTTCTAAAAAGTTCCTGATATCTAGTTGGATGGCTAGATGAACAGCGCTTCAGTTCCCAAACCTCTCCTCAGGGGCACCTCAGCCATTCCACGATTTTGTTAAATTTCACCAACAGCTCAATTGAATAATTAAATAAATTGGTATAAAAAGTCAGTGACAGATTGACTAGTTGTATGGGGTGAGCTAGTGGCCAAGTCAAAAAATACATGGCTGCACTGGACGGTCACTGCAAATACTGGGATGATTTTAGCAGAGGTTCTGAAATGGCTACGCTGACACACTTTGACAGGCATAATATCATAGTTTTACACCAACACAAGGATAATCTAAACATCATTTTCTTTGCCTGCCTAAGACTTTTGCACAGTATTGTATACAGTTAGATTTATATACAGTTTATATACAGTTGGATCTTACAATAGCTAAAAATTCAGGTCCCCTAGCATGATGCATTCACAAGTTTGCATAACGAAGCCTGTTTAATTAATAGCATACAAGGTGAGCTGTGAGGCCAAGACTGAGAACTCGATCTAGGGTGTCTGGTATTAACTCATATCATGCTGATGCGAGTCACAAAACAAGTGTAGAGCAGTTCCTCAGTGCGCCATGGCTGATCTCACCCTTGCATTACTTCCTTGCTGCCTTGATGCAAAGTAATTTTCTTGCAGCAAGATCAAGTTGTTTTTCAGTGTAGCTTCTACAGTACTAGCAAAGCTAATGGCCTCTGTAATTGGGTTCCCTGACCATACCTGAGCTGTCCTTATGCAATGCTTCTCTGACTATTTCCTCCTTTGCACTGTGGATTATGCTATATTGCTGCTAAGTGACTATTTACGTGTATGACGACAATCCTCAACTCCACCTCAAATAAGGTAAACACAAGTAGAACTTAAATCCCCTTCGCTATGCCTCAGGCACAGCACCCGGATGAGAAGGTAGAGCAAGGAAAGAGAACCCGCATAAAGGAGAACACCTATGAAAACATACCCATTCATTCCTCTTGATTCCACCCCAATACAGATGCTCCTCGACTTACGATGGGGTTACATTCCAGTGAACCCATTGTAAGTGGAAAACATTGTAAGTGACTAAATAACTAGTCACTGAATACGTGAATAATTACTATACCTAACTAAATACTAGTAATTTAAAATCAATACAAGTTTACTTGGTTAAACAGAAAAAAAAATACTATGATTCATTGTTAAATAATGTGTGAGATGCTGACGCTCACAATAGCTACTGGAATGGTGGCTGGGTAGATGCTGCCATTGCACAGCGTCAGTAGAAAGTGTCGTACGGCGAAGTGAGCAGCACCGGAAAAACACCGGCTGCCACCCTGCAGCCTCGATAGCTGTGTGGTTTAGGGTTAGGGTTAGGGTTAGGGTTACTCACACGGGTGGGGCTCTGCTCATCCGTGGGATGAAAGCGGAGTTTTGAAAGGTCTATTATTATTATTTGTTTTTTTGCAATCATTAGTTTTTCACTCCCCAGCCACGAGACTCTGCTGACATGGAGTTATCACTGTCGATCATCTAGACTTCCTCTGTTTCCAAGTTCTTATTACCGGGTCCCGAGGACAGTGGGTCCCGAGGACAGTGGGTCCCGAGGACAGGCCTTCCTCGTTAACACATTCCCTGCCATGGTATCAGCTAGCCACATGAGTGTATGTCTGTATTTCCAGGTGGTCAGAAGAACCCAGTTCACACACGGTTTATCTCTGCTGCATGCATGTTCGATGCCCATTCGAAAGACAAGCAGAAACGTGGGACTGTGCTTCTGCATCCGACATTTTCACTTTGGTGATCATTAAGATAAGATATACTTTACTGATCCCAGGGAGAAGTCCTTTAACCAAGCCCACACATTAATAATCACTGAGGCTAGAAAGATAAGTGTGGCCTATGTGGATTGTGTGTGTGTGACTGCACAAGTATATAGTAGTACAACCAACACAGTTTCTATGTGTACTATAGCTTTTTTCGCTACCATGTGCTGCTACATATGTGTGAATATGTGCCTGGTGACAGTGTGAATAAGCATGCGTGAGTTATTCTGACACCGGTGTGTGTGCGTGTTCTTGTGTGTGGAAGAGATCTTCCTCACCTTGCTCGGACAGTGGCACCAGGCGGTACACCTTGTACGGCTCGGAGATGTCCAGCTGTGACCTCTCGCTGACCTCGCGGAACTCGCAGCTCTTGTTGAGGGCAACGCGGAGGCGGGTCTTCCAGGAGGCAGGGTCTGCACGGCCTTCATCGGTGAGCTTCCCTTTAAATTCTGACCATGCCTGTCAGCAGGGGGGTGGGGGGGGGGTGTCAGTGTGTCGCTGGTGTCACTGAGTACCACGTACTGCCTTTGAAAGGCTTTGGCAGCGGGACGAGATGTTAAGTTGGGAGCAGTCTTTTTAGAGCATCGAAACCTTGAAAATGGCAGCATCCTCGTCGCTCCTGAAGTCCTGCTTGCCGGCGTGTTTCCAAGGAATGCGGAACATGGTCTTGGCGGGGTCATCCCAAACGAGACCCGGGTACCGGCCGCTGCTGACCTGCACGCAGATCAGGAAATAAGTTGAGTCTGGCTGCTGAATTATTTTGCAGAAACTATTGGGGGGGGGGGGGGGTGTCGTTTCATTCAGAAGATTAACAGTTTAAAATCGGAAAAAGTCAGCAGACTTACCTGCTCCACAATCCAGGACCGTAGCTTCCGTGTGGAGCGCACTCTCCCCCCTGTAGCCATGCCTGGGATGGATGTCTCTTTTCTGCCTATTCAACGATGCCGGACGAACACGGTTCAAAGTGCCGTCATGCCTACGGCGGCCAAATGCACGGAAGTGCTGTCTACAATTTGTTGACAATCCTGGAGCTGAGCTCGCGAGCAGTTTTTGACAGATGTCATAAATGTGTTTGCTGACCATTATTATACATGGCACTTAGAAAAACTGTGTGTATGAAAACTAGAGTAAAAATGCCCGAAACTTGTCGAGTGGTTGTACAGAGAATTCCGATCATATGACGCGAATACAAACATCACCGGAAATGCACAAAACGAAGTTAAAGATCACGGGCAACAGTTTTAGTGACGTCGCTACACATTTGAAGAAAAAAACTTTTGAATAAATTACTGTAAATGCCGTTCCCACCGTTTTAAACCAATGATCAATCAAATATTAGTACGATATCCAGTGCAGATTATACTTTGATCGGGCTTACCTGTACACAGAAAAGAAGCCGCACGAACCCGTCCTTCGTCTGTCTGTGGACTGGCTGCGAAGACGCCGCCCCCAGCCCAGATCCTATGCAGCGCGCCGCCCCAGCCGCTCCGCTTCTTAAAAATCACGTGACATCACTGAAGCGCCCGACGGTCGCACGCCGCGTTCTGCCGCTAGGGGGAGCTCTCGAGCTGGACCAAAGCTGCCTACTAATCCCGTAGATAACAAAAGAAGGTAGGGCGGTTGCCAAGAGTGTCACTTCAGGGAATCCCCAGTTATGCGTTAGTCCGTCCTCCTATTTCGAGTCTTGCCTCATTTGCAAAAAGCAAAACTCTTTAATGCTGAAGGAAATGTATTAGATGTTAGTGCATTGGCTTTTGTTTAATAGAAATATCACTACACAGATGTACTGTGTATGTACCTAAAACAGAGAAATATTTGTATACCTCCAGTAAAGAACACAATATTTATTATTGAATAATTATTTATCTGTATACCATTCAAGCCCCCCTTTTCTTAATTGATTACTTTGGTTCCTACCTGCCTTCTTTAATTTAGCCAGAAGTCAGGGGCGGATTTTTCGGCTGTATTTCAGCTTTATAGCATTGTGAGGTTGTCGGTGTCTTGGGTTTGGTGTGGAGATTCAGAGTGGTACATTAATAAAAAGCACACTGAACAGCTGTGAAAACGCAGTGTGCCACACTGTACACTGACCATTAAAGGAGCCATTTCAGCTGTTGGTTTTATTTGAGAACTTTATTTAGCAGAATAGCAAAATGGTGGAAAAGGGCATAAAACTGAGCTTTTGATTAGTTGGGTGTGATTGCTTTTGAAATGCTGTGTCGGGCTCCTGTGAGGATTTCCGGCTTGCGAAGATCCGAAGTTGCAGGGCAGGGTGCTGGCTTCACTGTCCCAGAGACAGGGCCCTCTAATGTGCAGATGGTGCAAGAAGCAGCTCTTCAGGAAACCCACCGACAGGGGCAGGTGACTGTTGTTGTGACATGCTGCTGTGTGTGTTTATAGCTGAGCTCCAGCTGTAATGGTGGCCCTATTAGCAGCAGTGCAGATCATCTCTAGCCGACGTATGTTTAATTAAATGATCTCTAAAATTTTTGCTAATCTGCAACAATTCATGTGTTGTAAATGCGATTAAATGTATTTCCTAGTTTGATCAGAGGTGTTAAGAATAAGAAAAATAAGATTTCCAGTAATCCAATCACCCTGTAGGTTTACATGAAGGCAAACAAGATGCCCCGACAGAATATGTGAAAGAAAACCTTTTAGCTGGGCTTAGAACAGTTAAGGTTACAGCAACATGATGCTTCATTTCATCCGTGGGACCTTGTCCCCTATCGGCACCTCGTCCATCAGTTTCTGTGGAAATGGGAGAAATGTGATTAAAGTCACTCCCTGTTCCCAAAAGTGAGATACCTGTTTAAATGCTCCAGGAAGTGGCTTAACGCATTTCACAATCGACCATAAATTCTCGCTCGGGGGCACAGGGGTCCGAGCCAAAGATTGCATCACACTGAGTGCTAATCGCCTGAGCTGAATGTGGTCGGCGCGCCCAGTCTAAGTACCGTATGGGTTCCCAACCTGCTTCGTTCCACGGGACTGGGGAATACTGGGGGCTTTGAGGAGGGGGTGGTCAGGTTCCAGAAGCTAAGTACAACCACTTGTCGTTTAGCGACCACCTTGGTTAGCGACCTCGCACAAATACGATCGTAATAAGAAAATTCATTTTCCGACCAATGCGCGCATTCACGACCAAATTTTGTACCCCTGATAACGTACACTGGGGTGAGAGAGATCTCGGTAACAGAATGCACAAAATATTGTTAGTAGTATTCACTTCATAAAGGATCAAAGAAAATGAGCACGGAAGTCTGAAGCAGAGCCGTAAGCAGTCGTGGTGACGCTTTGGCTACCGGGATTTTCACTTAGCTACCATTTGCTGGTCGCTGTACCGAAACTCGGTCGCTAAACGAGGAGAGGATGTATTATACATTTTCAAACTATGCCTTTTTTTTTTTTTTAACAATCCCTGACATTTGTGCATTCTGATCGCATCTAAAAAAACTGAAATTTAGTAACTCTCCTCTGTTGTGGGCATCAAAAGGATGGGAACCCCTACATTAGAGCAAGTACTGCAACACAAGTCTGGCTTATCCCTGCACCCCACATGCACATCTTCATATATATATATATATACACACACAGGTTTGTGATTATATCTTTGTGGGGACTCTCCATTCATTTCTATGGGGAAAACTGTAATCCCAGCATGATGACCTTAACCCCTACCCAGCTCTAACCTTAACCATAAGTAACCAAAGTAAATACAAGACTTTTGTCATTTTTAGTGTTTTGTTGCATTCACAGATTTCTGTGGGGACCTGAAAAATGGTCCCCACAACTATAAAACAACAGGTTTTTATTACATTGTGGGGAACATTTGGTCCCCACTATGTAATATAAACATACTCCACACTGACACACACACAGATTCACATACACATATGATAAGTCCATCAATCAAACAGTAATGTTATACCTTCAGCAGTCGGGCACAATACGTATTGTCGTCTTCCACCTCCCCCCGTCGTTCATCAACTTGGTATCTCCGACAAGCCACCACGATGTCATTCTTTTCGAACAGGGGGGCGGGGTCAAGGGAGTGGCCATTGATGAGACTGACCAGGTATTCTTTGTAGTGCTTCCTGGAGCGTAGACACCAAAACATTTGTGCTTAATAGTCTGAGAAGGCTGAGTGGCCTGACAGAAAGAGTCATGGTGACATCACTCACTCGCAGAGCCCCGCATGTCCCGCCTGACACTGGGCCCCACAGGGCAGGTCGAGCTGCTGCCCCCCCTCATCCTTCTGCTCCATAACGCCACACTGCCCTAAGGAGGGAGAGCAAACATCAGGTGGATGAGAGGTGGGCGGTGCAAAGGGCAAAGGCGGAGCCCCCTTCAGTACTACAGGCTCTGTAGTACACACTATGCTGGTGTTCCTCAACCCAGTCGTCAGGGAGCCCCAGGCAGCTCCCATCACACCTGCACCAGGAATTCAGAGCTCTTGACTGGCTAGGAGCTTGGAGGGAGCAAAAATGTGGATTGTATTGGGGGGAGGGGGGTCTCAGGGACTGGGTTGAGAAACACTGGTCTATACTATTTGTGTCGCATTATATGCCATTTGTGTAGCACAATACTGTGTGGTCACCAGTTCAAAGCCCAGAGCCGGCAGAGTGATGTCACTGCCGGGCCCCTGAGTGATGTCACTGCCGGGCCCCTGAATGATGTCACTCCCAGGACCCTGAATGATGTCGCTGCTGGGCCCTGAGTGATGTCGCTGCCGGGGCCCTGAGTGATGTCGCTGCCGGGCCCCTGAGTGATGTCGCTGCCGGGCCCCTGAGTGATGTCGCTGCCGACCCCTGAGTGATGTCGCTGCCGGGCCCCTGAGTGATGTCGCTGCCGACCCCTGAGTGATGTCGCTGCCGGGCCCCTGAGTGATGTCGCTGCCGACCCCTGAGTGATGTCGCTGCCGGGGCCCTGAGTGATGTCGCTGCCGGGCCCCTGAGTGATGTCGCTGCCGGGCCCCTGAGTGATGTCGCTGCCGGGGCCCTGAGTGATGTCGCTGCCGGGCCCCTGAGTAAGGCCCTTAACCCCTTAAGCCCCAAGTGCCCCAGGGACTGTCTGACCCTGCTTTCTCAAAAATGTACATCACTGTGCATACAGGCATCTTCCAAATAAATAAAAATATCACTTCTGATTATTTGCGTAATACAGTGTTTAGATTATGAAGTACTACTCTACGCTATTTAGTACAATCCACTCTGAACACTGATGGTGGGAAACTGTGTGTGTGCGTGCGCGTGTGTGTGTGTGTGTGTGTGTGTGTGTATAAGTGTGCGTGTGTGTGTGTATAAGTGTGCGTGTGTGTGTGTATAAGTGTGCGTGTGTGTGTGTTTTTGTTCTAGCATTATACGCTGTGCAGGCGGCTAATATTACCTGGCTGTGCTCCCTGGGGGGGGTCCGTGTTGAACTCCACGCCATTTTTCTGCAAAGCCATACGGGAGGACAGGCGTAAATGAGCGGCTGATGAAAACTAATGGAAACTATTTCATTATGTCTGTCAAAGTTTGTCAGCTTAGCCACTGCAAAACCGCTCCTAAAGTCACCCCAGTATTTGCAGCGAATGTCCAATACACACATGTATTTTGCACTACCCCACCTGTGTTTGGTGAATCGATACCTCACTGACTTTTTAAAGTAATTTCATTCATTAATTTAGTGAGCTGCAAGGGATACATGGAGCACATATATGCTTACTACCCAGATAATTAGCTTAAACATCTCCTTTAATGCTTTAAGACATTTACACAGTACAGATATACCTCAGCTTATGTCTGGGTTTCATCCCCGAAGTGAGGACGTGAGTCAATCATGGCGTATCTTGCTCAATATAGGAGCGGTTAAATATACTGTGTAACATAATATTACACACATTTAACTATTTCTCTGCAGTGGCGGCTCCAGGGATGGACCGGCCACAAAGAACAGCCTGGGAGATTCTGCCAAGCAGCAAATATTTATATAATGGGGGGGCTATATAACGTGGTAAAATACATCCTCTAACACCCACCACATCAACTTTCAGCCCTGGTGGGTCATAAGTGCGATCAGATGTTCCTGGACAGGATCAGGTCGGTGGATGATTACACTGTGCATGCTGGTCACTGCACAGTGAGACGCACTGCACTGTACCTGAAGCAGAGCCTGCAGCTGGACCGGGTCCCAGTCCCTCAAGTAGAAGAGACAGTCCCGGGGATGATGTGCATGGAGCCCCGACACGCTGCACTGGGCCACAGAGCAAGTCTGGGGGGGGGGGGGGGGGGGTCAAAGTATAAAGTCACATGATCCGACGTCAATAAACAGTTAAATGTGGCTCACTGTCCAGTTTGTAAACTGTACTGTCACTCGCAAACTGCTACAAGTGCCCATCTATTGTAACAAATACCACCAGCACCTGCAGACATTTTCCTGACACGCAGTGATTCTGCCATGGCTTCCCCAGCCACTTACGGTGTGGAAGGGGTTGTTGCAGCCACTGCAGAACTGGTAGCGGCACTGGGAGCAGGTGAAGTGCATGCAGCCTCCCTTGGTCAGGGCGTACTGGAACCGGCAGTGGGGGCAAGCTGAGACAGAGAGAGAATGAACCTCGAGCTCGTTCTGCTTAATGATGCTTTCCACTCTATTTCTGAAACAGTGTTTCCCAGCCACTTCCCAGTCCCAGGGAAGCCCCGGACAGTCTGCATCTTTGCTCCCTCCACAGCTCCCAGCACACCTGTACCAAGTTTGCAGCGCTCTTGAGGTTTTGGTTCATCCTTGATCGTTTGGTTCATTTTTGATTGCTTGGTTCAGGTATGCTGGGAGTTGGGAAGCACCAAAAATGTAGACTGTCAGGTGGTCCCCGGGTTGACTAACACTGTTCTGTAATTCCACCCAAGCAAAGACGGAGTGAGCTTTTACAGTTAATTTGTGTTGTTAAAGAGACACCGTGCTTAATAAAATGGTTATAATTATTATGGTCATTAAGAGGAAGTGATGCACCATGGGTAAAGCAGTCTGCATTTTCAATGATGCTGCGAGGCATTAGAAACTGAAACCGTGATCGGCACACACTGTATGCATGTGTGTGTACGTGTGCCAGGGACTCACTGATGCCGTTGTCACGGAGATAACCGGCCAGACCCTGCTTCTGGTATTCAGGGTCGTTCTCTCGCTTCCAGGCCTGGAACTGCTCGCAAGAGAGGCCGGCGTGTTGGGCCTCCCACTGTGGGGGGTTGAGGGGCACAGAGAGACAGGTGGCAGAGAGCATGTTGGGTAAGGAAACTAGTATGAAAACTAGTACGCTTTACCAGTCAAATATTCAGACCGATAAGCTGCAAACTGAAATTGAACTGATGTTATTGCTACTTACAGCAGAGGGACGGCTTACAGTTTATTACAAATCATGTATGCACCCTGAGATTCGAACCCACAACCCTTGTGATGTAGCACACCGCCCTACTTGTTGAGCTACAGGAGCTCTACATTGGCCCAGTCGGTGATATTGACTTTATCGCTTGTCTCAGAGCACAGTGAGAGTGGCTGTGATTCCGGCGACATGCTCACAGCTTTCTTGCACTGTGCGCAGAAGCTATTCTTGCACTGAGGGCAGGTGACTTTGGCTTGCTCTCCATCATAGATGAATCCGTAGGAGCACTAGCAAGGAGACAGACAGTGCTTAGCAACCATAGGAGCCAGAGAAACACGAGTGTTGAGTGTTGCACATTTTTATTGGGGTCTCACTGATGTATCTGCCTGTCATCTGTCCAGCCAGCCTGAGATATACAGTTACTGTGTCTTAGGCAGCCAAAGGAAATGTTTGAAGGTCGTTATCTGGGTAGTAAGTGTATATGTGCCCAGAACAAAAACACAATTTAGCATTTGAACTTGTGCAAACTATAAGTAACATAACAAAAATGAGTAAGAATTTCTTCTGTTCTCCAAAAACTTACTGATACCTTGTTGGATGGCTAGATGAACCCCACTGTGGTTCCCAAACCTCTCCTCACAGGCACCCTAGCCATTCCATTTGTTCGTTTAATGTAAGTGGCTAAGTGCTAAGTGGCGGGTGTCGGTGCTAAGTGGCGGGTGTGTCGGTGCTAAGTGGCGGGTGTCGGTGCTAAGTGGCGGGTGTGTCGGTGCTAAGTGGCGGGTGTGTCGGTGCTAAGTGGCGGGTGCGTCGGTGCTAAGTGGCGGGTGTGTTGGTGCTAAGTGGCGGGTGTGTAGGTGCTAAGTGGCGGGTGTCGGTGCTAAGTGGCGGGTGTGTCGGTGCTAAGTGGCGGGTGTGTCGGTGCCAAGTGACGGGTGTCGGTGCTAAGTGACGGGTGTGTCGGTGTTAAGTGGCGGGTGCGTCGGTGCTAAGTGGCGGGTGCGTCGGTGCTAAGTGGCGGGTGTGTCGGTGCTAAGTGGCGGGTGTGTTGGTGCTAAGTGGCGGGTGTGTCGGTGCTAAGTGGCGGGTGCGTCGGTGCTAAGTGGCGGGTGCGTCGGTGCTAAGTGGCGGGTGTGTCGGTGCTAAGTGGCGGGTGTGTCGGTGCCAAGTGACGGGTGTCGGTGCTAAGTGGCGGGTGTGTCGGTGCTAAGTGGTGGGTGGCGGTGTTAAGTGGCGGGTGTGTCGGTGCCAAGTGACGGGTGTGTCGGTGTTAAGTGGCGGGTGCGTCGGTGCTAAGTGGCGGGTGCGTCGGTGCTAAGTGGCGGGTGCGTCGGTGCTAAGTGGCGGGTGCGTCGGTGCTAAGTGGCGGGTGTGTCGGTGCCAAGTGACGGGTGTGTCGGTGCTAAGTGGTGGGTGGCGGTATTAAGTGGCGGGTGTGTCGGTGCTAAGTGGCGGGTGTCGGTGCTAAGTGGCGAGTGTCGGTGCTAAGCTCCACTCACATGGCTGCACCACAGGAATTTGGGGTCCTGGATGAGGGAGTGCTCCATCAGTTTCTTGTGGAAGAGCTCGTATACCTCGGGCTCCAGACAATCGCGCAGCTAAGCGCGTAGGAAAACATGCGTTGGGGAAAGCAAGATGCAGGTCAGTTAGTGCATTTATTGCCGCATAGTCATCAAGATGTACCTGTCCGGGTGTAACTACACACCCTGTCCATGTACCTGGATATCCAGAGTGGAGAAGTAGGTGTTGAGATGCTCGGGGTCATTGATATCCGGACCTCCACACACGGGACAAACCATCTCTCTGATGTGTTTGTCTCGCACTGTGATGGTGAAGTGCTGCTTGAAGCATTCACAGCACACGGAGCACTCACAGGAGGTCAGTGACCGCATCTGAGACACACAGACAGATTAGGAGGTGAGGCTTGTTCAGAACTGACACTTCTCAGCTGAGAGATTCACTACAAATGTACTGAATTATAATTGATCGCAAATTAAATTATGATGTATGCAACTATATCAGTGCACTTTTATTGATTCTATTTGGTTGAGCTCTATGATTAACAGCCATAGGTAGAGATTCATGTTGGGTAACGTTAGTAGCTTTAAATTTTACTTATAGGTGATGATCAGTTTAGTAATACACCCCGTGGCCCCCTTCAGACACATGGACAGGTGGTGGTACCTTGTTGTGGGGGAATACAGACAGGCAGCATGGGCACTCCTTGGCGAGGACCCGGCGGATGAAGTCACGGTCATGTGACTCACGGACAGCCTGCAGTACGTCCTCCAGGGAGTACTGGATGTCGGGCTCCTGCAGTAGGGACAGTGCCAGCTCACAGCGCCCCCAGCTCGGCAGGCTGTACAGAGCCAGGAGCCGCCGGCACATCCGCTGAGGGCCAGGGGGCGGGATTGAGAGAGGGAAAAACGATCAGACTGGCTGCTAGACTGACGCACTGACGGGGATCAGGCCCTCCCCTGCAGTCCGGCACCTGTCTGTCTGGGTCTTTGATGTCGATCGTGGGTTCAGGCAGGTCGCTCCACACGCGCTTGTGGAATTCCTCCAGTAGGGGACGCTGCAGGAAGGACAGGGCCCCACGCACCTCCCCTCCGCTCATCCTCAGCGCCTCCTCACACTTGTCTGCCTCCCGGAACCCTAGAGAGGAGAGCTCCTCCATCTGGAGAAGGGGTGAGTGAGTGGCTGAACCTGGCGGAAAGTCCCTTTAAACGCGCAGAAATGGGAGCACCGGCATCTCTCGCTTTCCTCCTCTCCCTCTCACCTTGGCCCACCTGTTCCTCAGCACCTGGGTGACGGCCTTCTCGGCGTCGCCGCCCGCCGCCAACCACGCGCGCTTCGCTTCGGCCCTGGACAGCCGCACGCTGGGGTCGCCCGGGTCCCGCTGGACAGAGGCGGCCATGGCACAGATCTCGTCGAGCAGGTGGGGCAGCTCCGAGTGCAGCCAGTCGCAGGGGTTCACGCTGCTGCCCCCGGAGACGCACACAGCGGCGTACACCTCCTCGGGGGTCACCCCTCTCTTCTCCCCCTCCTGCAAGAAGGAGCCGGAAACAGGAAGGCAGGCAAGCTGTTAGTATTTCCATCCATCCATTTTCATTAACGGGTTCTACAGTCAAAGCTATGAGCATCCAATGTAAACAGAGCATGAGCTTAATTTATGCTGAAATCGGAATGACCGATAGCCTTCACTGAAATTTGTTTGCATTATCGGTAGCTGTCAACAACTTACAATAAAATGACAAGCATGAAAACGCAGGCTGGCTGCAACCATTCTCACTGCAGATAATTAACGTAACGCTGTTTTTTGTAGACAAAAACTGTATTCTGACACTGCATTACCACCAACAACCAGAGGAGGTGCTGAAGCACCCTCAGCACCCACTACTTCCAGGGTTGCTGTGCTAATGTCTGTCCACTACCCATTAATGTACCCAGGGATTGCACGGGTGGACCACTGATAACCTGTGAGACGGAAGTTCAGTGAGATTTCATAAGCTCCACCCACTCGAATCTCCTGGATCAGCTTCAGGCCCTCGTCCCTCATCTGCTTCTGCCTCTTCAAGTCGGAGTTTTCTATGGCCGGGGCCGGAGTCTTCAGGGAGAGCGCATTCAGTCGCGTGCCAAGCATGGGGGCTGTGGGGGTCTTGGGCGCCTGGCCCGTGCGGGGCAGGCTGCACATCTCGCATGTGTCAGCGGGCTTGGAGTTAGCATAGGTGCAGAACTGGCACATCCACTAAAGAGAGGGTGGAGACGAGAATTCGATCACCGTGCCACTCGCTCATGAATCTGCTCTGAACCAGTCAGAGCTAAGCTAGGCTGACCATGAACCAGCACTGAACTGAGAAGACATGAACTTATGTTCCACATCAGTGTTTCTCGACCCAGTCCTTAGCGACGCCCAGACAGTCCACATCTTTGCCCCTTCTCCCGCTGCCAGCACACTTGCACCAGGTATTCACTATTCTTGACTTTTTGATTTGTTCTTGATTGTTATATTCAGCTGTGCTGGGAGCTGAGAGGAAGCAAAAATGTCTGAGGCTCTCCGAGGACTGCCTTGAGGAAGACTGATCTACAGGCTGCGATCAAAAGACAACACGGGCAGATCAATTCAATGTGGCCGATAATTACTTGTGTGTCTGCGGTTCCCAGACTTTTTGGGGTTGCTGTCGCCGGGTGTGCGGACGTCACAGGTGGACGCGTGGCCAAGCGGGGGCGCTCACACACCGTACAAAGCACACTGCTGCTGGAGTTCATCACTGTGCAGCTTTTACACTGCCACTCTGGGGGGAGGGAAGGCAGATGGGAGACTTTGCATACGACAGTCTCTGTCATTCCTGCACTTTCAGCCTGGATGATACCTGAGCTGAACTGAATTGATTCAGTTGGCCTTTGAGTCAGACCAAAGCTGCTGACCTGAGACGATGGAAGCCTGTAGTGAGTCCTCCAGGACAGTGGAGGCAGCAGAGGCTAGCCTGGGTCGGTCACAGGTCCCACACAGCACCGCCTGAACCTCATTCACTGTTGTGCAATAAGTGCACTCCCATGAAGATAGCGAGGATCTGCGGGGAGAGGAATTGATTGAGATTGACTGAGAAATTGATCGACTGTGACTGAGATTTAGATAATGAATAGACAATATAAAATGCGCATGCCCTCTAGGCAGCAGTGCTCTTCGTCTCAGTGCACTTCCAGCTGGACCTTCATCCCCTTTCCTACCTCATGCTTTTCGGCGGAGCCATCACTGGAATTCTGTTGTGGCCCCGGCGCTCCGGGTGAGAATGATACAGCTTGTCGCAGGTCTCACACTGCCTCTGCCTGCAAGTGGGACAGTAGGCCCAGACGGGGAAGCTGCCGCAGATGGTGCAGTTATCTGCGGGGAAGGCAGGCGACAGGAATTCCGAGCACGGCACAGAACGAGAAACCTGATTAGTCACATAGAAAGCCTTTTCCTCCCAGGACAATCGCACGTCCCTCCCCCCGCCTTTAGCTCACCGAGGACAGGAGCCTGCAGGGCCTCCCGTACGTGACTGGCTCTGTCAGGGTGGCGGTGGTAGACCAGGTCGCAGTTGTTGCAGAATTTAATGGAGGAACAGGCCCCACACATGACTGTGGGAGTGTTACCACACATGTTACATCCCCCTACTTACAGAGAGAGAGAGAGAGAGAGAGAGAGAGAGAGAGAGACTGAGAATTGTAGGATAACGATAAACTCGTCACCTATCACAAACAAAACATGAAAAAAAAATCTTTAATTCTATGTTATCAGACCTTATGCAAACAGCGCAGTAATCACACCTACGTGCGCGGTCCTGTGAAGCGAGTGGAGTACGCTGTGAAGCCTGAGAGTAGAGGATCGTACCTGTGTCTGCTGTACTGGGTGCCCCAGGACTGGGTGTGCTTCCAGGACTCGGGGTTTGCTTGGCCGGGGGAGTTGGGGACTGCGGCTGTGGCATCCCATCAGGCGTGTCCCCGATGCCGGGAAGGGACGTAGCGTCTGAAGGGGGCCACTTCTGTAAAATCAGCAAGATTCCCATTAAACTGGTGCCCCTTATGACGAGTGCATGGTCAGCCTCCCCCGAGGGCTGTAGCTCTGGGTTCAAGTTTTACCTTCAAACAAATAACCGCAAATTTAAGCATAATTTGAACTGGGCATGAATGAAGTGTGCAGGACATTTCACTTGATTATCTGCACAAATGTGCCACTATATTACCTATGAAAACTACACACGAAGACAAAATGTCTTTTAAGCAGCACAGAGCCAAAAACAGTCATTTACCTGTTCCTGCACATCCTCTGCTCCCTTGTAAGGAATTATAGCCTTAAAGATCTCTGGACTGCAGTGAGTATTCTGAAATGAAAAGTTTAATAGAGTTAATGAGACACTTAATGGAATAAGATGCAAAGTGGATGTGCTTGCTCTTGCGATGCTGTGGAAATCCTACAGCCCCCCCTATTCAAATCTGGCCCTCGATTCCAAATCCAGGCCTTGTTTTCAAGTCTCCCAGGCAGTTAGCTTAATAATTTCTGGCTCTAATTGGCCAGAGGCTTCACAACTGGCTGTCAGGTAAAGGAAAGCTGGAAAACCAGCAGTGCTCGGCCCTTGAGGACCGTGATTTGAATAGCCCTGTCCTACAGTAATGGGCACACAGCTGTAACATGAGTGACTGCTGAAAACTCTCCGTTCATACATCTATTAATTATTCTGTGACCCATGACCAAATCAGAGCATATCTGCTGGAAGGTCACATGACAGCAGAGCAGCCTCGACCTTTATCAGCATGTCCAGTTCCAGTCGCAGGGTCATCACTTCCAGAGTCAAGGCAGCGACCTCCTTCACATTTGGATCTGTGATGTCTTCAGGGAAGGACAGCCCATCCGGCTGCTCGCTGCAGTATCCGTAGAGATGGAGCACCTCTTTTCCACCCTGATAAAGCATGTAAATATAAAGGGTTTTTTTTGGGGGTGGGGTCAAATGAAGTCAAATTAAATACTAGGGGGTACACATGACCCCCATCACCCCTGGTTCCTATGGACCCTGCCTCCGCCAACTTCTACCATTAATGTTTATTAGATGGATGACAAAAGACAAGAAGTCAATTGGGCCATCACTGCAAGGGGCCATCATAAGGCGCCTTACCTTGATAGAGCCCACGGTGGCCCTGAAGACGGGGTTGTTGAACTTGACGCTACGCCAGTACTTGGGCCTGGTCGGGCTGGTCAGGTTGAGGCCGTACTTCTCCAGGATGCTCAGGGCCGTGTAGAGCTTCCCCAAGGAGGTGACACTCTGATAGGAGAAACACCAAAAGAAGGGGAAAAAAGACAGAATGAGAAGAGTGGATGCTAAGCAAGAGGAAGAAGAGTGAGCAGGTCAGAGTGACATCATGCCTAAGTTATCCCTATTCATCCTCTGCATCACTGAAGAACAGGCGCCTTTTAAGATCAAGCTCCACAGGTTTTTCACAGACAACTTACCTCCTGCCAGGAGTCCCCAGCGCTGTTCTCCCTCACCATGATCTCTGCAGGAATATGGCAGTATTTGGCAGACAGCGGGATGGGCATGTTGGCCATGGCCTGAACGTCATCCTTCACCTCCTGAGCAGACCCGTTGGACGAGAGGGAAGTCTCCGCCCTGCTCCGGATTTCCTCCAGCCGCTTGGAGACGTCTGTCATCGCTGGGGATACAGAGCAGTGGAAGTGTCGCTGTCACATAAACACTAACTAGCCAGTATCAGGAGCAGTACCTAAAAACTATATCCAATGGCCATACACCTAGATAGTATAGGACCCACACTGACTCCAGAGAAATTTGGGCAAATGTGTATTGAGAGAAGTAATTCTCCACACAAAAGTTATACCAAGCTGATTATTTTAACAGTTATGGCCTTCCTGTTAGCTTTAAGGAGTCTCTCATTAATAACTTGCTTTTGCTGACATAAATTCCTTTTCTTCATCACACCATTCTCTATAAACTCCAAACACTGTAATCTGTAAAAATCCCAGGAAGCTAGCACTTCCTGAGATGCCGGAATGACGGCATCTGGCACCAGCAATCACACCACGTTCGGATCAAGCTTTTAATGTTTCGCTGAGCAGTCAGTGAACATATCCTGCCTGCTTGGGAGCTGCATGTATTACGCTGCGGCTACATGACTGCTGTTTGGAGGATCAGGGTGTTTGCACTAACGAGGAGCTGATCCCAATAAACTGGCAACATATGAATACGACCTACAGATGAATGACAGATTATGCGCAGCGCAACTGAGAAGTGCACAGCTATGGACGTTTGTAATCAGCAAGTATTTCCTGGAATACATGTAACAACCGTACCCCGCCTGCTGAAAGCGATTCTTTATCTTATGTTGAATTTATTATTACATATGAACTAAAAACATTCATACATGCATATTTATATAAATATGGCAAACGGCAAGTACAACGGCAAACTAAAGTCAGTAAAAAAGTAATGTAAAATAAAAGTAAACACACCAAACTTTGGTTGTTGAACCAAGGAGTTGAAACACCCTTACAAAAAAAGTAAGTTGTTAAATACATATGCGATATACTTTCTTAATATACAGCAGATATTAAACCAGGAATATGAAAGCAAGTTTATCAATAATTGCCTAGTAGAGTTTACCTTATTTTGGCTTATAGCTGCTTACATATGTGACTGCCTTAAATTCCGGTATCTGCTTGGGATAGCAGAAAACGTATTACATACTTTAAAAAGTCCAAAAATAAAAACCGCCAGAGTTCTACCACCAGCGCCTTCGTAAAGGAGGAACAGGTAAGGATATTGTTTTTGTTTCGATAGCTCAGAATGTACTTTCGTTTCAGGCTGGAAACTGTGTCCTGTGTGGAGCCATTTTGTGTCAAAGTGGCATCGCCTTTCAGGAGCGAGGCGCAGTCGTTTAGAGCCGAAATGACGGCTCTTAAAGGGCTAGTGTAGATTTGCCGGTGTTATGCCGAAAAAGGCATCCTTGCCTTAGAATGCATGCCGGTGTTCCGACGAGTTGAGCTTTTAAGGGTTTTTGGGGGTCAGGGGTTTTTTAGGGGTTAGGCTTAGGGTTTTAGGGGTGTTTTGGGGGTTAGGGTTTTAGGGGGGTTTTGGGGGTTAGGGATTTACAGGTTTTTTGGGGGTTAGGGTTAGAGTTTTACGGGTTTTTTTGGGGCTATTGATTAGCACTACGGTAGCCTTACTCGATAAAGTAGCTCAACTCGTTTCAGATCAGCGACCAATCGGTCATTTAGAGACAGGCAGGGGCGTTGCTAGAGATTTTGGGCCCCATGAAAGCATATCATATTAGGCCCCCCAGTCCAAACCAATCCAGTTATTTTCCTAATTTTTTAGGGCCCCTGTCACTCAGGGGCCCTTGGAATCATCCTAGCTTTCCTCCCCCTTACGGCGCCCCTGGAGACAGGCATGCATTCTACGGCAGGGATGCTTTTTTCGGCGTAACACCTGTTTTGCAACTATGTCGGCAAATGTTCTGCATCAGTTCCTGTAATTGCGTATTCTTTAATGTTACGATAGAAAACCCGGATTCTCGACAACTTATAGTGTTACTGTCTGATAAGGGAATAATAGAGATTCAGATCACAAGACTGCAGGATCTATTGACAATAGCTGAAAACATATTGTGGTTTGTCTCTCTTCCACGCAGGATAATTACAGCACACCCTGCATTCACAAAGCCTCGAGTACAGCGGATAACCCCTCCAATGGACTCTATCCCCTGTAAAAAGTATCACAGCATCCAGACCTCTTCTGATAGAGTATCAGCTTCTTCATCCAGACTGTCAGGCTCCTCTCCACGCTAAAATCCCCACCAACCACCTAAACTTTAAAGTGTTTAATCGACTAGCCACTTTATCTGGACTATCATTTGCTACCCAGGCAATGTTTTCCTCATTTCGTCTGTGTATTTTATACACAAAGCCGTGTCATGAAGTCCCTTCCCTGACAAACTATCAATTACATTATAATTATTCAGAAATTATGGCAATTAAAGCTGTGATGCGCCTTCAGAGGGCTGAAAACAAGAGGATGCACTAACAGAGTTTAAAACTGAAAAAACAAAGCAAACCTAAAACAGCCTGAGTGAAAGGGGCTAGAATATTGACCTGTGGTGAGTTTCCCGAAGCGTTCTTAACGCTACGTCGTTCTTAAGTTCTGTATTAAAAGATAGAACTAACAAACGACGTAGCGTTAAGGCGGCTTTGGGAAACTCACCCCTGATTTTTATCATAACTTGTACCAACTTGCTTTTCTAAAACTGATGCATTGACAGAGTTGAGAGGATAGATGTAAAACACAAACATACCAAAGGGTGCATTTCTTAATGCATTTTATTTGTAACAAAGAAAAGGCAGTTAAATGTTGTACATTTACACTGCACATTTGTCTTCATCTCATTCTATACAACACAAATCAACAGCTCACTCATTACAAAATAATTCCTTGTCAATCCAAAGAAAACTAAAAACCAAAATGAATCAGGGGAACAGGGACCGAAAAGTCCTCAAACACAGCAAAAAGGGCCAACAGAACATCTTGTCAAACTTCAGGTCCTTCACCTCCAGGAATCAACTGAAGGAAAACAATGGAAAAATGTTATGCACCATTATTAAATTGTACAATATATTAAAGACATTAAAAGCCAGAATAACCAAAACATCCAAGTGGGAAACTTGTTTCATCAAAAAGTAGCAAAAACTACTAATCTTGTGTTACTACCAAACAGTGGTATGCATCAATATGTCGTTCTTCAAGACTGAAGAGTCAAAGGTTACACTGCAGATGTGAGATTAAAACATTAGGAGGAGAATCCACTTCTACCTACCATGGTGATGTTATTTCCATTGAGCAAGATCTGGTCGAGTTTGGTAATCCGCCTTCCTTCTGGTGTAATCTCACTGGATAAGAAAGAGCCGTCAGTTGTCTCTTACGAAAACCAGTCTCATGATCCACCAAAAACAGACCTTTTACACGGCACCACAGCACAGAGACCCACAAAACATTGAGAAAACCACTCCTGAACCTGACAGCAACACACACATTCCACTGATAAGCAGTGTCAATCAGATTAATAACATTTATAGAAAAACATCACCATAGGTTTAAAATAAAACCATGTACTGGGGAAACAATTACTTACTGATGAGTTTCTTAATGGACTAAAACCGCTAATTAAGTATACTTTTGACTGGAGTTCAAATAATCTTGAACTGGCAAGTTGCCTTCTACCTTGTATTATACTCAAACTGTTTTCAGCATTAAAAAAAGTACTACTCACAATTCTGTCACATCTTCAAGCACCATGTCTTAAATCTGAGGTGAAGGAAGTTTCTTAATGGATCACAACTGCCAATTTAAGAGTCTAGTCAGTAACAAATAGTAGTCATTTGAAACTAATACCAAACTTTCAAAATTAAAAAATAAAGATGACTCAGAAACTTAAATTCTTCAAAGGATACTGACAAAGTCGTCGAAGCCCAGCAATGTGCCGACAATCTCCTTGTCGTTCTTCATGACGATGTGGATGCGGGAGCCGATGCACTTATCCACCAGCTCTGTGGGGCAATCATTATTAGATGAATAGCGATAGTAAACAGCGCACAGCATTCAGCAGAAGACATGGGAGTGACCTGATCGATGAGTTCGGTATGCAGATTTTTTAAAATCAAAGGTGGAGAGCATCCTTCCAAATAACTGATTGAAATACGACCCCTCAAATTAATTGACTTACAAAACATAGGTATACAATTAGATGGAAATACAAATGAATGTATAGCACATTGGCAAACCAAGTGAACAGCGAACGCCCACAGATTTAATTACCGTGGAATGAAGTTTATGGGTTTCCACGACATAATATCTGAAATAAATGGCCTGGATGGTACCTGAGATGTACGGACCCTCTTTTAGCAAAGGGCTACAGTGCTTAGCCGATGTACCTTTTTCTCTCAGAAACAATTCTTAATAGAGGATAGCTACTGATTGAGTATCTTTAGACAGGTGACTTAATGTACCCGTAAACCCGTTTTGAAACACCGCCACAATTATCTTGAAACGCAGAAGACAAGCATACCAAGAGGGAGCAGCTGCGAAGGATTCGTCGCTTGAGTCGCCGCCATGTTAGAAGGGGAGCAGAGACGCTCAATCGATCGAAGAAAAGCGCGCGTCGGGTCAGACAGTAATAATAGATCATTGCGGGGCCAGCTGTCGTCATGTTATAAGGATAGTAAGGCGTGCTATCGATCGAAGAAAAGCACCCTTCGAGTTAGACAACAATAATCGATCATTGCGGGAATTCTACTTCATTGAGTTGTATTGTGTGTGTCTATCACCGCACCAAGCTGAACCTTACATTTGTTTTACTATTATAGGGCACAACGGTGACCTGCAATGACTATTCCACTTTTGAGGCAAATGAACAGACAAAAATCTGAATAAACTATGTATGGTTACTGTTTAATTTTAAGCGGGAAACGCGGAGGTTTTTGTAAATCGAAAGCAAACCCTGCGTGCTGTTTACATAGCAGTCATTTACACAACTTGTTTTCACCATAACTTTCACAAGTGGCCGGACGGTGGTGCTGCTCCTGGAGACGTCTCTGCCGCTGACGTCAGGGGGCTTCAGTCAGGCGGAGCGGAAGCGGAGTCCCGCTGCTTGGGGCTGCTGTCACGGGCAGCCAACGGGTTAGTGCCGCTCTGCGTATGAACTGATCCCGCAGGCCAGAAAGCAGCAATAAAACGCACACGCATATATATACAAAACATCGCTACCTAAGCAGGGGTCATGGAGGCGCAGAGCAAAGAGGAAACCAAGGGACCCGTACTTCATATTGTGGTGGTTGGATTTCATCACAAGAAGGGCTGTCAGGTGAGATCGTGGGGGTAGGACCTGGGCTTCGGCTGCCGGGGAGTTCGAGATGAGGGATGTTCTGAGCTTTATCAAAGTCCATCCAGATATCAGCAGCCCTGTTTATTTTATTTAACGAGACAATAACGCGGGAAAATATTAGACTGTAAAACAGGCGGATGAGAGGTGAGGATGGCAGACACTGTGCATGGGCTGAAAGCAACGTTAAATCGGATAAATGACTCTACAGGAACCTGGCCCATTATAGCTACCGAAGGCGTAGAGAAATAAGCGCGACAACTGTACAGGAACCTCTTTTCCCATTGGAACATCTGCAGAAAATCAGCATTAATAAGCAAACGAAGACGCAAAATAAACATGGTTTTCGTTAGTAATCGAAATGATTACGTAACTTTGTTTTGTTTGCATTGTAACTTGAAATGCGGACTGTAATGTTTCCAAATACCTTCCAGCCATATGAGTACTTAGGGGTAAACAGGAGCATGTCGGCGTAATGATGACAGACAGAAGCAAACCCTGTCAGGCAAGAGGAACTGGGGAGATGTGAGAACGACTCAAACGAGAAAGATGGGAGGATTTCACTCACACCTCATAAAGAATGGATGGCGTGTCAGAGAGCGAGAGAGACTGAACGGCATCTTGAATTTCAGGGTGCAGGCAATGAGCGAAAGGAGTCTGGGGTAATTTAGGGTTAGCTTAGGGTTTTGTAACTTTTAGGCTTGGAGCTGGCTACCGTGTTGCCTGCTTGTCGAGACATCCTGTTGTCTTCTGCATGGGGAAAGCCCGCAAAAGTCTCTCTAGTAATATATCCGGGTAAAATGCTGACTGAATGTGAGCCGCTGGCCCGTTGAATGCAACCAAGAATTGACTGAAGAGCAGAGCACTTAAACACGATGATCTTAGATCCGGTTTCAAGCCGAGTGAGAATGGAGCATTTGCACCTGACAAATGTTATGGTCATTATGCAACGCAGATGCCGCGATAATCGGCAGCCATTCAGCCCCAGATCTGTTTCGCCTCAGCGCCACTCGCCATCTGTCAGTCATTCAAATGAGATGGGATCTTCAGTTCCCGGGAGAGATTCCAGCAGTCTCAGGTGGACTCCCACCAGCAGGGGGAAAGTTGGGCTGGTGAAGCTGCTTCAATGTGAAACAGCCCAAGTCCCCACTGGGACTGCAATACATGGGGGTGGTTTTGTTCCAGGTAACGCAATTCCTGTCATGGAGAAGAGCGTGTGCTGAGTGTCACCTGAGAGGGACTGCTGGTCTCCCTCCTGCTCCTGATAAGGTTCCCCTGCCTACCTTCCACCTGTCGCTGATGGAAGTGTAGGCTCCATCGTGGCTTGTATGGGGAGGGGAAGATCCCCCCTAAATTTGTTTTATGTGACAGAGAACTTGGCGTGGCCACATCTGCATGGGGAGTGTGTTGTGTCCACTGCTCACCCTGTGGGGTGGAATCACCTGCTTAAGGTCACTTTCACAGTTACTGGCAGTGTTACTGCATTCACTGTATTGAACTGCTTGAACCTGTGAAGTGGAGCCTGTTCATTAACTGCCGAACGGCGAGACCCACATTTCCCACAATGCCCTAGTTAACATCAGGTTGGCGAAAATGCGTTCCGGCGTGAATATTTGTGCTGATTTCCACGGTCACGGACCCTGAAGAGCTCTTTAATAATTCCTGCTGGTGCTCTCGGTCCGGCTTGACCTTTATTATTTATACATGCGGAGCTGGAAATACTGAGGAGGGAGTTTGTAAAAAGTCACGCCATTGAGGCGCCCATGAGAGCTGGACGGGTGTATTGGAGGTGCGACTTTCCCCAAAGTCCATCTGGTAGAGGATGAGATGGGGATGAGGCAGCTCACTTTGTAGGATGAGGAGCAGATAACGAATAACGAATGTCACCCGGGCTGCCAGATCTCACGCATCTGGCGTGACATTCACACTTTCAAACGTTCACGTTCACACAAGCAATCTTACGGCATATTTATATTATTCCATTATAAACCTAAAATTAGCTGCATCAAAAGTGTTGGGGTAGTTTGCACACCCTGCAGATTATTTACAAGGTAGTAAAACTTTTCATACATATAAATGTGTGTGCAGACTTGTCTGGAATTGAAAATCTCACTGCATTCTGCTGACCAAAGATGGCAGCCCTGGTCCTGGATGAGCTGCGTAAAGCTGCCTCTCCACAGTGCCTGTATGATGTGTTCAGCCAGTGTTGTGAAAGCAAACCTTCTTGTTGCTTTCATATCCTGCTGGGTCAAGTGCTCCACTGTGTGACTCGACCGCATGGTGCTGACTTTGGACTCCCTTACTTCTCTCTCTCTCCCTCCCGCTCTCATTCTGGTGCCTCCCCCTCCCCCCAGGTGGAGTTCTCCTACCCCCCTCTCCTCCCCGAGGAGGGCCATGACAGCAGCTTACTCCCTCAGGAGTGGAAGTACCTGCCCTTCTTGGCGTTACCCGATGGAGCCCACAACTACCAAGAAGGTGGGCCGACCTCCAGATTCCCGCCTTTTTTCTTTGGTGTCTCGAGTCTGGCCTTCAAGGCTCTTTATCTCAGTCACAGTGGACTACGTCCGCGGGAGGTCAGGGGGCGGAGCGGGGACTGCGTCTGCGGGAGGTCAGGGGGCGGAGCGGGGACTGCGTCTGCGGGGGGTCAGGGGGCGGAGCGGGGACTGCGTCTGCGGGGGGCGGAGAGGGGACTGCGTCCGAGGGGGTCAGGGGGCGGAGCGGGGACTGCGTCCGCGGGGGTCAGGGGGCGGAGCGGGGACTGCGTCCGCGGGGGGCGGAGAGGGGACTGCGTCTGCGGGAGGTCAGGGGGCGGAGCGGGGACTGCGTCTGCGGGAGGTCAGGGGGCGGAGCGGGGACTGCGTCTGCGGGGGGCGGAGAGGGGACTGCGTCCGCGGGGGTCAGGGGGCGGAGCGGGGACTGCGTCCGCGGGGGTCAGGGGGCGGAGCGGGGACTGCGTCCGCGGGGGGCGGAGAGGGGACTGCGTCTGCGGGAGGTCAGGGGGCGGAGCGGGGACTGCGTCTGCGGGAGATAAGGGGGCGGAGCGGGGACTGCGTCTGCGGGAGATAAGGGGGCGGAGCGGGGACTGCGTCTGCGGGGGGCGGAGCGGGGACTGCGTCTGCGGGGGGCGGAGAGGGGACTGCGTCTGCGGGGGGCGGAGAGGGGACTGCGTCTGCGGGGGGCGGAGAGGGGACTGCGTCTGCGGGGGTCAGGATAGTTAGACACACATACACAGTGCCAATCAAAAGTTTGGACACACCTACTTACAGAAAGGTAGATAACAGTACATATAAACATTTTAAATAATTACAATGACATCATCAACACTAAAATAACATTTACGGAATTATGCACTGACCAAAAAAGTATTCAAAACTTTGATGTGTGGGAGGGGGGAAAGCTTTGTGGGACGATTCAAATCCCACGGTTGGCAGTATGATCCCACCATTGGGCCCTTGAGTGAGGCCCTTAACCCCAATTGCTCCAGGTACTGACTGACCCTACTGTCTCCTCTACACCAGTCTCATGAGGTGCCTCCTGGGATGCTTTTCCAGCCGTCCTGAAGGAGGTCCCACATATATGCTGAGCTCTCATTGGCCACTTTTCCATCACTCTCTGGTGAAACTCCTCCCAAACCATCTCTATGCTTATGTGATGCAACACTATCACTCTGCTTTGTAGGCGGCTTTGCATGTCCCCACTTTTGACTGGTACCGTATGCGTGTGTGTGTGTGTGTGTGTGTGTGTGTGTGTGTGTATCCAATTTTATTCCTATCACTATATGAACAGCTATTGACTGAACCTAGTTCTTCCCATAAGATTGCCTTAGACGCTCATTCGGCATTACACTTTCAGTTACCCCCCTACGCTTTTGTAATTATGGTATGGTCCCCCTGTCCCTTGTTCTAAGCATTCCTGTCATATGATATCACCATGCCGTGTGTGTGTGTATGCGTGTCTTTAATAGTACGGAATGCTCGGCCCGCGATTGGCGATTGTTACCTCTGTCCCTTTAAGCACGACACAAACCCGTGTGCTTTTATGACTGGCCTACTGAGCTGAGATGGCTTCTTTTTAACTTAAACTGTGCATGTATACTGCAGGATTCCCGCCTATTCAGTTATGAGTGTGGAACACTGAGGAACAGGTGTGGCTCATCAGAAGCCAAGTGGGACAGAAAACCTACTGGATAGTAGCTCTCCAGGACCGGAGTTGGAGACCCCTGCTCCAAAGGGTCACGGTGATATGGCCATCAGGTGGCATGCTGGTTAAGGGACTAAATACGGATAGAGAAAGTGAAAAACAGAAATCTGCCGTTGAACCCTTGAGTAATATATTTCACCAGGATGGGTTTGGTTGTGCATTAGATTGTACACTCTCTCTGCTTTTAGATGAAACCATCACCTAAACAGAACCTGCTCTTGAACCACTGAGTAGCATTAAACACAAATGGGATTGGCTGTGTGTTAGATTGTAAGCTCTGCCTGCATGAAATAAGTAAAAGCTGCTGTTGAACCCTTGAGTGACATACTGAACCAGAATGGGGTCGGTTGTGTGTTACCTTGTCCGCTCTGTCTGACTGGCACGCCAGCATTCTTTTGAACATGTGTTCTTCTCTCTCCCAGACACCATCTACTTCCACCTGCCCCCCCTGAACGGAGACATGAAGTGTGTATATGCCGTTTCCTGCTACCGGCAGATAGAGGCCAAGGTAAGACTGACACGCCGCAAGGCTTTTGCGTTCACGCCTCGCTATGTCGGAACAATTCCTCTCTGTGCCGCCTTTAAACACGTGGAACATGTTTTGTTTTGCTTTGCCTTGTTTTTCTTTCCCCCCGAATGATAAGGGATGCCGGCATGAGGGTTAGGGTGTCGCTGGTGCGGGGTGTGACTTACCCCCCCCCCCCTGCCGATACTTGTAAAGTATTTAGCCGTAAATCTTGAGCCCAAGTTCTGAATCTGTAGCCATGGTTACCAACGACGTGCCCGGTCGACAGGGCAGAACGTCCTTTTACGGTAACAGAAAGGAAAGCTGGCTTTTCGCCCAGTTGCCGTGGACGACGAGATGCGTGACGGGGGAGGGGGGGGCGAGTAAATCTCCACGCCGTCCGTGCCGTGGGCGGAAATTCTCGCTTCCACATCCTTCCCTAAACTGCGTGTTTTATTCATGCTCTTGCCGTAAGCGGTGGGTGTGGGTTTGCGACCCCAGGGGCACCCTGCCTGCAGGCCGCTCGGTTGCGATAGTCACCTCCCTCCCCGCTCCCACCCCCCCAGGCGCTGAAGGTCCGGCAGGCTGACGTCACCAGGGAAACGGTGCAGAAGAGCGTGTGCGTCCTGAGCAGGGTGGTGAGTCACGGCCGCCTGACCGCTCCTCTGTCTGCTTTAAAAGAAATACCCCCCCATCACTCCTCAGTAGTGCTATTACAATGGGGGGGGGGGGGTACAATTCAGATTTTTTTTCTTAGTTTTTAATTTGATATTATTATTTTCCATTTGAAATAGTTTAATGTTAGCTTTCAGTGTAGTTTTATTAGTTATTATAAGTTTTCTTATTTTAAAGATATTTAGTGTTCATATTTCAGTTTAAGTTTTAGTAACTTAATTTCTAGGGGGAGACTGAAAGTTGTAGAACTGTTTTATGTGTCTGATCTTTAGAGAATCCTACATGAATACTGTGTGCATTATGTGCTGAAGTCCTCACAATGGACAAAACATTCTGCAGATGATATTAATGGTCATTAAAAATAAACAGATTATTTCTTTAAATAGTATTGAAAACGGGAAGTATTTGAGTTCTTAAAAATATTTGACGCAGTATTAATAGTTCTGTCTCAGTATTTTACTCTATTATTTCCGTTTGACGTTTTCCTTCAGTTTTCGTTCGATAATTACCCTGCTCAGTAGTCGGCGCGGGGCTCCAGCCCAGGAGGGAAACTCTGTGGCATTGTGTGGCATTGTGGTGCTTCTTGCTCTGAAGTGACCGCAGGCTCTTACCCCCCCCCCCCGCCCCCCAGCCCCTGTACGGCCTGCTCCAAGCCAAGCTGCAGCTCATCACACACGCCTACTTCGAGGAGAAGGATTTCTCGCAGATATCCATCCTGAAGGTGAGTGCCGGGGCACCGTGATGTGTGACTGCAGCGTTGGCCTCAGCCTGCCGGCACACGGTCACCTGCTCCTGACGAAGAACGAGGGACCAGTGGGAATCTTCCGAATATATTTTCTCTCTCCTTCTCCTTCCCTCGCTCCGCAGGAGCTGTATGAGCACATGAATGGTTCTCTGCCTGGCACCGTCCCAGAGGGCTCTCAGGTCTACCTGGGTAAGACGTCCACACAGCGCCCTCTGCTGGCCGCCACCGGCAGCTGCTCTTGAGTCAGTGGGACACATACTCCATCTTCCTACTCCTATTGAGTGGGCTTGGATCCCAGGGAATTCCCCACTATTCAAAGTTAATCTCTAATGTTTCTGCTCAAATCCTCAGTGACACGCCATCTCTGACCATGGTACAGCTTATAAACATACTACTCATAAAACAGCTTATAAACCCTTTTAGTTCTGCTGTAAAGAAAACCTCATAATTCTGCTTTTGAATACTCACCTTACTGCTTATAAAAATTCACAGCGCCACTTATAAACATTGTTTACATTGCTTTTCTCTAGAAAGACAGTAGAAGCTGCCATTTTCTCTTTTATCGGTATTAAAGATTTGTTCATTTGAAATGTTGGTACTCGGTGCTGATCACGATTCTTTCATACAGAGTGACTTACGGGTCGTACGCCTTTTTACAGCGATGAGGTGCCGGTTGCCAGATTACCGCCTCGACAGCATCCACCCCCCCGGATGGAAACTGGAAGTGAACTGATATTTCGATGCTTTGTTTACTTTCTAGGCATGTCTTCGAGGGATTTGATACTCCGCTTTCGGCACAAGGTAACCTCAGAATAGATAAAATGCCTGATCTTATTGACAGGGGTGATAGAAGGGGCGGCCATCTTCGTACGTGTTCTGACATGATGAGCTTTTGATCCTCTCTCTGCACAGATCCTCATCCTCTTCAAACTGATCCTGCTGGAGAGGAAGGTAAGATCGGGAGCGCGACTGCGTGTTCGTCCGATGTCACATGTGGTTACGGCATCGCTGAAATAACGAGCCTACTCCCCCCGCTGTTCATGGTCTCCTCTAGGTCCTCTTCTACGTGTCACCAGTCAGCAGACTTGTGGAGGCACTAATGACCATCCTGTCACTCTTTCCCGGTAAATAGTCGTCTTTTCTCAAAGATTGGCATCTTCTTCTGTAGATTAATTGCTTATTTTCCTTATTCGTTATCCAGAAAAGACAACATTTTATGGAAGGGCAATAGAATAGGTTGTGTGATTCTAGCTTGATTTTCTAATGTGAGGATCTTGCTCCTCCCTGTAAGAACATCCACCTTGTGGTTGATGTTCAGTCCTCTGTCATGACCCGCCTTGATAAGAGGGGGCACTGTGTAGCTCAGTGGGTTAGGATGCTGTGTCTGTGATCGGAAGGTTGCCAGTTCAGATCCCAGGGTCAGCAGAGTGATGTCACCATCGGGCCCCCTGAGCGAGGCCCTTAACTCCGGCTGCTCCAGGGACCGTCTGGCCCTGCTTCCTCAAAAAAATGTGCATCACTGTCGATAAAACTCACTGCTAAAAAAATTAAATGAAAAAGGTAAATAATTGGAGGTACTTTTGATGGATCAGTGGCTGGTGTTGGGAGCGACAGGCTTCATTGCGGCTTCCTCACCCGCAGGGATGATCGAACACGGCCTGGCAGACTCCTCCCACTATCGGCCGAGGGGGAGCGTGTCCGAGGACCCCGCCCCCGTGACGGCTCCCCCCGCCCCCGAGGAGTTCATCTCTGTGTCCGTCACGGACGTTGACGGCACCCCCCAGGAGCCGCTGGAGGATTCAGAAGAAATGGGCGTCCCCGTGCCTGAAGCTGCCCCAGAGCAAGCAGAGAAGCAGCACCTGAAGCTGCCATCTCGGTCGTCCCCCGTGTCATCGGAGAGTGACTGGGAGACGCTGGACCCCGGGGTGCTGGAAGACCGAAGCCCTGTGGAGGCGGCGGTGGGGGAAGTGACAGACGGCGAGTCGGGCTCGGCCATCACGGTGCAGCCGCAGCCGAGCGGCGGACAGGCCGCCCCGGACCAGGGCATTGTGTCGGGCCTCCAGGAAGACCAGTACGGCCAGCCTCTTGCCATCTTCACCAAGGTACCTCCCGCCTCCCCGCCCGCAGGGCACATGGGCCTCTGTCCTCATCAGGGCCGTGCAGAGACTTTTCAAGGGGCAGGTCAACCAGTAAAATTTGCCAGTGGATGGGTACCCCTGGTTAAAATATGAAAAGGAGCACTCAGGAGTGGGAGCCCCCCCCCATCTCCACCCACCCACCCACCCACCCACACACACACACACACACACACACACACACACACACACGCACACACACGTCCCTGTCGTCACCCATTTCCTCCAGCTATGAGTTAAAGCACATTTAGCCTTTAGCCTCGGATGAGCAGGTGACTTGCTGTGTCATCGCCGTGCCAAATGTGGTTGACTTTTGAATGCTCTAAGTGTTCCAGTGAGGCCGGGAAATGAAATGTGTTGCTGTTATGAAATCATCACATGCTCTTTATTCTGGGTGTGACCTGTTTGCGCCATGAAGTGCTGGATTTGCTGTATAAACATGGGCTAAGCCGGGAAGTTAAATAACCCTGTCCCTTAAATCTGAAATAAATGATACCTGTATGTACCACCCCCAACACTTCACCTCAGTGACTCTGTGCGTCGCCAGGGTTACCTGTGTCTGCCTTACATGGCTCTGCAACAGCACCACCTGCTGTCGGACGTGACGGTGCGTGGCTTCGTCGCCGGGGCGACCAACGTGCTGTTCCGCCAGCAGAGGCATCTGAGCGATGCCGTGGTTGAAGTGAGTCACACGGTTTCCTCGCTGATTCATGTGCACGTGTCCAAATATGTCCGTGTCAACAAGATACGAACTAAATGGCTTTATATTCACAATTACCACAATCAGCTATTGACATTAGGTATAGGAACTGGGGTGGACGTGTACCTCCCAATACTTAATTTGACTTTGTTCATCTACACTGGTGTAGGAGAGCGAAATTGTAGGGGGGGGCACACAACAATGTGAAAGGTCTATTTTTTTGGGGGGGATGAATGAATTCAAATTAAATATTTGGGGGGTTTGGCCCCTGTTTGCCCCCCCATACATGTACCTTTGTATTTACATTATTAAGTTGTGCCCCCCCCCCAGTATCAAGCTCACTCCTATTCCCTTGGTAGTAACCCATCAGACAGGCCCCCACCGCAGAAGCCCGACCTCCATAACCGATGCATGGCTTCACCCTTTTGGGGGGGTGGTAACGGAGTCTCTCACAGGGGGGGGACTTCATCTCCGGCAGGTGGAGGAGGCCCGCATCCTCATCCAGGACCCCGAGCTGCGGCGGCTGGTGAGCCTGTCGACGGCAGACCTGCGCTTCGCCGACTACCTGGTGAAGCACGTGACGGAGAACCGGCAGGACGTCTTTCTGGACGGCACCGGCTGGGAGGGCGGCGACGAGTGGATCCGCGCCCAGTTCGGGCTCTACATCCACTCGCTGCTCGCCACCTCGCTGCAGCAAGGTACGGGGGAGGGGCTGCCGCCGGCTCCGCCCCCAGAGACGGGGCTGAGTCACAGGCTGAAGGTCTTCCTATGCTGTCCCCACCTCCACAGATAACGAGAAGCTCATGGCCGACTACGGCGCCCCCTTCGTCTCCGCCTGGAAAGTCACCCATAACTACAGGGTCTGGCACAGCAATCCACACGAGGCCATGTCAGAGGTCGCCGTTGGGTGAGTGCAGCCCCCTGATGCTGCTGCTGTACAGTAGAACCGTGCCCAAGACTGTGAGCATCTCAAACACAATGGCGGAGTTCAGAACACACGTTTGTATGAGGTTTGGGGGCCCGCTGTCATCCACAGACAGGCACTGCACTAAATATTAAATAAGTGTGTATTGGGGCCCCCTGTTGGCCACAGACAGGCACTACATTGGGGGGGATAAACTCCAGAAACAACAAATCTGCCCCTTACTGTACTGGAAGTGCCCCTCCCCCCATTTTACCCCCGGCGAAGGAGTTGCACATCTGCTTACAAACCAAAACAGCCCTGCTTTCCATGAGATGTCTAGTCTCTGGCCCTGCCGCCGATGAGTAATGTAGACTTCCTGTTTCCCCAGCCACCCTTTCCAAGGACACTACAGTGTCACCGATGTAAAACTGCGCTTCTCACAGTGAGTAATTTGTGTGTGGGGGGGGTGGGGGAGGGTGAAGGATGTTTTCAGGTTTCCTGCATCGAAGGATGTGTGACTGCTGCCATTCTGGTGACAAAGAGCAGTAGTGACAGTCACTCTTTTTCGGGGTGAAGGGTCATCTTTGTGTTCTCTTGCCTGAGTGTGACATTGCAGGACCTGTGTTACAGACATTCCCAATCAGCTGCTGTATCTTTTGTGTTCAGGGTGTGAGTAAATTTAAGGCATTGTGTCTGTACTTGTGTCTGTTGTGGCTGTACTTACAGTAGAATTGTTTATCAGCGAAATGATAGAGGCACCGCCACTATTCTCGCTCATCCTCAGCTAAATTCCAGTTTTGCCAAACTTTTCAGTTAAAAGTGTGGATTCACCTGTTTTTAATGCATTTGTCTTTGTTAGCTATGTTATTTAACGTATAGTACAAGGCCTTGAGGCTACGAAGTATCACATATCCATCAATCCGTTTTCCAAACCACTTATCCTTCTGGGTCGCGGGGGGTCCGGAGCCTATCCCGGAAGCTACGGGCACGAGGCAGGGAACAACCCTGGACGGGGGGCCAGCCCATCGCAGGGCACACTCGCACACCAGGCACTCACACATGCACACCTAAGGGAAATGTAGCAACGCCAATCAGCCTCAGCATGTCTTTGGACTGTGGGGGGAAACTGGAGTACTCAGAGGAAACCCCACAACGACACGGGGAGAACATGCAAACTCCACACACATGTAACCCAGGCGGAGACTCGAACCCTGGTCCCAGTGGTTTGAGGCCACTGCACCACCATGCCGCCCCCATATCACATATCAAATAGTGCAATTTTAGACTCTTCAAAATTGCCCCCTCTTGCTTTGACGACAGCATTGCAGACTTTTGGCATTCCTTCAAGCAGCTTCCAGATGTTGCCACCTGGAATGCTTCTCCGATAATCCTGAAGTTTCCACAAGTTGGCTACTTGTACTTTTTCATCCAACTCATCACAAACCAGCACCGTAGGCTTTAGGTCGGGGGATTGTGGGGGCCAGGTCATCTGTCACAGCACGCCATCTCCTTCCTAGTTCACAAGATAATACAGTGCTCACATAACCTCGGGGTGTGCTTATGGTCGTTACCTCGTTGAAAAACAAACGATTTTCAGTAGGTGTATCCAGGCTTTTGACTGGTACTGTTTTTCACATATGAGCACGAGTTCTATAACGTTGCTGCTGAGAAAGTGCCTTGGTCACTTAGTGTACACATACAGACACACACACACACACACACACACACACACCCAGACATAAATATAAACCATCTCTTATTTCACATGTCATCAATTAATTATAGACGTTTTATTCTTGAAAATGATGCGGGTAACGTTTCAGCCTGGAACGTGTGAAGGAAATGTTATCTGGCAGACCAGCATTGCTCCCCATTAAGAGGGGGCCCTCTAGGGTTGCGGTAGTAGCCTCAGGGGGCTAACCCCCCCCCCCCCCATCTATTGATATCCCTGCATTCAGTGTGACTGTGGAGAGGGCTGTCCCAGCCCAGCACTCGTGGTGCCCCCCGTCCCTGCCGTGGTGTCTGCTGACTTGGCTCAGCAGGCGGTATCCGGACCGTGCTGCTTGGTGACCTGTCCTGCCGAACCCCAGGTGGCGCTCCTGAGCGCGGACGGGGCTGCCGTTTTCCTTAGGAAGCTGGAAATTAAACTGATCAAAGCTGTTTGTGGACTTATTGCACTGCTTGTGAGCAAAGCCTGCTCTGTGTGCGTGTTTTTGGGATTAGGTGCAATGCACCCTTTGGACACTAGAGGGTATAGTTTCCCTGATTCGCATGTTTGTGGTAGGTATGCTGACAGTTTCCATCTGTTTTGAAACAGTTCTTTTTTAATTGACTTCGTGACCTTTTGTGAGACACGAGGGAGCAGTGAAGCAGGTTCTCAGGCGCGCGCGGGCCATTAGCTGGGCAAGCTGGTCTCTGGCTGCCCCCCGTTTTCAGAGGGGGTGCGGGCAGCCTCCTGGAGACAGATGAAGGGAATGCAGCCGTGGTGTGTCAGTGGAAGGTGAACAAAACACAGCAGTGCCAGGAAGGAACTGGGGGGGCCAGGGAGGGGGCCGTAGCACAGAGGAGGCCAGGATCCATGGAAACCGGCGAGGCGGGCAACACAGAGTGCACTCAGTTGGGGGGGGGGGACTTCCTGACCCCCGACTGCGGCACTGACCTGGGGGATAGTGATGGGGGAGGAAATGGGGTACCATATGTGCTACATTTCCTGTGCCCCCTCGCAGGGTGTCTGTGTGTGTGTGTGTGTGTGTGTGTGTGGTGGGGGGGGGGGTGGTTCTCTTACTTATGTAGTTTGCCTGGATGACGTCACCACTATGGTGAGGAATCGGGCTGATTCACTTCACTGCTGGGAGACGATAAAGACAGATTTTGTCTAATTCTGAGACATTTCAGGGCAGAACTGTGTGTGTATTTCTTGCCCGGGAGACATTTCAGGGCAGAGCTGTGTGTGCATTTCTTGCCCGGGAGACATTTCAGGGCAGAGCTGTGTGTGCATTTCTTGCCTGGGAGACATTTCAGGGCAGAGCTGTGTGTGCATTTCTTGCCTGGGAGACATTTCAGGGCAGAGCTGTGTGTGTATTTCTTGCCCGGGAGACATTTCAGGGCAGAGCTGTGTGTGTATTTCTTGCCTGGGAGACGTTTCCCTACACAGGGAGAATCAAAACAAAGCCACATGACGGACTATCGCTGTACTCTGCCCACGTCCCGAGGTGTTATTATTATATATATTTTTTTCTGAACGAGTGTTTATTTGGGTCAGGCCACGAGCCCTTTTTCCGGATCAGTATCGCCGGGCAGAGCTGCAGCCGATCTGGGAGCATCCCACCAGGAAGCCCACGGATTGGCTCGTTCTCCTAGAGCTTCCCGTCAGGCCGCCTCAGCCACAGCCAATCCTGTCGCCGGCCTTCATGTTTGTTTTTGTTTTTGAAGCAGACCACGCTTGGGGGGTGGAGGGGAGGCCCTGTCCTCTATGACCAGGCCCAGACTCGATCCTCCCACATCTGTCGAGGCAAGGCGGGGGACCAGCTCACTGTCTCTATCCACGTTTGATAAGCTACATGTATAAAAACACTTTGGGCGCTACCTGCCACATGGTACCGTTTAAAAGATGACAGGGCATTTCCTTCTGAGTTATGTCATAAGTACAACAGCTACTAAAACCTACTAATAAATTCCAGGCTCCTCTGTTTCATATGGGCATATTTATTGTCAGACGTACAGTTGAATTTCCAGCAGTATTTTGGTATCGGGTCTAATGGTCTGGGCGCTAAGCCGTCAGCTTCCCAGGGTCAGGCTCGGTGGGACGACCGGCGGGTCTGCAGAAGGTTTAGTCCGGACCCGTCCCGCTCCCTGTTTTTGTCCGTCTACACGGACCTCAGAGGAGCAGGCTTCACTTTTGATTTCGGATGAACGAGTGAATGAGAGAGCAAGCAGCTCCCGCAGGGTTAAGGGCCCACGCCTGGACCTGTCTACATCGCGGTTTAGGGGTGATTGATATGAGGGTTGACTCCATTTTAACGCAACTGGAACCTGGCACCCCAGGCGCCGAAGCTGTCATCTGGCCACCGTGTGCGTTTGATGTACCATGCTGAAGGCAGCCAGGTCGCTTCTGTTGTGTGCCAGCTCATTTGGCATCAGGCCCAGCCCCGCCCTGGCGAGAGAAACCGTACGGCTGCCCCGAACTGCCACTACCACCGTTGGCCAGAACTTTCCCCCGGAATGCCCCGTACCGGGCGTCTTCCCTAATTCCATTACCGATCACGCGGCATGAGTGGCCGCAAGTAGAGTGGGATCCGATATGTTTTTTCCTGCCCGAAAGGCACTTCCAGGGCCAACAGTTCGGTGTCTTCCGAGGACAGGCAAACAGTGTCATGATGAGGGTGGTATTTGGCTGGTGGTCTGGGCCATGGGGGCGATTTGCCCACAAGGTAGGAGGTCTGTGGATTCTACCCTAGGGATAGCGGTGATGTCAGCTCAGGCTCGGGGCTTGGCCACGGTACCAAGTGCTGTGGCTGGACGGCTGGGAATCTGTGGGGAGCTTGTTATGGGAATTTTAATGATGGAGACACCTGGCTGAAGGCATGTATCCTAGGAAGGACAAGCTATTGTATCATTGAGTGGTGCCGAGATATAGCCCACACAAAGCAACAGGCTGTTGTTTTTTTTGGGAAGACTGTGGAAGGCCGCCTGATGTGTCTCTTCCTGTATTCTGATTTTTTCCAGCTCCGTGCAGAACAGCGAACGGGGGAAGAAGATCGGCAACGCCATGATGACCACCAGCCGGAGCGTGGTGCAGACGGGAAAGGCTGTGGGTAAGCGAGGCCCCGCCCTGGTTATCGGCTGTGAGGTGGTGTATCGGCGCCTGTTGGGGACGTGGTTTGACGGGACCCTGTGTGTGTCTGTCCGCAGGCCAGTCAGTGGGTGGGGCCCTGGTTACCGCCAAGTCTGCCATGTCCTCCTGGTTCTCCACGCTGGCCCAGCCGACCGTTATGCCTAGCCTGGTTCCGCCCGAGACTAAGCTGTGACCCCCCCCTCCCCCACACCTCCACCCTGCCTTTCCTCTCCTCTCTCCGTTTCTTTCACATGCAAGACATTCTTGCACCCCCCCCACCCCACACACGCACCTAGAGATGAAGAAGCGGACAGCACAGTAAGGGGTGAACCTGGTGGCACTGAGAGTGGGCCTTCCCGTACTCCCCCCCCCCCCCCCCCCCCTTCCTTCTGCATTCTGCCAGATTAGACCCCAGCCACGTCCTATCTGCATTATCAGTCAGTAGCAGTCGTCATTGCTAACACACTGGTGCAGTATTTGGAGCGGAATCACGCCACCCTGCAGTATGGAAGGGGCCGGGCTGAGGGTCCTGGGCATGCTCAGTGGGCCGCTGGACAGCCCCCTGCTGAACGTTTCTGCGTCAGGATCACTGTAGATCCTACGGTTAGGCCCTTTTTAGATGTCTGTGGTCCTTTTAAAAGTCGCCACCTTAAATGTATGCTGATCCACCTTAAATGTATGCTGATCAAGTTAGAGTTTCTAGCACCTTAGCTAAAAATGTTGACTGAAATACTTTATCGCGATATAGAAAGATATAGAATATTAAGTTTAATTCTACTGACATTCCATTCAGGGCCATGGTCGTCCTGGAAAAGGGCAGGCCTAAGGTGTGGTAGGTGGCGTGCCAAATCCAGGCAAGACCTAGCTCAGTCATTCAAGTTTAAGCTAATGTATACTGAAGATGACCACTGGGACCAGGGTTAGGAAGTACTGTGCACGTTTTATCACACTAAGCCATGCTGGACGCAACGGTTCACATGTTCCAGAACACGCCCATGATTCCAAACACCTCGAATGCCAGGTCTGCCGCAAGGTTAAATTGAAACTCTCAACTCTGTTCCTGTCTCTTAATGACCACCAGTGCACTCTTTTAGACAACTGCTGTATTTTGGGGGAGGGGGGGGCACCTTCTTAAGCTACTGTGATCAGAATACACGTGCATTACGCTGTGCTAACCCCCACAGGCAATCCATTCCCACGGAGAGAAAACGTCTCGTGTGTGTGTGTGTGTGTGTGTGTGTGTGTGTGTGTGTGTGTGTGTGTGTGTGTGTGATACTTCGTTGGTTATCATCCTTTATTTATATCCTATCAGTTGTCATTGACCTCTGTTGGTGTTAAGAGTCAGTTTTGATAAACTGTGTTATTGTTGACTACTTCGTAATTTTAAACCTGCTGTACTTTTTAAAGATATTCCAATATGAAATATTGAATGTATGGAAGTTCAAATGTGAACCGGATGAAATGTAACCTATATTTACTGACAGATGCCTTTCGAAAGAAGGTCAAGTCATTTTCTTACATTAAAAGAGAGTCTATTTGCCGAAAACATCTTTATTCCCCCTCCCCCCCCCCTTCTGTGTGTCGCTGTAAATATGACTGCAAAACGGAGTGTCGCCGCTCAAATATAGGTCAGCCGGGCAAAAACAGGAACCCACGTGGTGGTGGTGGGGGGGGGAGGGGGGGGCGCTCTCCACACAGAAAGAATGTCAGCAGGCGAGCACCTCGGGTATCACTGCGCCACATGTCTTTTTTAAAAAAACACAGCACGCGCTAACACAGTTACCGTAAGGCGTTCAGCCCGCAATGGGTGTGGGGAGGAGTTATTCCCATCCTTATGGAGAGTTCAGTGCCTTCTGCTGGAGTACTGGCTCTATGCTTCGGATCCTTCCCACTCCCTCCCACATACAGGCAGCTTTCGGCTTGCGTAAACGCCGACTCGCGTAAATGCCGACTCGCGTGAACGCCGACTCGCGTGAACGCCGACTCGCGTGAATCCGGACTCATGCAAAATACTATCCAAGACGCAGCTTCCCGAAGGGCTGGCGCAAAAAGGCGACATACACCTATAAGGAAATGTACACGTTACCTTTTCATTTATTTAATGTCTTCTTCCATACGTATTGCTAGTATATTTTTGGCTTATTGATTTTTTATTTTTTTTTGGTATAGGTTGCCTCGAATGATATGGCGGGATAAATCTGATTTACTTAAAATTTGATTTACATAAGGGTTTGGGACAGATTACTCGCATCAGTCGAGAGCTGCCTGTACAAAAGAAAATCCATGCCCCAAGGCTTCCAGGCACCTTAAAAAAAACATCTTGCCCTCTGTGACACTTAAAAACAGCCAGTACCCAATGAAGGGTAAGTATAGTGTTTTTTTTAAAAGAAAAAAAAAAACTCAGCCCAGGACTTTAACCATTTTTACCTTAACCACTGCATTTACTGTAAGAACGAGAGGCACCAGCATGGCCTCATGGAGAAGGAAAACAAAACTGTCCAATCAGGCACAAGCTGCTCAGTGCATGGTACAGATTTACTCAGACACTGTTACACATGCATTTCCGAGCCTGACGTGTTAAAGAATACACATGGGGGGGGTGCTATAGAAGACTTCGGAAAGTCTTTTTTTTTCTTTCTTTTTTTGAATAAATTAACGCCATTGAGAGTACAGTGCTGAAGGAACGCGATGCAGCAGAGCATGCTGGGTAGCAGTCGCTGTGAAGCACCTCCGGTCATGTGACAGTGGGCGTGTGGCACTGCCTCTGCCAGGGCTGTCGCTGGAGTCATGTTTGGGGGAGGAAGTTGCAGTCGGTGTCCAGACCCATACAGCAACAAGACGGCTCGAGAGTTCACTCAAAGGAGAAGAAAAATAAAAACAGAAATAATCTACACAATCACACTACAGTAATTTCCGATATTAAATAACTAATACAAAATAACCCCACTTACTCTATCCCTCCTCCACACTAAAACCATTTAAACACATGAAAAATAGATATTCTCGGTATCAGCAGCATATAGGCATTTATTACAGATAGTGGAGGCATGATGTGGTAAATCCTCGAGAAAAGACGACCCCAAATCAGCCATATGTGACGGGAGAGAAGGAGAACTGCTGGCTGATGTGGAAGACCTGCATCCAGGGACTGGTGGACTGGGGACATGTGGCAGCCGAGGGGGCGGAGCCTAAGCGAGGCCCGACTGGACCTGCAGTCGCCTCTGTGGATGCGGGGCCTCCCCGGCCCCACCCCCAACCACCATTCCAATGTAAATGCCGGAAGTGGAATGACAAACCGGCAGTCAGTGGCAGAGAAGGTATATGGGTTCAGGACCCTCTGGTGCTGTGAGGGGGGTCTCTGACGTGTGTGTGTGTGTGTGTGTGTGTTACGCAGCGCAACAGCGCTTGATGGGAGCGTATATTAAAAAAAAAAACCTAAGTGATTGTTCTTAAATAGAAAAGCACTAGTTAAAGGGAGAGGCAGGTGCGCTGTCTGACTCAGTCTGTGGCGTAGCAAAGGAGGTGAGGGCGGGGTACACTTCAGCTGTGGGATTTCGCGTGGCGCTATGGTGCTGAGCAACCTAAAGCTGTGGAGCTTTTTGTTTTTTGGGGGGAGGGGATGCTGCCTGTGAGCTATACATGAGGGAGGGGCACTATTGCATCGTCCACTTCGAATTCCTCTGAGCCGTCAGGGGCAAAAAGGTATGTGGGCGGCTTCCAGGGGGACTCCTCCAAGCAGGAAGGGTAGAGCTTTCCCACGGCGCAACGAAAATCCCTGCCCAGGTCCCAGAGCACGCGCTCAAAAACAGCCTGCCGAGGGTGCCAGCGGTCTGCCTCAGCATCGTACTGGTAGATGCCATAGCGGGCACGTTCATTGGCATGCGTCTCGCGCACAAAGATGCACGGCGAGTCCAACAGAACGGCAGCCCACACACATGACTCAGCATACCGCTTGATGGGGACACCGGCTGCCCGGCGCCACTCATTCTTGCTGACGTCGTAGATCTCCACGTCGACTGAGGAGCCGTCCGCTGACACTGTGCACGGCCGGAGGCCTGAGTTGCTTGCGACGTGCAGGCCACCTACGTAGAAGATGAGGTCGCCAAAGGCGGCGGCTGAGGCGAAGCAGCGGCTCGTGGGCCGGGAAGCCATCTCCACCCAGGCATCGGTCCGCGGGGTATAGCGATACGTCAGGTCGTGTGTCATCAGGTAGATGCAATCACGTGCTGATACGCAGGTGCTCCAGTTCCAAGCACATGGCAGTGGGCTCACCATACTCCACTCGTCCTTCTCACAGTCATAACGCTCCACGGTGCGCCGGCTTAGTTCACCACCCGTGTTGTCTCCACCCACAGCGTAGATGTGCCCGGCGCAGTGCACCAACGAGGGCCGTACCCGTGCCCGCAGCATGGGTGTCTTGGCCACCCAGACATTGAGCTGCGCGTCAAACCAGAAGAAGCTGTCCACCAAGCGGAAGGCAGCCTGCAGCTTGCTGCCCTTACTGTGGTTGACCACCGAGGTCTTCAACGGCACTTGGCCACCAGCAATGAAGATGTCATTATCCGGCGTGACGAGCGTGCCTACCTTCTGGAGGTCTCCTGGCAGACTGGACAGCTTGTAGACCTTCTCAGCCTGCAGGCTGTAACAGATGGTGGCATGAGCAGGGCCCCCTGCGGGTCCGTCGCTGGGCGATTCCGTCGCCGCCTCAACGAATATTAGCATCTCCTCCTTGGTCATGCCCAGGCGTGGCTTGAAGAACTTGGGCATGGACTTGTAGAGGCCTTGCACAACCACGGATTTGTCATTGGGTGGTAGGCCCTGGAACCAGGCACGCTGGGCAACCTCCGATAGAGCATCAATACGGATCTGGCTGAGCACAGAGGACAGATGCTGCGACCGCGACTCCATGTCGTGCTCCAGCCATAGCATAGCTGCTTCGCGCACCGTCTCCTCCTTCTCCACGTTGAGGTTGTCGCTGCTCAACACGTCCAGCAGCAGTTCGTGAGACAGTTGCAGGAAGGCCTCCTGCTTGTAAACGGCTGGGAACTTGTGTTCCACCATGCGCTTGGCGCTCTGCTTGAGCTCAGTGCAGCTGAACAGGTCACCAATGCTCAGCATGCGCACACAGTTGTCCGCATTGATCTTCTTCACCAGATAGTCGCGGCAGCGCAGGAGCACGTCCTCCACCTGCGAGGATCAGAGATGACATTAGCTAGTCTCTAGGAAGCTTGTTTCAAATTCCTCAAAGACTGGCTCTGCCCAAGAGGTAATGGCTGCTATGTGTCGCAAAGACTAAGGATTGGGCTGGACATCAACAAAGACCGACACATATGTTGTGTCAAACCGGACATTTGCGGTAGACCCTACATCTACCCTCAACCCAGATCCTGTGTGGAAGGATGTACCTGTAGGAAGCAGGCTGTCTCATACAAGGGTTCCACAGTGCTGTCCGTGATGGGCAGGTTGCCCGTGTAGGCATAGGTGATGATGATCTGAAGGGTTGCTGGGTCTACATTCCGCAGGTGGACGTGGGTCTGCTTGCTCTCACTTAGGCCGCCCATGAACATGGCCCTTAAAGACGAGACAGGTTCCGTTAGTCAAAAGGCTTCTGCATCTAGACATTAGATACATGGTTGCAGCCACAAAGGCAATTAACGCGGGGGACACCAAACTAGTCAGCTAATGGCACTTTTCCACTGGCAGCCAGGAGCCGACCCATACCCCAAACTGAGACTAGTTCCAGCACGGTTTCAATTCACTTCAGTTTTCCACTGCAGAAGGGTCAGATCGGTAAAGGTGTTACAGAGTTTGGAGAGCGACAGTGATGTAAAACTGAAGAGATGCTTATTTCCTGATCACACTGTGTACATCATGATTTACTATGTGCAATTATTATTATATTTTTTTTTACTGTGCACTAATTTCCACTAGCACATTTCACTGTGTTATGCAAGTATGAAAAGCCAGCAGGATTAGCATTCGGTTGTGTAAATGTGCATTACGAATCCATTCAGTTCAACTATTCTATAGTATGTTTTATTTAAGAGGTTGGAAATTTTCAAGTGTGCGATACTATTAATTACGAATCATATATAGAATATATGCTTTTTCCTTCAGATAATCCCTGTGCAGAACACCGGTATCTCTGTGCATTTCAACCAATCGGATAGTAATGACGCAACTAGCTGAGTCAAACCTTCAGTCTGGCTAACAATGGAAACGCGCCAGTTCGTGATATGGGTTGGGTTCGGTTCAGTTCCTTGGTTGCAGTAGAAAAGTGCCAGAAATATACCCTCTGGACTTGTGAGAACTTTGTGACCACCACTTAAGAGCCAGTAATGCTAAGATGGCCCTCATAGAGCACCCCAACCCATGTTAGATTGTAAGATGGATAACAGGATAACGGGCAGGTAGATGAGATGCTAAGATGGAGGTCATGCTGTGAAATCAGACACCTGTTGGATAAAAGCAAAGGATGCATCCTGCATGCATTCACACTGTCAAAAGTCTCAAGCTGCTAAAAATTAAGATTCTTTTCTCTGCTTAAACAACTTCTGGGGTGATGGGGCCTCCACACCAGAGCTTACACCTAGATACAAGTGTGGGAATCACTGCCTCTTCGAGCTACGATCATGGAGTAGCCAGTCCAAACAGAGGGCTGTTCTGGGTCCCAGGGAAGATGCTCGTTTAATCCAACCTGCTTTTGCTCACAGGCCACTGGGAAACGTAACCAATGAGGTTCGATAGAAGGACACTAGGTTCCTGCACCTTCCCATCCTTTCAAAGGTCTGCGTGAGCTTCAGCATCCCATAGACCACTCAAGCATTATTGGTAAGGAGGCATAAAAATGACCTTCAGGATCAAAGAGAGTGCTTTCTAGGATCCCGATCAGAGCTTTTGGGTGCCCTTCTGTGCTCAACCATCCCATTACCGAGGAAGGAAAAGGAAGACGCTGGCCTGTCCGCCACACAGGACAGTGGCACAGCTTTTGGAACATCCGGCCTTCTCTCCACGTTTGCCTCGTCATGCCTCTGGTGTTCTGGACGCCCACGCATCCTCCCCCACATCCTTCTTTATTTTTTTTGGGGGGGATGACTCATTCTCTTGTCCCCCCCCCCACATATTTCCTGCTGCTGCACATCTTTCTTCACATGCGCACACCAACACACACACCCCCTATCTCCCTCCCAATCTCTGTCCACTGCAGCTGCAGTGCTGTTTGATATGAATAGCCGCGCACGCAGAGTGAGCTTTTCAGATATATTGACTTCTGCCCCCCCCCCCCCATTCCATCTCCCAGGGCTCTCTGCAAAGCGATTCCTCCCACCTCCAGCTGCCCAAAGCGAAGGATTCCCTTCCTCTAGCTCTCAGCTGACACAGCGTATCCTCTTTCCTGGGAGGCCAGGGATGGGAGCCAACAGCAAGGGGCGGGAAACACCTCTCAAAGGGGTGGGTGTGTGTGTGTGTACGCGGCACTTCAGCACGTGGGAAAATGCAGGATGTGGGGGAGCAAGGCCGGTGGCAGCTTCAGTCTGCGGCCGTTTCCCAATCACCGTCTGGGGACGCCCTGTAGCCCACATCTCTAAACTAACGCCTTTGCTTTTCTAAAACCCCTGCATTACATTTGCTTTTAATTGTTCAGTTCCTGTGTGAATTTGTTTTGGGTTTTTTTTGCCCTGGAGAAGCATTAGGGGATTTTTTTTTTAAAATATGCGGTTATAAGAACACTGTGTAGCTCCAAGTCGAGCGTGGGAAATGAAATGGACTCTAGCTTGGCCTAGATCTTCATAGATCTAGTCACCTAAACAAGGCACATTAGGCAATCATATGCACGAAGGCTGCAGGTGCAAGTCAGGCTTTACTTCAATTCTGTTAACTCAGATATTCATTAAATCCCCCCAACCTCACATTTTTCCATGCTGTTCAGTTATTCAGTCAGGTGGGGACCAACCTTCCCCACCCAAAGGTACACTGACAGAGACATTACTCAAATAAAACTACATCCTTACACATTTTGCAGTATTTACACATTTAAAGCTTTTACATTACAGAAGGCAAACTGCTCTATTTATGGCTTCAGCAACAGGACGGCTCCAGGGGACTGGAACCCGCAGCCTTCTGGTGAAACTGGCCCGTGCCTGTGTGGATGCAATGTTCCTCATTTAAAACACATCAGGTATGGGGAGCCAGGATCATAGGATGCTGAAGGAATCGCGTCTGCTGCAGACACACATGAAGTAGGAGGTAGTTTTGGCCAGGAAAGGCCAGTAGGGGGCAAAGCCTGCGAGGGAACGCTCACCTGAAGTAGGAGCTGCATGTGGCTAGCACCATCTTGTGGCAGGGGAACTCGGCGTCCTCGGCCAGAAGCACCACATCCGTCAGCAGCCGCTGCTCGTAGAAAATCCGCAGCTGCTCCAGCAGTGACACGGCATAGTCCGTGTTGACGGGGGCACTTTTGCCGCCACCCGACATGCTTGCATCACACAAAAAAATCCAGAGTTGTCACTTAGCCTGCCGAGAATCAAGGAAGGGGGGGGAGGGACCCAGCACTCAAACCCCCCTCCCCCAGCCAGGGGTAAAAAAAGAACCCCTCCCACCAATCACAGTCAGGAATGGCAGGGGAAAGTATATATGAAGTCCAGAATATCTGCAGCTGGAGGACTCTGGTGGCCCCCAATAAAGACTGTGAGGAGCAGTCTGTGGGTTTGCCGGGAGGTGCAGCCCGAGACACTCGCAAGTCGGCTTCTCTCCTCCTACTTTATTGCCGGCTCCTCTTCCGCAGTCACTTGGTGCTGATTAGCGTCTGAAGCTCCTCTTCCTCCCAGGGCACCGGGGGTGCAGAGGGAGGCTGGTGGCGCCCAGCACAACACAGACTCATTCTAGGGATCCGCAAGTGGCTGGAAGTTGATGCAGGGCCCCCGCCGGCGATGTCTCCGCATCGGTGCTCATCCGGCGTGCTGGGAAAAGGAGGGAGGAGCGGGTTAGTGCAGGCAAAGCATGACAAGGTTAAAAGATGACCAGCTGGGGGGGGGTCCATCATGCCTCAAGACTCACAGGGTACACTTGTGCTCACTCTGCTTCAGCTTCTAATTGGCTGAAGTCATTATTTCAACAGCTTGTCTGCCCACAGTGGAGAAGGAGCAGGTCTGTGGCCCATTAAGAATCAGGCAAGCAATCAACTACTCCGTCCCATACGTATTTATCTCCTTTCAGGCTCCAATCCGGTCCCTATTCTGCCACCCTTACAGCTACTGACAGAATCACTCTCATAGATTCTGTTCCCCATTCAGAGCAGCTCTGGACTCACAGACTAATGCTCACGGCACAGAATCACCCTCTACGGCACAACACCAGGCAGTGAATCAGTGGAGCATCACCTTCAGCATCCTCTAGCGCACATGCACCATCAACAGTCCAGTTTCCTCCTGCAGGAACTCCAATCAGTGCTCATCAAATGACCCCCCCCCCTCCCCCAAACACACACACACACACCCCCTAAAACATCCCAACTGGCATCTGACCCTAGCCCACGCAGAGCTACTTCTTAGCGGCACAATTCACCATGTGTGTGTTTGTGTGTGAGAAAATGAGAAGAAAGTGTCAGGCCGTCTGCTTTTCCCACGAGGCATCTGCCTGGGCTGTCTGGCCTTAGGAGGCACCGTCATGCTGACCAGATCATCGTGGCGGTGCACTTCCCACAAACACCCACCCAAAGCAGCTGGCCCACACTGCTTTTGGCATACCACAACATGCAAATCACACCCAGGGCTACAACCACTCGAGCCCTGCTTCCCAGCCAGGAAACACAACAGACCAGTCAGCCCCCCTTTTCTTGTTATTAACCCCTTTTCAGCATTACTAACCCAGAAGTGTCTCCTACAAATAAAGCAAATGATCTTATGAAACTGTCAGCACCGGGAGGGCAACTCCACCAAGCCTGTTGTTTTAATGGCAGCAAAACTTTAGTACTGTTTATTTCACTGGATTTTATATCTGCAGCGTGGAACAATCAGAACCACACCGGAGTATGTGAAAGGTAAAGAAAATAGCAATTCAACCGCCTGATGCAGGTGACGCATACAGCGTCACTAGACAGACACAAATTCTTGTTTTTGATGTACGGGGGGAGCTACACACTGCCTGTTGTGCTTTTACCCTTTATAGGTTAATGGTCTCCTTATTATTTTTATTCATCAAACCAGTTTTATGACACCGGCACAGTAACATCACACTGCCCCCGCCAGCCCGCCCTGTAACGAAGGCAGACCTATGCCTCCCCACCCCGGCACCCGGCTGAAACGGCAACGCCCCCCGCCCTTTCGCTGCCAAATGATCACGGCCCCTCTGCCCAAAAAGGGGGGGCGTCTCCCCACGGAGGTGACTGTACCTTTATCCCGATCCCCACTCCCCGCCCATACAGATATATGATTTCATCTCTGGATCGGTATCTCAGCTTCACAGCCCCAGCCGCCTCTCCACTCCCAACCATCAGTCCAGATGCCGGCTACTAACCCCCTCTACCCCTACGGGATCAGCCTCGCCAGTCCGCACCGCACCCCCCCGGATCTCCGTGACCCGCCGCCGGTCCGCAGTCGCACAGTCAGTCGCGGGTAGCCGGGGCCGAGGCCGGTGAGCCGGCTAGCTCGGCGAGCATTACCGTGCGGGCGCTGCTGCCGGGCCGTCTCAATGTCGCCGGTGTCCCCCGGTGCTCGTTAATACATTCGACACGGAAACGCTGCGTTATCCTCCGGCCGTCACACGAACCGAAGAGTCCGGAATCTTAATCAACACAATCAAGGCGGACCGAGCAGCGCCGAACCGTTTTTCTCTCTCTCTCTCTTTCCCTCAGCCAATATATTTATTTATTTGCTTTCCTGCCGTGTGCGCATGCGCGTCAGAGGCCAGATGAGGACATTGCGCATGCGTGCCGGTGCGCGTCAGAGGCCAGCCGAGGACACTACGCGTGCGTATAAGCAGAGGCGCCCAAGTTTCACATGTTTCCAGTGGGAAAGCTTGACCTCTGCAGGGGAAATGCGGTTATCGTCGGCTCAGCGTCGTAAGGCTCCAAGAATAATGTCACAGCAGGAGATTTTTTAACAATAAACAATAAGAAACACTCTCACCAAAATGCGCAAAGACAAAAGTCATTCATCCTCTCATGATTTCTTAAGAAGTTCCCATCGTGCTCAGTATCATTATGAAAGAAAATAAGAAGGACAAGTAATTGTCACAGTAATTTGAATCTTTTCACACGTATCGGGTTGGCACGATCAAAGAGATTCTGAACATTTCAGTGCATTTTATAATATACGCTCAGTCGCTCAGTAAATGAAATGCAAACAGCCTGTATTTCATTATATCCATTTAACAGTCTGGATTTGAAACTTGTCCAACTCGAAGCTACGCGGATAAATACGCCTCGTCGACTCGTTATAATGGGCTATCCCACTATAGTGATAAAACTTTTTTTTTTTTTAAATGTTTGAACTTCAGTACAATCGTTATTATGTGTAGCTTTGATTTCTGTTTACCTAGTCGTGCCACAAATGTCCTACATTGTTCCCCAGAGAAGATAATTGCCATCAAGCATGTGTTTGTATACAGAGTAATTATTGGATAATTGAGGCACACGGTGCCTATAAAAGATCTCATAGAGACAATGACGTCAGAGACTATTTTTTTTTTCTTCGAGGTCTCCCAGTTAGGTGCACTAGTCTACTATTTTACACCAAGTTATATAGTCACGTTCACGGTTGGTAATTATGTTGTTTGCGTACTTCTGTGTGACAATCGTAGGGACGAGTATTCGTGTATAATTATGATATTTTTGTGTTCCCGCAGTATTTCGCGGTGCAGAGCATCCTGCGCGGCGTTTTTCTGTCCTGATAAACACAAGTGGGTAAAATGGAAGGTAATTTCTCCCTCCGAGGAAAATTACACGATTTTAAGTATTGCGGTGGCGTCTTGGTCTGTATATTAAGACTAACGTTATCAAATGTATTCCAAAAATTTATTTTTAGCGTGGCATGGTAGTGTGTTTCTGATGTTGAGCTGGTCTAGAAGTGTCTGATGATAAAGTGCTCTAACAATTTGAAGTGAAATTGAATATACTCAGGGGAATCTTATTGGCTTTGAAATTCATGTAATTCTGGCCTTTTTTGTGTTGTCACCTCATGGTGTTTTTTTTTTCCTCCAGAAGGAAATAATGCTCCACACACTATGGGAAATGGGCAGTCGCAACAGAACCCGGTGCATCACACTAGACCATTTTTCTATGTTCAACCACCACCTCAACTTTATTATACGTACCAGTGGCATATGTTTAACCCGTACGGGCAGTTTGGCTACCCTGGATCAGGTAGGATAGAGACTTGTGTGTATGTGGAAACTAGACTTATTGCTGATCATTATAACTTTTAAGTGGTCTAAAGGATATGGGATTAAGATCTGTGCTACTTGGTGTGTGCTTGCAAACTGAAGGGACTCAATATTTAATGGGCCTTACGTAGCATTATGTGTAACATGGACACTTTTTTAATATTCAACAGGTCTCCATTTTGGACGTCCGTACGTATCTTCTATACCATACATGCAGTATCCAGGATATGTCATCCCTCACGCACCTTTACACCCAGTTGAGTACAGACGAATGTCCAATCCGTACATGCCACCTCCGGCAGCTTACGATGTGAGGTTCTGCCACGATGAAGGCCGTGGGCGGCGGGAGACTGCTTGCTCAGAGGTCCAGACAGAGACCAGTGAAAGGCTAAACGAGCTGCTTGAAGGTCTAGGTAAACTTGAGGTGCGCGAGGCAGTCGGCTCTGGGAAGCAACTGGATTCTGGTGTGGTTTCGCCTGACTCCGACATCTGCTTTTGGGAAGACAGGCGAAAGTGTGTTGGGCAGGATGAGGGGCATGTACCCATGGTGACGGAGCTGTCGGATGCTCCTCCGCAACCACCCATCATACTACCCAGTGACTCCGTGGAAGGTGCCCGTGACATGCAGTCGAGACAAAGCGGTCTGAAGAATGTGGCGCAGCGGCAGGAGTGGTGCGTGACGGCTGCTGTCCTGCCCTTTGACGGCTCCTCTGTTCGTGAGGATGCCGTGCTGGCAGAAACCACGGAATCAGCACAAATCTGCCTCCTGGCAAAGACTGGACTTTCTGCTGGGCCAGGAGATTGTGAACAAAGACTCGGCATGTGCAACCAGACAGGTTGTGGGGCAAATGCTCAATGTGAGCGCATGGTGTTACAAAGTACAACTGAGGGCTGCAAGGACCCAGCTAAGCGGAGTGCTGATTCTATCTGGCCTTCGTCGGAATGCCTGCCGTCCCACCATACTACCAGCTGGCTTGACAAGGCAGCGGTCTTGCTGGGAAATGGTGAGACCAGCAAGGCGCCACCTCCAGCAGGTGCAGCTGATGTAGGTGCTGCTGGGCAGCCAGCCCTCGACTTTGAAGATCTACCTTACCGGATCCTTCGATTACCATTTGACAAGGTAACCCCAATTGGGCTGTCGCAGGAGGACAACCCATTATGGTGTGTGGACCAGTTGACAACATTTATCCCTCCAGCTAGTTATTTGTCTTCGATTAATAATGCTTATTATAGCTACTACCCTCAAACTGCCCAGGAGCGGCAGAGTATCCTTAGTCCATCTTTGGATGAGCTCTCCTCACGGGATGAAGTGTTCTCCACTGATCTGGAAGATATGGATTTGATTCCAGGTCATGTGTACATGGCAGGAGGTGAGATGGCAGATGGCATATGTTCCACTGAGGATCCCCCAGGTGAGTTGGCGCTTGGGAGCTCATCTGAGGAGGAGTGCTCTGTGTGCTCGAGGAACACTTGTGCCACCTGTGGCACTACCCTGTCCAAAACGAAATGGAGCAAACTGTGCTCTCCTGGACGCTGTTCTGAAAAAGGGGACACGGATGAAGAGATGGGGGATGTCTGTGGCAGTGAAAGGGACATTCCTGACACTCTGAAGGTTACCGTGAAGAAGTCGCATATGACTAAGCGCTCACAGCCTCATGGCCAACAGGCCTCTAGACAGAAATCTAAGAAGGGCTGTTGTGAAAGACCAGAGGACCCAGCTAAGAAGTACAAGGAGCAGGAATCAAGAAGCGCTCAATCTAAACCTCACTTGGGTAACATTGTATTTCTTATTGATTGAGACTGAACGTTTTGCTTTGAAATGCTTAGTAGTACCAACTGGTGGATTGGTGGTGGTTTTTTTATTTATTTTTTTAAATGGCTATTATGAAAATGAGCAACAAGCCCCCATCTCCTTTGTTGTGAGGGTGGGAAATGGTTAATTCCTAGCTGTAAAATATATATATATAGAGATGGTTTCAAAGCCCTTGTGGAATGCATGGGAGTGGAGACAGGAAGTGAACTAGGAGTCCTTTGTGTGTGCAATATACCCTGGTTAAACTCCTTTGAATTGCAGAAGGACAGTGGAAAGAGTGCACTGTGGCATCTGACCAGGAGAGCTGGGAGAGCTGTAGCATTAAAGGACGACCCAAGACCTGCAAACGATATCATTCATCACATGGACAAGGTAGCTGAAGGGTGGGCTGTCTGTACTTATTGCTTTTGTAGTAGCCACACACCATCATCTGTCATCTTCCCTCCTACTAGAGAGATCCTCTCACAAAAGGCCTTCCTGCAAGAATTTTGGGCATCAAAGAACCCGAAGGAATGACCCTGATGAGGGGGATTTCCCTCTATTTCACAGGGGCAGAGGTACAGTAAAGCTTTCGTGTTTTTCCTGCAACTTTCATTGGCCTGATGTGCAGACTGCTGACCTAACGATGACATTGCTTCTAGGGTCCACCAAGAGAAGAGGCACCAGATCCTAACCAATCACTGCATTAAAAATGCTTGAGAGCACTTGACCGAAAATTAAGTAATGACACATTTTTTCTATAACACAAGTGGGTGAGTTGGCTATAGACCTGAACTTCCTCTGCTTGACAATGTCCTGCTGGATGCTGTGCATTCGGCTCATTAATCCCTGCTGCTGTCTTCACTGGACCTCGTTTTGATCCTCCTCTGGGGTTCTGCCATTGTGCATTGGTCTGGGAGGTGTAGGCCTTACTGCTGTTGGGGCTCCAGAACTTGCCAGGGTCAAGACTGGCTGTTCACTGAGGACTAGCATCTGGGCTGCCACTTCTTGGGCAGTGGAAGTCCAGGCAATGCCTGATGGTGAAGGTCTGACCTCTAGTTTGGTATTTCAGCTAACTGGGTCAGTCTTACTGTAGTGCAACTGTTTTGACACATTGCAATGTTTACATGGATTTCGGTGTCATTAAAATATGTGCATTGCTCTTAAACCGGTCTCCATTCCATGTCATTTGTTTGTGTGGACTTGAACCATGATTGAGCTGTCATTTCCTTTTTAAAGGACCTTGGCTAATAGTGGTTACACCTCTATGTTCAGGTTCACTTTTTCCAGTGTGTTGATTTCTGTTCAGTCCAGTATTTCTCAACCCAGTTCTCATGGGTTGACACTTTTACTCCCTCCCACAATGCAACCAATCAGGAACACAGTAAGCCTGGTACAACCATAGTCCGTCCTGGTGTCTTCACCACACACTAATCAAATCCAAGTTTCTTTAAATATTAAACCGTTCTCCTATACTTGTCCATATATATTCCAGCTGCTATTTTGGACAAGGTTTGGTAGGCCCTGGAGTCAAGCGCAACCTGGCTTGGGTAGGCCTGTTCATTAGACTGCACATACACAATCATACTCCTCATAGATGCATATAGGCAGGACAGTTACCCTAATGGTCTGGATTTTGGCTTGTGAAAGGAAAGTGGAGGAACAGGCAGTTGGTGGGATTCCATCTCCCAGCCATGGTGGGGTAAGGTAACAGTGTGACACACTGGCTTCCAGAGGGGGATAGTTCAGACCAGAATTGTTTCAACCGACCCATTCCATATGGAGTCAGTCACAGAGTACTCCACCGGTTGGTTGAGAGTAAATCTTGGTCTGGATTTTTACTTTCTGGATCTGAACAATCCCCCTCTGCTTGGTTCTCCTTAGTAGATTGGCAGAAAATTATCAAATCCCCAAGCACTATTCAGTATACAAGGCATAATACATTTAATTTAGCCAGAAGCTAGTCACCGTTAAGAGCTTGGGAGTACCAACCGAGTATCATGGAGCGTTTGGTCTCGTAACTAGTAAGTGTCACTAAGTAGCATTAATAGATCTGCTCTACTGGCTGCCAGTGAATAAGACTGGTGTGGCCTGCTTCTTGTGCCTGGATCTGATTAGAATCCATAGATGTACTTTTGGGTTATCTTGAAATGCATTGTGTCAAGTCAAATGCATCAAGATAGTCTTGTAATACATCTTCTAACCACTAGATGGCTGTCTCCTACATCACATTACAATACAGTGACAAAAAGGTACTTGAAAATGCTTTTATAGGTAGGCATGGTGTTGCGGTAAACGACAGGTAATCATTTATGTACTGTTAAAAAATTTTTACGTTAACGGGTATTTGACATGTAGCACATACATTCGTGGTGAAACAGCTTTCACGACTTCCGACTGCTTATAACTGAATCAACGTAGTATTCATGAAGACGTTTGATAGGTCCTAGCATTTTGGGGACTTGTCTTAGCCAGTTAAAGGTCATTTTATAATATTCTTAAGGTAAATTGGAAAATTCTGAAAGCGGATAGGTTGCAGGTAACACGACAAAGCCCCGCCTTTCTCAAGCAGTTAATTAAGCTCCGCTGTGAAGGCTTCGTTCCGTTTTTGTAACTTGCTTTCTTCTTTGCAAGTATGTGAATTATTTTGACAAAAGCTGTTTATCTATTGTGTTGGTTAATTAGTGAACTTTTATAGTGGCGTTTGGCTTTTTTTTTTGTACTTATTTGGCATGTCCTACTGTTTTCACTTGGCGGGCTTTGTTTGGTTTTTCCCCTGGTTTCTCTCCCATTTATTGTGTAAATTATTGCAGTTTGACTATTATCGTGTTGACACGAATATAATACGGGTTTTTTCCCCTCAAAATATGTCTGAAAAAGTGTTGTCTTATATTCGCGGTCTAGACTAAAAGGAAACAGACGGCGCCAAATATGATATTTTGTAACGAGTGCTTTGACTTGCCTTGATATAAATTTGCCATAAGATAGCTTATGGGAGTCTGAAAGCGTGAGCTGGTAACGCTGCTGTGTTTAGCCAGTGTCCCTGAGTGTGGTGTTAATTGTTGGCTTCCCTGGCTGTGCCGCTACTAGTATTAAACCGATAGTGACTTTATTCTATTACTATTGATAGTATTTTTATTAATATGGCTCAACCGGTTATTAAGCCTTTCTCCACAATTGTGGAGTTTGTAGTATTCATTATGTACCCCCCCCCCCCAGCAATACATTTGTGTGTTTTTTTTTTTTTTTTGTTTGTTTTTTTTTTAAATGTGTGCCGTTCAATACATTTATCGTGATAAGATTGCCTGTGGTCGCTGTTTAACTTGTATGTTCTCGTCGGGTAAAATATATATTTTTTTCTTTTATGAAGGTAAGATTCGGTATTCCAAAAACATCTTTTCTAAAAACAGTTGCCAAAAAGTGGGGGGTGGTCTTGTGTCTGGCCCAATACGGTATGTGTAGAGTCTAAGATTTGCTTGGCCTTACCTTTCTAGGTATGGCAACTGCCCGTCAGTCGCTAGCGTCAGGATCTCGCAGTCAGCATGCTCCCAATCGGCCCCCTGACCCACCTGAGGGGCCCCACCTGGCACAGGCCTCGTGTCCCACTCATCCGGAGAATCAGCCCCCCCCTCACTTGCGGCCTTTCTTCTATGTACAACCCTCCCAGTCCTACATGCCCTACCAGTGGCCTGTACCTCTACCCTACAACCCATACTGTGGATTACCCAGTTTCGGTGAGGAATGCCACTTCTCTTGATTGGCATAAGGTGTTACTTGATGATCCTTCTGCATGGTGGCCTTAAGCTCTTTTTGTGTTGATTAATTTGAAATCCTAGGTGTGTGGGACTGTATTCGTCCCCTGATGATTGCTGAGGACTGCTGCTTACCTGAACTTCTGAGTAGCCGGGTCCTTCTCAGCTCCTAGGTTGCCTGAGCCTCTTATGGAAATCCTCGTGCACTTTCTCCTATGTGGTTTGTGTTGCAGTGCTGTGTGGGCTTTTGATTAACATACAGTGGCTTGAATGGTCTCCTCAAGATTTTTTTTCTTTCGTGATCTTGTGAGCTCTGAAATGGAAGATGAGGGTATTAATATTCAGTACTATCAAATTGTGTCTGGTTTTCTAATTGAGTTCAGCTACTTAACTGTGGGTTGGCGAGAGGTGTTCAGGCTGACCCAGGCTCTCTGCGTTTCATTAAAGAATACCCTTAGTCCATTTGGACCATGTTTTGGCTTCCATGTTACAGTAAATAACTAAAGGTCACTTGTAATGCACTTTCCTATTCATAAGCACGTTGGGTGGCTGTGATTTGTCTTGAATGATTCAAAGCAGGATCGGTAGCGTTTACATCCATATATAGATGTCTGCACCCCAAACACAGGATTTTAAGACTTCTCTGATCCATAGTATGTGTGGAATGCTGTCTCCCTTAATAGGACTGCGGCCAAAAGTACTGGAGCACTTTGGACATGCTTTGTGATGGAATATGCAGCCTTTAAGGGATTAGCGATGGGCTACATTGTGTAGGTCTTTCAGTGAGACTTTTTAGCTGCTGATGCTTACAAGTTGCCAAAATGTTGGACTCTGGTATCTTTTCCCCTATCCAAGTATTCTCGGCCATGAAGGAGGCGAATGATGTTTCAGTTCAGATCAGAGTAGCCGATCTGCTGACTTCGGTTTGGCTTTTTTTTTTCCTGCTTCCCTTGCATCTGCGGGGCGTAACTCTAGGATATAAACACAAGTGTTGCTTTTGCTTGAGTGTCATTGCGTCTGTTGCTTAAAGACAAACTTGCCGGCTTCGAAGGAGTGCAAGCTTGCTTTTGAGTGTGAGCACCTTAATGCAGGGCTGTCCAACCCTGCTCCTGGAGCTGTACCTCCCCGCAGAGCTTGGGTGCAACCCTAATTTGACACACCTGATACAGATAAGCATTGGAACCAGTTTTGTTAAAGCTAAGTTTCACCTAAATATTGAGATGATACTGAAGGGCCTGATTATCTCTCTCAGGTGTTAAACTAGGGCTGTACCCAAGCTCTGCAGGGTGGTAGATCTTCAGGAGCAGGGTTGCGCAGTCCTGCCTTAGTCTATTAAATACCTTGTAGCACTTAATTCCTGCCTCTGGACCTGTTTGAGTCTGTAGTCCACAGTGAATAGGTTTTCTGTGGATTAGCCCCACCTTTTTCTCTGGCTGATGGTGTCTAGGTGTCCCCTACATTGTGCCCTTTGCTTCCTGGATAAATGGTTATGGAATATGAAGTGATGTTGGAAGCTATGCTGAGAATGAAGCAGATGTTGGTACCGTACCTGTCTCTTGCCCATGGTTAACTCCTGTTCCCCCATGCTACAGGTTATAATATGATTATGCCACCAAACCTGTATGGCTTTCCACCAAACCCATACATGGAGGCCCCTGGATACATCATGCCCCATGCCCAGCTGCACCTGGCTGATTACAGGCGGATGCTGAACCCGCAGGTTCCTCCAGCGGTGGCTTATCATGCACGCAGGTTCCGGTGTCAGCATGTCATGGTCCCGCGGGAGATGGTCAGCTCGGAGGTGCAGACGGAGCCTCTCCTCCAAGAAACGAGTAACTCCCAACTGTCTTGTAGCTCGGCATCCTGCTCTGCAGGAACCCACTCCATGGGATCTGATTCCGGCAAGGGAAGTGGATGCACGAATGCCTCCTCCTCTCAGGACTCAGAATCAAGCTCCCATCCAGGAAAAGCAGAAAGCCTAGATGTGGATGCGGACTTGATATCCACGCCGCCTCAAGCTTCTGCCACGCCCAAGGGAGCTTACATGTTCCAGTGGGATCAGGTGCAGATGGGTGCTGAAGGTTCCTCATTGGACTCCAAGACTGTCCCCTCATCTGAGAGTGTTGCTGAGTCTGTGCAAGATTCATCTGGATTGCTGGTGCAATGTGATGACTCCATTAGCTCTAGCAAGGGCGTCATCCCTCTATTCTCCTCCTCCGCCAATGACAATACCACCACTGGGCAAGGGGTGACATGTGACTCTGGAAAAACAGAACAGCAGTGTTTGCCCTCATACCCGGATATCCTGTTGGTTAGTGGATCCCCTACCAGTGGCACTGACTTGAGACTCAAGGCTGTTCACAATGGGGGATGCGAGACTTCAGCTGAGCAGATGGCAACCAATAAGGTCACTGAACTTGAGAAGGTAGACGGGGAAGTGGCTGATCATGCTAGCACCCTTAAGGAGGCCTGCTTCAAAATCGTCCGACTGCCCTTTGAGATGCACTACTTGGAGGAAGTGCAGGAGGTGGAGTCGTCGGTGTGGTCTGTAGAGCCACTGGTCCCCTCTGTGGAGTGGATGGTCCAGCATGAGTTCTCGGAAGCTGAGAAGGTGGAGAAGACTGAGGCACCTGAGGGGCTAAACCTCAACCAAACTCCAACATCTCCTCTGGAAAGCTGTCCAGCCACCCCGCTGTCTCCTTACCTTCCCTCTGCCAGCTGGCTAGCAGACTTCGGTAACGTGTACTATTACAGCAAGATGCCCCCGAGCATGCAAGCACACCTGAGCAACTTCAGCAGTTCCTCAGAGCCTCCAGCGGTGAGAGAGAAGCCCACCCGTGACCTCAGAGGTCACAGCACGGGTGGCAGGACCAAGAAGTGCATGCATGTCAGGGGGATGGAAGGAAAAGGCCACGTCAACCTCAAGAACCTCCTCGGCCAGTCGCTCGAAAATGTGTCCAGCACTGCCGACAAGGGAGAGAGGAATTGCCCTCGATGTCAGGCCAAAGCTGACGTCTCTCTAGGTGTGAACCTGAAAGCTCCCAGCAGGAGCCACAGAGTTACTCATTTGTCCACTGGTGACCCGAAGTCTCAGGCCCGCATATCCTGCAGATGTTGTGTGGGGAAGGTTCTCAGGAAGGGGCGCAGCCCTAATGTCTCCTCACAGAACAGAGAGGAGATGGAGAACAGTGCCCCCTCAGCAATGCTGCGGCAGCCCGGCAGTGAGGGCAAGCGCAGCGCTGGAACCGGAGGCCTTGCTCCTCTGAGAAGGCACTCCGAGAAATGCTCAGTAAAGTGTTCAAAGCTTCAGGAGAAGAATTGTGCCTGCAAGGAGTACAGTGCACCACCGGTCGATGAAGGAAACTGGTGGATGCACACTGATGGGGTGAGACACAATGAGGAGAACGTGGCTTTGATGAGCCTTGCCTCGGACAAGTGTGGAACTCCAGAGCGACGGTGTGCTGTGCGGAGACGGCAAGCAGGTACAGCCAGAGCTGCTCAGAATACCTGTGCCATCCAGGCTGAATTCTCATTCAGTGGTGGCTATTGTCAGCCTTCGCAAAACATGTCATCTATAGTTTAATTGTAGAGGAACTGAAATCTCAGAGCATCCGCAAAGTGGTCCATGTAATTGCTGAGCAGAGGTATAATTACATGTTTTGTGGCGACAACGGTGTGATTCAAATACAGATTCTTTTGTGGCAGATACCTCATGGAGAGGAGCAGCGGTGACGATGTCTGACAAAGAGAGTGAGATTGCAGCTAGACGAAGGACCCCAACTAAACAGAAAAAACAATGCACACATTCACAAGGTAGGATCATATGATACACACCCCTCCCCCCACCCCCAGCCTGCTAAGTGCTTCATAGTGGCTCATTGCCTGTTTTGCCCCTGAAAGCTAATTTTCATCCTCCCACAGAGAAACTGCACTTGAGCAAGACCACGGCATTAATGACGCACAAAAGTAAGTCTGCTGAGGATTACTCCAGCACCTTCACCAGGATCAACACCGGTACTTCGCTTCGTTGTCTACATGTCGAACGATAGTGAATCTGTGTTGACTGTAGCTTGATGTCTTTGCATTACTACTTGTTGCCAGGGTATTCCACGAATGTTGAATTACTTTTGAATCAAGGGTGTATACAGGGGCGGGGCCACAGGGCCACTGGCCCTAGCTGAAAGCTGATTGGCCCCCAGAGTGCCCCCTCATATTTCACACTGATTCAAAACTCTTATTAGCAAATGACAAGGTTGCCTCTGAATTATCCTCCCCCCACCTGAAATCCTTAAATCACCCTTGTTATGAATTATCTAATGGAGGTTGTGCTGATGATGGGTTTGGTTTTTAAAAAAAAAAAAAAAACGCTGTCACTAATCGACTCCTTTTTGACTTCTCTCCTCAGGAAGCTACACATGATTGTCTTGAAGTTCTTGTAGACGCGCACACACACAAACGAAGACTTTCAGCACCATTTCTAAACCCACAACCACCTTTTTGTGAATAAACACTGCTTTGGTCAAGTTTCGCTGTGGTTGTCCTTTGTCTGTCAGGGTCTGTTGGAAGCAGTAGTGAGCTGGCCGGGAATATCCCAGGTTGGGATCATCCTCGCTGACCCAGTCGCAGCGAGTGAGCAGATGGTTCTGGGTTAATCTGAACTGGTCACTGCTGCGATGGTCCTGTTCTGGACCTTCATGTTACTGGAATAGCCTGAAGCGTGTGGGCATTGGGCTGTAGGTGACATCACATGGTACCTCCTCATTAACTCCTCTTCATTCTTCACCCTGGTAGGTCCTCCTGCTGGCATCAGTGCTGGGGATAAAATGGCCTCCAGTCACTAATCTAGGGAGTTAGCAGCCCCCTTGTTTTGGCTGCAATGGGGGTGTTAAGCCTTTGGATAGCTGGCCTGTGTGTGACCTTCTGTAACCAAGACTGGATACTGTGCAAAGTATGCAGTCTTGCCAGTGTGGGTTTTGTGATACTGTGTGATTCCTGCAGGGGGTGCTGTTTCCACACCAAATAGGGTTTCGGTCCCTGCGGTTCCTGGCTGTCAGATGGACCGTGCTCCTTCTAGCACTGGGTGTCCTTTGCCTCACTTAAGAGCGTGTTTAGTGACAGCCTGAGAATCTCTGATTCTGTTGACCAGCTGTTGTCTTTATTGACTGACCTTGAAATAAACTTTCAGTGGGGGTGGGGGTCTTGTACTTCATCCATGATTCTAAACTGCAGTCTTTTTATGCAAATAGGGGGAGGGGGGATTCTCTAACAAGACACATTGAAATGGAATTAGTAATGGGAAGAATTGCTGACTGTATGATTGATTTTGGGAAAATTAAGGTGTCAGAGCATTTTAGCTGGATCAGAGTACTTTGACAGATCTTCCAATACCCTCCCATTCAATGCATTATGATTGGGGGGGGGGGGGGGTTCTCTTGGTTGCGTGTTCTGGGGGTCCATAGTCTATGGCAGGGTTATTCAAATCACGGTCTTCGAGATCTGAGCACTGCTGGTTTTCCAGCCTTCCTTTACCTGTGAGTCAGGTGTGAAGCCTCTGACCAATCAGAATCAGTAATTATTAAACTAACTACCTGGGAGAATTGAAAACAAGGCCTGGATTTGGAATTGAGGTCCAGATATGAAGAGTCCTGCTCTATGGGCATGTAGCTGGCACCTGGAAAGCCCACTTCCTGTCATGTCCTCAGTGTCTCTGCCTGTCTGCCTCTCCCCTACAGTGCAGCTCTGGCACGGAGGCCTGCTGCTCGTACACTTTGGGAAAACAAGCGCCTCTAGCTTTGTTTTCCCCTCTTTTCTTCCTCTAAGATAATGGCGGCTTTTTTTCCTTCCTTTCCTTGAAGCTTGGCTCTCCAGGCCTGGCTGTTTGCGGGGGGGAGGCTCTAGCAGAATGACAATGTCCTTCACCGTAATTCCCCCTCCTAACTGCTGGGGATGATTCTGAAAGTAAAGGTAGGTATTGACAGGCTGCTGTGTCACTTGGTGCACATTGTTTGTGGCTCCCTCAGTAACACAGCCGTTTTGCTTCCAGGATGTGCCGCTTGGAAACACTTGCCTTCTCCTTTGAAGTTGCCAGAGTGCTGGCTGTGGTCAAGACGTTCCCTCGTCTCTCGCAGCCTGCGCATCATGTTCAGTCACCTCTCGATGACCGAAAGCCTATCAAATTAAATCCACTATTCATTCGCACCTCAGGTTGTTTATGTAATTTGATCTGTAATTTGCATCAGTTGGTGCCCAACCATGGGAGTTGTTCCCCTAGTTTGACCTGTTTATTCATGATGTCAGCTTTTGGCCTGTGTGCATCCACAAAGAATCTAGTCACTTTAGGCTTGGATTAGGGTGTGGTTAGCTGGTGTTTAGGGGCCCTATTGAGGATCTGTACCAGCCATGTATAAAACATCACCCTAAAGAATAGATGAAACATCAGACAGGCCATCTCCATTTGCTTTGGAGCAGGTGGCCTTCTCAGAGCTGATGTTTGTTTAGGTATGCACACCAGTGTTTTTCAGTTGCTGCCTTTCTCCAACCTGTCGTCCAATTTGGAATTTCTTTGTCCCATTTTATGTCTCTGATTACTGGTGACTGGATAAAAGCGTAAAACGGCCGCGTGTCCACATTTACAGAAACATCGACCGTCTCACCGAAAGGCCGCCGTCTGCCGTGTGTTAGTCTTATCTGGCAGTATGGTGATGAGAGCATATTGAAGTCGATTTAATTGGATTTGGGGCATAATTGACTGCATTAAAAGTACAATGCAGTAATCAGAGTGGGCTGACAGGCGCCGCTAAGACAAAGGCGTGGAAAATTTAAAATATGTTTACAAAACAAAATGGTTCTCGTTAACCGTGGAGTTGAATTTGGATCTGTGTACAAATGCCATGTAATACACAAAACAAATCATGGTAAATGTGCAAATCTAGTACGTCTCTGTCTGGGTCTATGCATAGCACTCACAACTGGCCTGTTCACCTGCTCAATGCACCATGGTAGTTTAATACCAGAATGTGCTATAACATCGTGTGTGTGTGTGTGTGTGTGTGTGTGTGTGTGTGTGTGTGTGTGTGTCTGTCTGTGTGTGTGTCTGTGTGTGTGTGTGTGTCTGTGTGTGTGCGTGTGTCTGTGTGTGTGCGTGTGCGTGTGCGTGGTTGGTTTCCCTATAATGAGCTAATGAATTATGCGGTTGGTTAATACACTGTGGGATGATTACATTGTGTATCATTAAAGAAACCAGAAATGCTCATTACCAAGGATCCAAACAGATTTTGATTGGGAACAGCAGCACTTTTTTTGCCCATATTAAATAAGCAATATTTAAAGTGAATATATAGTGAAACTTCCAGTACTGTTACTGATTTCTGTTATAAATGACCTGAGGTTATCTGTTTATTTAGTTTCTGTTAGTTGAGCTTTAACGCAGTAAAGTTTCTATATGTTGTTTTGTTTTGTCTATATGTTGTTTCTATATGTTGTTTTTACGCTGCACACTATCACACATTCCTGCTGGGGCCTTCCAACCATCCTGAAGATGCTGGAAAACCTGTTGGGCTACAACCAAGATCTGGTGATAGCTGAAGGTTCTTGAAATTCGGGGAAAGGAAGGAGGCACTCCCCCCAGGGCCGGGCCGGGCTTGGCCGAGTGTGGGCCGGGCCCTGCTGATGGCTCTCACCCCATAGTGAGTCTTATGGCTTCCTCATGGTCTGAGGAAGCAGTCTGCCAGGCTGGAGTACCAGGTGCCTGGAGCAGACTGGCCTGTAGCAAGCTCCCTCTTCGATGCTAAACGCGGTTAGCGGGTTAATGACTGTTCCCACTCCATCCTCCCCAGCAAACATTTTATATTTGTTTACCGTAATTTACTGTTGCCATCAGCACCATCTTGGGATGCATAATGTGAAAGAGCAACAAGTAATCATTCCTGAGTAGACGAGGGTTACGAAAAAACGTAAGTATTTTGCGTTAATGGCTCGAATTAAAGCGATACTGGTACCCGCTTCCACCTTTGTGAATGACTTGTAGACTCGTATTTGTTCTTAATGACCCAGGGGCTGATGGGTAGGAGGGGGTGGGATTTTGGGGGTGCTTATTTGGTGGCAGTAACACAGAGATCCAAGAACGTGGCCTAGAATAGGACCACAGATGAGGGGCAGCAGGGCCATCTGCCTCATTAATGACATCACTTAAGCTCCCTTAGCCTGCAGGATTTTAATTTGTTATATCACAGTGATTGGTTTGCAGGGGTCACACGGGGTAGATGTGCGTATTTGGTGAAGATTAATATAATTTATGATCCTGGCTGACTTCGGATACGTGTGCTTTTATTTTTTTCTCCTGGTGTTTGTGTGTGTGTGGGGGGGGGGGAGCTGACTCATCATTCTAAGCCCACGTCGCTTTGCACGATGCCCCGCGGTGCAGGGAGGATGGTGCAGTGGGCTCCTGTCCTTGGGATGCCAAATTAGCTTGGATGTGGAGAAGAGATGAGACAGCTACAGCGGTGATGCTGGGATCTTTTAAGGTTGGTGACGTAAGAGGGGCCAACCTTATCATTAGCCAGTTGTATGTTTTGAATTAGTGAGTGGCAGAGTAGGGGGCACTGCAGCAGCCAATCAGCATTCAGTTGGGGTCATTCCTTCTTCTGGTCCTGTCCCTGTATAGCTCCTTCATTTACCATGAGTGTGTGTGAGTTAAATCCCAAGCTAGCACTCCTGAGTGTCTGTTGTGAGATTTTAGGCCAGTTAAAGGGATTCCTGCAAGTTTATGTTTTCGGTTACTGGTTTTTAAACTGTTTTTCCAGCCTCTCCCGCTAGCTGTGCTCTCTGCAAACCAAGGGGGGCACCAGGACTAAGATACACTCACCTAAAGGATTATTAGGAACACCTGTTCAATTTCTCATTAATGCAATTATCTAATCAACCAATCACATGGCAGTTGCTTCAATGCATTTAGGGGTGTGGTCCTGGTCAAGACAATCTCCTGAACTCCAAACTGAATGTCATAATGGGAAAGAAAGGTGATTTAAGCAATTTTAAGCTTGGCATGGTTGTTGGTGCCAGACGGGCCGGTCTGAGTATTTCACAATCTGCTCAGTTACTGGGATTTTCATGCACAACCATTTCTAGGGTTTACAAAGAATGGTGTGCAAAGGAAAAAACATCCAGTATGTGGCAGTCCTGTGCGCGAAAATGCCTTGTTGATGCTAGAGGTCAGAGGAGAATGGGCCAACTTATTCAAGCTGATAGAAGAGCAACTTCGACTGAAATAACCACTCGTTACAACCGAGGTATGCAGCAAAGCATTTGTGAAGCCACAACACACACAACCTTGAGGCGGATGGGCTACAACAGCAGAAGACCCCACCGGGTACCACTCATCTCCACTACAAATAGGAAAAAGAGGCTACAATTTGCACGAGCTCACCAAAATTGGACAGTTGAAGACTGGAAAAATGTTGCCTGGTCTGATGAGTCTCGATTTCTGTTGAGACATTCAAATGGTAGAGTCAGAATTTGGCGTAAACAGAATGAGAACATGGATCCATCATGCCTTGTTACCACTGTGCAGGCTGGTGGTGGTGGTGTAATGGTGTGAGGGATATTTTCTTGGCACACTTTAGGCCCCTTAGTGCCAATTGGGCATCGTTTAAATGCCACGGCCTACCTGAGCATTGTTTCTGACCATGTCCATCCCTTTATGACCACCATGTACCCATCCTCTGATGGCTACTTCCAGCAGGATAATGCACCATGTCACAAAGCTCGAATCATTTCAAATTGGTTTCTTGAACATGACAATGAGTTCACTGTACTACAATGGCCCCCACAGTCACCAGATCTCAACCCAATAGAGCATCTTTGGGATGTGGTGGAACGGGAGCTCCGTGCCCTGGATGTGCATCCCACAAATCTCCATCAACTGCAAGATGCTATCCTATCAATATGGGCCAACATTTCTAGAGAATGCTTTCAGCACCTTGTTGAATCAATGCCACATAGAATTAAGGCAGTTCTGAAGGCGAAAGGGGGCCAAACACCGTATTAGTATGGTGTTCCTAATAATCTTTTAGGTGAGTGTATAAAACTTTATTTATCCTGAAGGAAGTTGTGCCATGGCATATCTCTCATCATGCTTAAAAGTACTGAAATACAAGTACAAATACAAGAATTACATTATAATCCAAGACAATAGAAGTAGAATATAATACTAGTAAAATGCAAGCGGTGTAGAGAAAAAAAGAACAAGAACATTGAGTTTCGCTATATTCTACTCACTGTTTTGAGGTCCGCTCTTGTTTCTGAAATCATATTTAGAAATCTGGCACTTGGAATCTCTTCCCTAAACGTAACCTTAAAATATGTGAAACTATCTTGTTGGGATCCATTGAATATGGTTATACTGTGAGTCTCTGTAGCTTTTTGGGGACCATTTCATTCTTCTCTGCAGTCATATTGGCGGGAACGTGCAGGATGGCTGGGGGCCCCTGAACATCTGCCCCATTTGCCTGAAAAACTGAAGCGATTGAAAGTGTGCCCCTAACCGATGGTCACTGACTTGACGCACTATAACTGGGCGGGGAATTTTGTTTTGGTTTTACAAGGAAAGCTACTACCCCTGATAAAGTCGCCACACGGCCCTTAAGGCAGCTCCGTCGGCTCTGATTCGCCGATTAAGGAGGGAGTAGCCAATCCAGAGTTGAGTAGTTTGAGAGGTAGGTCCATGAGTAACGGGACAGCAGTAAGCCGTCCTACCCTGGAGAACAACGCATGTCCCCTGAACCATAATGTTCACCACTTGCTTTGATTCAGTACATATTCTGCTGGTAGAAATGGATGAATGTAAAGTTAAAAATAAAAAACACGGAACCCTAGAGACGTAATAAACCTCCATTTGACTTGGCACAGTAGACGCTGTTATGACGTATTTCCGGAAGCATTTGTGTACATTTTTTCGTCCACACCCTGTGTCTCTCCTGGTTTCTTAGAAGCAGTCAGACGCGATCTGTGACGATACAGCTTGGAAAGCCGCAAACCTCCGCCAGGCAGAGTGTGGCCTAGTGCCCTTTCTGAGAACAAACAGCAGAAAGGATTTAATCGACCCCAACGCCCAGGGGTGTGTATTCTACACACCAGCTCTGCAAAGTGCCTCTTCCCCTAACGGCTATATTATCTGGCTGGTTCTCATAAAGTGTTCGTGTTCGTGCTTGGGCTCGATCGCTACGCGGGACGAGTTTCTCACTGTGATGATTTGAAATGTGATTTGGTTCCCAGAAAGTGAGACAAAAATAGAAAGTTCTGACCGAGGACACTTGGGCGACTCGCCTTGTTTGGTTTCGCCTGTGCACGATACACTTGAACGCTTCCTGGTTTTGTTTATGCGGAGGGTCGAGTCCCACGAGGCCGTGCTGTGTCTTATTGCATTCTGCAGTCTGCTTGGGTGACTCAAACAATAAAGATAAACCGAGTGTTGGCAAGGAAGGAGAACGCTAGCTCTTTACATTTACGTTCACACAAGCACAGACACTGTACACAGGGGCGGGGCAACAGGCACACTGGCCCAAGCTGAAAGCTGATTGGCACCTGGAGTGCCCCTTCCCCAGTCACTCACCAATTCAAAATGTATCATTGGCTAATGATAAAGTTGGCCTCTATATGAATTATGGGGAATTATATACCCTCTTGTGCTGTACTTGACCACATGTATGCTAATTTTACTGTACCATAGCTGATTCAATGGCACTGCCAACGTTGTCTGTCCTCCCTGAAAGCTTGTGTGTCTCTTCTCCCACTGACTACCAGTTCGAGCTCACATTGAGTCTTCGTTACTGGCGTGGCAGGTTGCCATGGGAACAGGCCCTCCACACTTCCCAGATGTCAGCGAATTCCGGAGCCTTTTCGAGGTTGGCGCGTCCCTCAATGGACCTTGCTGTCTGTTGTAGATCATTGGTGGGAATGGGTCAGGAAAATCAAAACCCTGCTTTTGACCTCATGATCCTGCATGGTGTGGAATGAGCTGCTCTTGAAGATCTCACAACTCAACTGCTTTCAGCCACCTGACAGCATTCCAGAGTCTATACAGTTTCTTTTCTGTGTATATGTATGTGTGTGTGTTTGTTTGGGACGCTTTACTTAATTCAGTAAAATTGTTGCACATTTATTAGTTTCATAACAAACAAACAATGTCTTACATCTGTACGTATCTTCGGCAGTCATTTTCTTTTTATTGTCATAATTTTTTTTGACTGACTCATTCAGTTCTGTTTTTGCCATTTCATTGTCTCCCAAAGTGATACTAAACTTTGGTATTTTATGTTATTGAAGCGGTGGTTTCAATTTATTAGTACTTGAAATGAATGTTTTACTTAAAACTGCTGGTTATTTCTAATGTGATACATTTCTGTAAACAAATGAATAGAGTAATGATTTGTGTTATAAGACCAATAAATTTCCAATATCTCACTGAATTTAGTGCACATCCTAGGGCCTTCGGAGAGTGCGGCATGTGCTCTTCCTACCTGGATTCTAAGGCTGCATTCCTCTGACCTCGGATCCCAGGTGCTGCAGGTATTCTGTTGTACAGTAATATCTTACTGTTCCGCACAGCAAGTTGTGCTATAATTATGTCATAGTGCTGATGGTCTTGCTCTAATGTGTTTCCCTGCTCTGAAATGTACACATCTACCCAAATAGGGGAATATAAATGTAAATAGATAGAACTTACTGGTAGAGATTACAGTTCACTTATAACGCTTTATACACATTTATTATACTTTTTTATTTTGAGAAAGCAGGGTCAGACTGTCTCTGGAGCAACTGGGGGTGAAGGGTCTTGCTCAGGGGCAGGGGCGCCATAAGGGGGAGGAAAGCTAGGACGATTCCAAGGGCCCCTGAGTGACAGGGGCCCTAAAAAATTAGGAAAATAACTGGATTGGTTTGGACTGGGGGGCCTAATATGATATGCTTTCATGGGGCCCAAAATCTCTAGCAACGCCCCTGCTCAGGGGCCCAGCAGTGACATCACTCTGCTTACCCAGGCATTTAAACCAGTGACTTTACAATCACAGGCACAACATTCTAATGGGCTGGGACACACAATTAGACCTTCCAGGATCAGATATCGCTCAGGGTGGGGGGTCCTCCGTTCTGTCTGGTTAAGTCACTCCCCCCAGCATGGAAATGTTCAGGCTTCAGCCGATATGGTTACGATGTGGCTAATCATCTGAATCATGGGTCTGACGAAACTGATAAAATCAAAACAACAAAAACTGCGATTACCTGCAATTTTTTCCTCCCATTGCTCATTCTTGTACCACATTCTTCGATAAAAATAGTAACAGTGATAATCCTCGGTAATTCAGTAGTATTTTTAGTTTAAGGTCCCGTTCTTCATTTGTACCTCGCCTTCACTCCCCTGTTCCACTTGCCGCGGACGATACTCGTTTAATCACCGGTGAATTCATAACAACCTGTTATTGATTTTCAATTCGAGTGAAAAGTGTAGCAGAGCCAGGGAAGCTAATTATCATCAACAATTACTGCTCGTCTTGCCTGAGCGATTAGCTACTGCACCAACGAATGTTTACGCAGCGTGCCACGTGTCTACTCGTAATCATGGTACTTAATTATGGCTCCAAGGTTATTGCTTTTAACTTCATTTACCTCATTTGTGTATTATGCTAAATTGCTTATGCTAATCGAGTGCGGTGTCATGTGATGTTCTTTAAGGTGGGGTCAAGAGGGGGTGGGGCCAAGGTTATTGGATGTGGTGAATGACTGCATAAAGCACCAATGAACCTGGACTAATTTGTATACAGGGAATAGTCCCAGCTGTATTGTTGGGGACTCCCTAAAATCGAGAAAATGCATGGCTCCTTTTCAAATAAATTGTCCCTAAACATTTAAAACGCATAATAAATACTCCTAAAAGACACATCTCCAGACAATATTTAAAATATCAAAGAAATATCACGCAAATAAAATAAGAAAAGCCGTCATGCTATTACTAACTCACTAACGGTAATATGTTAGGATGTAGCCTTATACTGTCAATAAATTACGGTATAATAAGACATATGACAGCTGTATGGCTGCAGCATTACGAACATGTAATGCGCATTTATTACATGGTTTGTTACGTGGTTAATCGGAAACAGGTGCCGGAATGTTATGTTTCTAAACGATTTAATGTGCAATTACTGCCTCCCGGATCCCTGCCCGTCTGCTGCATCCCAAGTCTGCAGCTTTCTGTGCAGCGCGTCCCGAAAAGGCCCCAGACTCTGCCTCCTCCCAGTTTGTCCCGGCCGTCTGACCCCAGGAGTTCTCTCTCCTGGGACCTGCGGGCAATTTGCTCCATTGATTACAAAAACAAGGTGTTAAAATGCACAACCCCCACCCATTCGCACGAATTTCACACACGTGTGAATTTCCACTGCGGTTTTTCTTTAAATGCCATTCGTTGATGGTTTGGAGCCCGGGGCGTTGGACTTAAAGTCCTCAGCGTCCCACGAAGAGCAGGAGGGTGTGAAACCTGGTGAGATACGGGGTGGGGTGTGATGAATTTAACGGCAGAACAGCTTTATCCTGCTTCTAGGCCTCATGTACCACCTCCCCAGCCACTGTGTGCTGTCTTAAGGAAACGCCAGTGGGGGGGGGGTGATTAAAGGCGCTATATTAAAATCATTAACAGCGGTAGGCTTTTAAATCTCCAGCTACCAGCGACGGGCACAGATGTAATCTCTTTTATCCTATACCAGTTATCTGCTTTTAGTGTATTTCCAGTGAAATGCGCATGGAATCGATCTCACGCTAATAGACTTGCCCATTTATTTGTTGAACTCACCGTAAGCGTGAAGCGTAAAATCATCTCTGTGATTTTGCATAACCCGTGCATCGATGCATCTGCCCACCCCCCCGACCTGGTCGAGTCGAGCCGCTGAAGCTCATCATTATGTCAGCCTTTGATCTTACCTCAGCCGTATGATAAAGCGATTTCCACATGTCTTTGGGGGGGGGGGGGGGGGGTGCAGGTTCGATTTATTTCAGCATCTAATGGCTACAGCGTTAGATGTTCCTGCTGATTTTTAGTGACATATGAAGGATTTAAAATTTTAATACATCTTCAGTTTGAGATTTAACAGCTGGCCATTTTATGAATTCAATTATCAGTCCGCGTGAATATACGCACAGTGGCCATTTTATCAGGTACGCTTAGCTAGCACCTATAGTGACTTGCCTCTAGACCCACTCCAAGGGTAAGTGATTTGTAAATACAGAGAAGCCTTTCTGCACGCCAGTTATACCGAGCAGTTACTTGTGGCCTTACTGTTAGCTTTAACGATCTGGCCATTCTCCTCTGACCTCATTAACAAGGTGTTTTCATCCAGAGAGATGCCCCTGGCCCCCGGTTTCTTTCCATTTGTGTTCATCACACCATTCACTGTAAACCCTACACCACGTAGCGTGTAAGAAGGTCCCAGGTAGGTGGCTGTTTATGATCCCACCTTGTTCAAAATTGCTTGCGAGCTGTATATATTCAGTTGCAGCCACAACTGCAACTGGCTGTTCTGAGAAGCAGGTGGCTTGCATTAGTAAACAGGTGTACTTATTAAACCGGCCACTGCGTGTGCCCTTTCAATGCATATGATGTAACTGGAAACTGGGGCACATGTAGGACACAAAACAACACAAACGGACCATAGCGGCGTAGGGATCAAGCTGAAATCCAGATGGAGACCGACCACCATGTGATGACAGTGACACTCGGTGAGTCATTTTGTCACTCCTGTGCTATATTAAGGTGCTTTTAATCGCTTGTTAGTACGGAAGCAGCTGGTCCTGGTCTCACTTGCATCGTAGATCTGGCGTAAAAACAAAATCTGCTTGTTCTTCATCAAAAAGAAGTCGTGAAGACCAGTGAAGGGACACCAGAAATGACAGACACCAAAGTCACGGAAACCCCATAAGGATCCTGGGATGTATCCCATCAGAGATGGGCCGGTATACCCTGGCCCTTCCGACAAGGACAAACTGGATTAGGAATGCTTCATCTTTACCGGGAAAAGCGACTTCCTCGTTGACCCCATTCTTTGTTGTGTGTTAATCAATGATCTTGGCCACCTTATCCCTTCCACTTCAGGTTCCTATTTCATGGAATGGCGTCTTCCAATTCAAGGAAGCATTCCGAGAGGAGGTACGGGAGCATGATGTCCAAAACTTACTAGATCTGTCAGAACATTCACCGAAGATCCTGACTGCGGGCTCAGCATTTTAACAGCCAATCAGAAGCCAGCCAGTCCTCTCCAACCTGAATGACATCGTTGCCGCTAAAGGGTTTTGTCACACGTTGCTCGGAGCAGCTGCGCTTATTAATTGTGTTTTCACTCGGTTGTTGCAATTAATCTACTGCCGTAAAAAGATTATCAGCGCTGGAGCCAGAGGAGAAACCGTTTCACTTCTAATTATAACTTGACGGCGCGTTTGGTTTAATCACGCTCCGACTGCCACGGCAACAGAGGAACCACCTGAGGAAAGGATGTGTCCTTTCCAGAACTTTGCATGGTCGACCAAGGGCTTCTTGTTTGCTGACCTCCAGCTGACTGACTGACTTGCATTGCAGTGTTTTATGACAAGCAGACAACAAAGAGAGCGGGCAGGTGCACTGAGGTGCATCAGGAGACACTGAGATACAGGAAACCTTCCTCTGACCCAGGAAAAAAAATAATAAAATTCAGATATAGGCAACAGCGTCCCCTACAGCATGGGTGGTGCCGGAACAGGTGTCTTGTTAATTTGTCCATTGTTATTCAAGATGCATAGGAGGTCTAATCTAATTACTCATCCTGAGGGGATGCAAATCAGCAAGGGAGGGGATGTCGATGTTCGCGTGGGCGATGCACTTTGCCAGGCTTTTTCATTTCCTTATCGAATTGATTGGGGTTATCAGCTGGTGTCTGATAACAACCTTATTTTGTCCTTGCCCCTACTGGGACCCCACTGACGTAGCTTTTCCCAGTCCGCCCCATGTCCTCCCCAATCCCTTCCACCCCTAACCCCAACCCCAAAAAAACTCCAAGGTAATTTACATATTTTTCATTTACGTCAAACCAGGCTAGCCCTCCCCCACACACGCTGAAATATACATTTTAACGCACACTCTGATGGCCTAGTTAACTACTTTTCTTTGCTGTTACCTCAGAGCTAAAAAAAGGGCATGATGTAAGCCCTGCCTTCTTCACACTGCCTTTAACCTGTCTGGAACTGAAGACACCTTAAATGGCAAAACTGTCCCTAATCTGTCCAGAACCGAATTCTGTTCCAGCTGTGCCTTCTACTCATTTTCAGCACAATCATTTTATTGCATGAAAGCAGTACCACACACAGTGATACTCAGAGCAGCTAGAGAACCTCAGAGGTGCCGGGTAAGCAGATGATTACAGTATCTGGGCTGGTTACCGTGCTAAACTGCAAACCAGTATAGACTCAGAAGGGATGCTTTGGTTTCCAGCCACTCCCCTGATTGGGGTTTATTTGACCGCTGGGAGTTTGTGTGTTTTCTGACAGAATGTATCGACTATTCCTGAATGCTAGAGACACATCTGCTTGCTGTAACGCGGCATTCGGGGGGGGGAACGACCTTGAAGAGGGTGATGCGGGCCTCTGGTGTGTCGTAGTAGGAGAGGCCTTATCTGCCCATTGCTGTTCTCTGTTCCCACAAAATGTAACTAGCTGGCTATTAAACCAAATGAGGTTAGTAGCAGCAAGTTCGGCATTAATGAGAAACCATAATGAGGTGGGTATTAATGAGGAACCAGAACGAGTTGGCTATTAACAGGAAACCGCAATGAGGTGGATATTAATTAGTTGGGTATTACAAGGAACCGTAGTGAGGTGGGTATTAATGAGAAACTGAAATGAATGTGGATATTAACGGAAAGCCATAATGAGATGGGTATTAACAAGAAATGATAACGAACTGGGTATTAATTAATGAGGAACAGTAACAAGAGTATCAAAGAGAAACCGTTAGATCAGGGGTTCCCAATCTTGCTCCTGGAGAGTTAGCACCATGCAGAGCTTGGGTACAGCCCTAATCTAACACACCTGATACAGATAATCAGGCCCTTCAGTTATATCTCAGTATGAGAACCAGCTTAACTTCAACATAGAACATAGCTGACTCTAATACTGAGGTGATACTGAAGTGCCTGATTATCTGTATCAGGTGTGTTAGATTAGGGCTGTACCTAAGCTCTGGAGGGTGGTACCTCTCCAGGAGCAGGATTGGGTACCCCTGTGTTAGAAAGTGGGAATTAACATGAAATTGTATCAAGTTGGGTATTAACGAGAAATCGTAATAAGGTTAGTGCTAATGAAAAATCATAATGAGGTGGTTATTAATGAGAAACCATATCCAGATGGGTATTAAGAAATCGTAATGAAGTGGGTAATAATGATAAACTATAATGAATGTGAGTATTAACAAAAAATCATGACAAAGTGGGTATTAACGAGAAAATATAACAGGTGCTTTCACATCGAAGTTCCAGAGCCTGGTTCCTGCTCATATCTTTCCGATCTGTCTTGACACGGGACTTTTAAAGTGTTTCTTTAACACTGTACAGAACTATGACCTTTATGCTAAATAAGCATGGGAAACGCAAAAAGCTCGTAGGTTAACTTCACACATACTTCAAAACTACACTGCCACCTCATAACAATGGAAAATTAACAAGTTATCTTGTTGTTATTTGTTAGTCATTGGGGATTGGGGGTGATTGTGATAAAAATAGTACACAGCCTTTATTCATATTTTATTCATAAGACCCACAACATGTTTTCATTTTTCATTATTAAATCTGGCCAGCATATCGATCTTTCACTTTTCACGGAAGAAAAAAACGGTGTAACGTTATTCCGCTAATATGCTCTGGCAAGTTTCACCTCCGGCACCGACGATATCAGACAAAAGTATATTAGTTATCGAGCAAATTTTCTGATGTAGAAATATGGCAAACAAATGTAACTGAAGTTCAACTACTCAATTTTTGCTCTGTTAATTATATCTCTTTTCACCGCACTTCCAAGTTCTAAATTAGTGCTGGTGCTTGTGGTCAACCAATTAACAACCTGTCACTGTAAACACCTCCGCGGTAGTTCGTGTTCGAACGCAAAGTGCCTAACTGGAGTAGGTACTAAAAAGGGAGGAACTACAATCGGACCGAGTTCCTGCAGTGTGAACACGACAGAAGTTCCTTGTTCTGGAAAAAGCTTCCTGCAGAGTGAAAGCGCCTAATAAGTTTGGTATTAATGAGAAACCATAGCGAGATAGGTATTACCGAGATATTGTAATGAGGTGGCTTTTAATGAGAAACCGTAACAAATGTATTAACGAAAAGCTGTAACAATGTAGGCACTAACGAAAAACCGTAACGAGGTAGGCATTGATGAGAAAGCATAACAAGGGGCCATTAACAAGACACTGTAAGGAGATGTGTGTTGAAATGGACCTGTGAACAATGCCGCCTATCGCAGGACAGGCTCCCGCGGCTGGTTTTCTTTGTCCTCATTCCCTCCCCGGCTGCCGCAGGCACGTTGACACTGACCTAGAGCATTCAGATGGTAGCTTCTGTGAGAATGTCCTCAGGAGGCGGACCTGCAGGTGGCCAGCCATTACGAGGGTCGTGTCGACCGGGCGGCTCATCCGTCTGGCGTATTGTCACCGTGGCCTGTTTTTAGCACCTGTGTGTGTGTGTTTTTTTTCCTGCTCAGAAGAGGTGAGAATGCGGCGATAATGACAGCTTGTCAACTGCACGGGAGATCCAATCAGGCCATTCGGGTTGGGAGTGCTGCCGTTCTCCATTCTGCTTACTTCTTAATGATGGCCCTTACCACGTCGCCTCTGCATGGTCCTGGCCCATACCCCCCTCCCCCCCAGTTTAAAATAAATGACCAGTTGGGATGTGGCAGATGATGACTGAAAGCCATTCTGAGGGATCCAGGAAAACAAGGTGTTCACGTGAAACCTCACCGAAGAACCGCGCGTCAAAAACAACAGCTGCTTACCCTATTCCTTCCCCCCTGATAGGTCAGTCGCCATCTAAACCAAACAGCGAAACGCCCAGTTAGAGTCTCCTCACATAAACATTCAGATCGATGTTGTTCCCCTGAGTAACAAGTCGTATTGTGGGGCTGGGCTGCCTTTTAGCCCAGCACACAGTTTTGCAGGTTCTCTGCTCATGTTCAAGCTCTTTCGTTGATACGGGCAGACCGAGGTCCTCATGAATTAAAAATAAATCCATCCTGCTGTGGGCAGCTTCAGGCAGGTAAAAGTGGGAACTCGCTTCAGATGAAGCCGACAGCTAATCTGCGGAACAGTGAACCGCCAGACCGAAAATGATTGTGTGCTTCTTTTCTTACTGGGGCGCCAGGTACTGTAGTGGGTCAGGACGGGGGACCTGCATCCAGAAGGTTGCTAGTTTGAGTCCCAGGAGGGGCCAAGTTGTTATACCCTTGAAAAGGGTACTTAACCTGAATTCCTCCAGTTGAAAAAAATGAAGTCACTCTGGATGAAAATGTAAAGGAAGCAGCAGATTGTCTCCTGAGGAGGATGGAAGTACTTTTTCAGGATCTCCCCGGCCGGCGTCGCTACGACCGAGGAGGAGAATGGTGCTGTAGGCTGGATCGGGGCGGTCTTCTTTATGGGCACAGTCCTGCAGGCTGACGTCACTGATCCAGCAGTATGTATTTAATCCACTTGATACTTTGGCCAGTTTTCCCAGCATTTCATTGGAAATCTCCTGCCACTCGCTTCAATGTCTTCTGCTGTGATGGAGACTTCACAGAAAAGCCAGCTGGAATGCCCACAGAAGCCTGGGGTCGTGATCCCTGCTTGCGCCGCCTCAATCCCGACTTGATGATGTGATGTGGGCAGACGGGCGATTGCTCCAACCTCTCCCCCTCCCAACTGATTCAGAGGCATCACCAACCCCCCCTGACTGATACAGAGGCATCACCAACCCCCCCCCCCCCCACCCCCCCGACTGATACAGAGGCATCACCAACCCCCCCCCTCCCCCACTCACAACTGATACAGAGGCATTACCAACCCCCCCCCCCCACCTCCCCCACTCACAACTGATACAGAGGCATCACCACCACCCCCTCCCTCACTGGCTTGGTTGCAAAAAAGTGCAAACTATGCAGTTCGATCTTGAGGCATGCCTCATGGGTTCGATTCCCAAAAAAAAGTGTCACTTTAAACAAGGGACTGTCCCCTTAACTGCACTGGATTTGATATTCAGGCTGTGCGGTTGTGCTCCCATGAATCAGGGCAGTATATCTGGGCAAAAACCTTAAGTGGCTTTCGATAAAGCGGCCAAATGCAAATGTGGTTGTTGCGATAAGGTGGCAGCACATGCGATTTTAACGTCCACGTCGCAATATGGGGACACACGGATTTTGCTATGTGATACCAGCATAGTCAGTCTGTGGGACGCATAACCATGAATGGAATTTGATAAAATGTATTACACCTCCTGCCTTTCATCCCACAGCTTGCTTGATAAAGAATCCCAATTTTGTGGGTGGTTAAAACAAGAATTCATTCACCCTATTACAGGATGTTACAAAAATGCCTATTTCTCAGTATAAATTGTGTACCCCCCCCCCCCCCCCCCACCACCACTTGGCTCAACAAGATTTACCATGTGACCCCCAAAATCCAGAGCTGTTTTTTTTTTTTAATCCATCTGCAGCCCTGGCTCCGTGTATAACACAATATAAAACCAGCCTTAGTCACTATACTTCATGAGACATTATGTGGCTGGTAGCACGGGCTCTATAATAAAATCTGATAAATCTCTCAAGGTTTTGAGACATAGAGCTTGTTGCAACTTTAATCCTCCTGGCCCTTAACAACGATTCGCTAAGGAGTGGAAGGTAAGGTGCCCCCTTCTGAATACAGAGGAATAGACCCAGATGCATTCAGAATAGGGAAGCATGGAGGTGGGGGTGAACTCTGCCCCAAATGCCAATTTGCCCGACCGGTAATTGGGCCGAATGAATGACGGTCTGACAGGTTTCTCCACACACGCGCAGACGCAGAGAGCTGTCGGCGGTGTGGCACAAACAGGCGCCTTACATATCGCACGACCACATGATAATAAATAGGCCTAATTATCATAAATAAATCAATACCATAGTGCCTCTCTGTTTTAATAGGGAACGAACTGCGGTACAATGCCGTGGCAGCCCCGATGGCCCTTACATGCATTTCTCTTGGTATTTTTCTATCTAAGATATAACCGGGAATGTGGGAGGATTATAAAGGTTAGATTACCCACAATACATTTGTGTTCTTTCTGAGACAAACCTTGAACATAAACTCGACAGTATCTAAATAAACTCACCAGATTTACATGATTGAACAACTAAGTGTTGTTTATGTTAATACATCCATAGAACATGCATCCGTAGTAGTTCTATCTTTATAATATTATAGGCATAAACCGTCGATAATAGCAAGAAAGATAATTGCTGGAACACGCAAATCGTGTGACGTGGAAACGCCGTTTGCATTTTGTGCCCATTTTCCCACTTGCAATAGGAATCAGTGCTGTGCCGATCATCTGATAAGACTGAAACGGGTAAATAATGTGGCTATCGCCTCCTTATTTAACATGCAACGCCTATAAAACAAATTCTTATTTTAAAAACAAAAAATAAGTTTACCTAAAAGCTTAAGTGGTGCACTCGGGTAACGAATGCGTAATTTATTCGCAAACGCCATGCATCTCTTTCCCATTGTTTGAGATTTCAGTCGCACACGAGCCGGTGAGCATGTTGTGTACTGGGATGGATTGCTACTTAGATCCTATATTTTAATCACAGTCTACGACCATACATTGCATGCATGGGCAGATGTCCTCGTGTTAAAAAATGATGTGCGTATAGGGAAATGCAAACATCAGGTATCTGTAGCTAGTCTGGAATAATGGGCATGTATCGGCAGTAGGGGAAACAAAAAGAAATGATGCAGAATCGTGTTAGAAAAACAAAGAGAAAGCTTGCTGCATAGTGCTGAATCCCGAAGGCTATCTTGCCAAAATCTGGAAGGAACTCGCTGGTGTACCATTAAATATGAAAATCTCCAAAGTTACATCCCCTTAACAAAGAAACTAAATTATAAATAACCTGGAATAAAAAGAACCTCGTTTCATATTATAATATCCATAAACACCATGTTTCAAATTTGCATATGTCCAACTGCTGCTAATTATTATGTGTAATCGGTTTGATATATAAGTTCCCACATGCACGTAAGGACGTGATATAGCGCTCGTGTAGCGCCAGGGGGCGTGGCCTGCCCACGTGGGCGGTCCCATTTAAAGTCCATCTGCTCCGGGACTGAGAGAGCTTGGTGCTGGGAGAGCATCGCTGTGGATGGATTGAAAGAGGGAGAGGGAACACGAACGAAACGTTTAAGCATCGGAGGGAGCGTGTGTTCAGCGACAAAGCAGCGGAGCAGAGCGGCGTCGGAGGTGGACCCGCAGGTCATGCACGCTGAAGCGCTTCATAGGTAAGCCTGCGTTTGGGCTTAACTTGCAGATCCGAATCGGATCTCCCCACCCCGGTGTGCATGTAGTCAACCGATCACTCACATCAGGTTGCCTCGACGTGTCCTCAAGTGTTTTTGCAGTCCTGTGTTGTGGAAGGAAGCGTCATACTCACGTTACCCGCAACGCTAATAACGAAGTGCACGGTGCGTTGGTCACTTGTGATTTATTCCCCTGCCTGTAGGTCTTTGTGTTGCGAGTTACTGCCTCGAGTTGCACCCGTTTGCAACTGTATATACTTACAACCTGTCATCTCTTCTTCCGCAACGTGCGGCTTTTGTATCGACCTGGTTATTTTACCAAGACGAACCGCAGGGGAACGCTGCGACCAAACGGGAGTGCAACTGTATCGTACCCCCTCCCCCCTTCGTTGTTGTAAGGGGGGAAATCGCGTGTGACAAGTCGCCTGAAATGTCTCAGAAGAAAGAGCAACAGCAGTGGTGCAGCTTTCTTTGTGTGGCGTATCGGGGACGCGGGGATCTGTCATTGTCATTGCCCCCCCCCAGTCTGCAGGACCAAACTGAACATCTCCTCAGTCTAGCCGACGTAGGACAAACAATGACATAACCAGGTGACAAACCAAGCCTCCTTTTTCCGTATGCACTGGGCTGCATAGGCTAGGGGCTGCATTGCATTGTACTGGCGTTCGCAGCGGTGCCCTGGTTCGAAACACTCTACTGTTTATCGTCTCCGTGCGGTTTTCATGGGAATGTATCTAGGATACCTGGGTAATCTTGGTTGGTAGGAAGTCAGTATAATATTTTGTCGACTATGTCATTACGTATTGCGAGACTGTAGTCTGTTTTTAATTGCCAGCTTCGCAGTTTAGTTTCATTTTTGGAGTTCAGGAAAACATTTACGAGGCCATTTTCTCTTCAGGTGCACGTTTCCCCTTTAATAGAGGTGGGTGTGTAGAGTAGGGCATTCGCTTGTAGGACCTCGGTGGTCGGCGCTGGCTGTATCTCACTTTCACCTGGCCGGACCCGACTCCGATCAGGGCAGAACTGTGTGCTTTTGCAGCCCTCGAATGGTAACTGAATATGCGGGGTTGTTTTCTCACCTTATCAGCACATGCCAAGACCGGCGGCTCCGTCCATGTTCGACCCATCAAAATTTCCGACCGTCGGGTATAATCGGGGGGGGGGGGGGGGGTCTCCTGGGTCACAAAGGTCCGAGCGCGAAATAGCGCCACCTGTCTGTGTTTTGCGGCTCCTTTGCGAAACCTCCCTAGATGTCTGATACTTGTTCGTTCTGACGTCTACCGATTAAGACATATAATAGAAACAATAGGGAAAAAAATCACAAGTTCCCTCCCTTTTCCGTCCTAGTTTTGATTATGGGTTTTATTAGATGTATTGTGTATCCTAATGTTTTTCCCTTTTATTGAGATATGATGGAAGGTCCCACAATTAAGTGTATCACATGTTAGCTATTATACAGCGACTTGTGTGCGTGTGACAAACGGTGGCACTGCGATCGACCTCGCTGCCTTGATTAGCTTTCTGTAAACAACTCGTCGGTTTCAACTGGGTCACACAAAGCGCACCAAATGGGTCAGCATCCCTACTCTAGACTGGGGACAGTTAGCCCGGGCCACATCAGCCGCTGTGCCCATGGTGTGGGTGACCGTTGCTAATGATGCGTGTCGTCGCTTCCTCCGTCTCCCTGCAAAGTCAAAGCTAAAACCGTACCAAGGACAGCCCGATCCCCTAACCCAGCCCCAAAACGACCCTGGTCGATGGTAATCTTCAGGTCGCGGTCGCGGTCCCACTTCAGCGGTGCCTTTCCTTTGAACTCCCTTGACCAGCCTCTGATCCTGGGGGGTGGGTTGGGGCGGTATCAACCTTAAAAATACAAAATGTCTGTGTTTGTTTTAGATTATATGTGTGATGGTTCCCTTTTTTTTACAGAAATAATTTAATCCTGTTATTCATTGACACAATGAACATTCTTATTGGACGCAAACTGACAGTATTCAGTCTGTCCTTAATCATGAATCGATTTGGTTTGATTATTATTATTATTGTCCTTATTATTATTGTTGTTGTTTTTGTTAGTATTGACCATCCATCTGCCCATCTTCTAGTTGCTTATCCTGGCGAGGGTTGCGCGGGATCTGGAGCCCATCTTAGGCAGTATAAGGCTGGGGTTCACCCTGGAAGACATGCCAGCTGTTATCGTCTCAGGACATGCTCTGGTTTCCACGTAGGAAGTATTACCCTCCTCCGGGTTTGCCGATCGCGTTTCACCAAGTGGAATTGCTGGGTGTATGAGGTGATACTGTTGCTTTGGCCACTAGGTGGAGAGTGAGGCATGTCGATGTCCTCTCAGCGTGTACATCAGGGGGCTGGGGGGGGGGGGGGGGGATGTGCACACCACATGCAGAGTGTTCACTCACTTGAGGCCCTCGGTTATAATTGGGATTACTTCACAACTTTCAGTTGGATTAGTGCCACAGAAAATGTATAGATTTATTTGGTTAGGTGACTTGCACATAAAGTTTAATGGTACAACTGCAATGCCCTTTCCCAGGATGATGCTAATTTCCTAGGATGGTGTTAATGCTGCTTTCCCTGCACACTCGTGTTTTGGCCTGTCAAATGATTTCCCACAATGCATCAGGGAGTGCATTTTGTGTGTTGCAACCGATATCGTTATGTGCCACTGCAGTTCCAGTAAAAAATGTGCTTGTGCATATATTTAAGGTTTTCCCTTGTGCTTTTGGGCAATTTGTTAAAGCAAAAGTATTAATTTTATTGATAAAGCTTTTGTTTGCTGGAGCAGCTGAGGTAAATTAAGTAAACCAACCTTATTTTTCAGCATATGTTGTTAGGCGGCCTCCCTTCTTGTAGACGATCAATGTGTTTTTGTTTCTTTGCAGTGTGTGTATATACAGGCAGTATGGTGAGCCATAGAGGGTGCTGTGCGATTCAGGACACTGTACCTGTGATCAGAAGGTTGTTGGGTCGAATCCCAGTGTAAGTAGAAAGCTGTTACAGTTGGGTCACTGAGCAAGGCCCGTAACCCCCAATTGCTCCAGAGACCATTCTTTCTCTTAAAATGTAAGTAACTTTTATAAGAGTCTGACAAATGTAATTTAAATGCCCTGGATCTTGGCATGTGCCTTACAGCAGGGCGCCGTTTCCCAGTGAGGCAGATCATGGCTTATTTTCATGCTTGGATTTCTTTGAGAATCCGGCCTCTTTCCCCTGTGTGCTAGCGTACGGCCTGTGAAGGTGGGTGTGGTTTTCATGTTGGGGCTGCCCTTCGGTTGGTGGGAATGTGGAGGTTTGCCCATCTCTGTTCCGCCCCCCTCATCCATGTAGCAGCAGAGGAAGGGTTCACCATCCAATAATACATGCCATTTTTAATAATGATGTCATTGTCCTGTAGATGACGGGGAGGGCGTTGACTGACAGCTGTGACGGGTGGATGTGTGATGGCAAAGCTGGAGATGCTGAAACATACGATTATGGCACATCTAGGGACCCTCTGTCATCCCTGAACAGTCAATCTCCAGTTTTGGATCGAATTCAACTTCCCCCCCCCCCCCCCCCCTTCCTCTTGCTGGATGAAAGATAAAATGCAAAAAACCAGGGAAAAATGGATTAAATGACTCATACTGTCAGTGTTGCTTGGATTAAATAATTAGTTTGCTCGTTCTGGAATGGATTAAATGATTAGTTGAGTCTTTCCTCATCGGATTGGGCGATTTTACACTCTACCATTTCTCCCATTATCGGACACATCCACCTTGTGCAGCACTCATGCACGCAAGCTCCCACGCATGCACACTCCTGTGGATGCAAGCTCCTGCAGTCACCGCACATGCAAGCTCCTGCACATGGATGCTCCCTGCGCCCAGCCCCATGCACGCTTCTCTGCCCCATGCTGATCACGCTCATGCATGCACACTTCTGCCTCCCTGCACGCTCAATCCTGTGCGTTCCCATGCTCGCGTATGCGAGCCGCGTGCAGCAGCGCTCATGCAAATGCACTGACTCGTGCATGCTCTGTGGTTTCCGTGCTGTGCCACCGGTGGCCGGCTGCCCTTCCCCTCATTTGCATTGGGGCCCCATGCGAGGCACCCGGGTGTTTCCTCCAAATGCGACGGCTAATTGGCCCCCATCTGCTGGCTGACGATTGTGTGCACAGTCTCTTGAGCAGCTAGTGGCTTCACCCTCACCTTTTCAGCTTCTGCTTTCCCACCGTCCTTAGTGTCTGCCTGCGGTTTTGTGCTTTTTTGATTATGAGTGTTCCCCCCCCCCCCCTTCGACCAAGCTTAGGCTTGTTCTGATATCTTAGAGCAATTTCAGTTTAAATAAAATCACATTAAATTCCACACTGTTTCAGGCACTACATCGCATGTGGTACTGAATGTAATATAAAATGCACTGATTAATGGAAAAAAGCCAAGCAGAAGGAATCTGAAGTTGCACCAACTTTTGATCGATGTATATTGGGGTTTCATTTTGTTTTCTTAATCTTCCTGTGCTCTTGAAAGATGCTGGCAGTTTATCGGACTGCTTGAAATGTATATGCGTACAAATACAATCATTTACTAAAGCTGACGGGGAGAATATCGGGAGTTTGGATTATTATCTGTGTGAGACGTTTGTCTTCTGAGGACTGGATGAATGTTTTGTGGTCTCAGCAACATGAACCAAATCTAGAAGGGGTCTGAGGCAAGGCTGCGCTGAGTGAGGAAGCGAGGAAGGCAGGGCGGGTAGCTGCTTGCTCTTGAGTGAGATGTCTTGTGGCGATGTGGATCAGTCTCTGGATGGAGTCCAGAGACTTCCGGGTCCAGAACTTCCGGGTCTTTGGGAATATTGCCAGTGGCTGTACCCGGTTGTCAAGAACCTATAAAGATACTTGTGGGATGAAGAGCGAGCTTTGAGAAAAGTCAGACTCATCCACAGCTCTGAAATCGGCTCGCTGGCCTTCCCCGCCTGTCGCCTGGGGTGGCGCCAATCCGACTTGTGATGGTTTTTTTTTTTTGTTACATTTCCCCCCCCCCAGCATTCCCACAAGCACGAAACTGTACTGCTGGGGACTTCCTGTACGGCGGTGGCGCGGAACCCGGTTCTGCTTCCTGCTCGGAAAGGGTTTGAAAAACTGTAGCGCGTCTGCGACGCAAACATAGATGATCTGATCTGGGTGTTGGCGGACGAGTGGAAATGGACCTTCTGCTGCTACTGCTTGTGGTAGCCAGGGGTATGAGGTATGAAGGTTTGCCTGGGATTCGTAAGGGTGTCTGCGTGTGTGTCTGCGTGTGTGTCTGCGTGTGTGTGAGTCAGACTAAGGCACCACTCTCAGACTCATCTTTTCTTTCCTCTAATGTGTTTCTCCCTCTCTAGGTGCGAGGAAACATCAGTTATTCTTTGCTGCGTAAGGGAAACCTGCTCTTTCCTTAAATAATCCTATTCAGGAGATTTATCCATTTAACAGTGCAGGGAGCTTCGTTGGCTGTGTATTTTTTTTCCCCCTCAGCATGCATTCAGTCATGTACCACCAGTACAGGCGTACCGCGGTAAACGCTTGGGAGCCGGGTACAGCCTACCTCTTTGGCCGGGTCTGTCAGCCTGATGAGGGAGGCCCCGCTTGGTTCCATCAGCAGGTGACGTGCAGAGACGGAGCGTGAACCCTCACCTGGAAGTGGGGCCCCTGAGGTGTGGCCCCTGCAGGAGATGCCTGGGGAGTATGTGACTCCGGGCCCCTGTTTTGAATACAGCCAGTGGGATGCCAGAAACGTCCCCTCTAATGGGGTGCCAGTCTGCGCCTAGGGGCCACTCTGTTGCAAAAGGTGCTGTATAAAAATAAATTGAAGTGTATGTGGAACCTGGTAAATGGAGGGAATGAATTTAGTCAAGGTGGATTTTTGTGGAGTGTGTGGGGGGGGGGGGTGTCGAAGCAGATTGACCCGGAGGATCATTGCTCAGCGCTGAAATTGTGTGTGTGTGTGTGTGTGTGTGTGAGGCTGCCAGTGAACATCCAAGCACAGCATTTTAGCGCTGCGGCAGATTCTGGGGGGAGGGGAGGGGGTGCTTCTCCGTGTGTGAAATGTGCTTTTATTTAATAGTGATTAATTCAGGGTTTATGCAGATTCGTGGCACCAGCGGGCAAGTTTAGCGCTGTTCAGTTAGCGACTCCCCTGATATGGCCGTGCCGAGCCACCCCCCCCCAGCCAGCCCCTCTTTCCGGCCCACTGGGGGAAGAGGGGGGGTTCCTGTGGGGGCTTTAGGGCGTGTCAACGCTACCAGGGGGATTAGAGAGAGCCTCTCTCCCCCGTCGATGAAGAGGCAGCTTGTCCCCTATCGCCGCCCTGCAGGATCCAGAGAGCGCTGGAGCGTGGGGGGTCAGCCAGGTTTGTCGGGGGGGCTTGTGTGCTGCATTTATACACGCGCGCGCGCAAGCGTGAGTGTGAGCACACATGCACATGTGTGAGGGGGAATTTCTGGGGATCTATTTTGAGAAATTGTGCCTGCAAACACAGCAGGCGAAAAAAAATGTTCTCTGAAAAGAAGAAAACAACATGTCTTTTTTTTTTTTGTCGCGGTTAATCTTTATGTTGTGAGTCGGCTGCATTCAGGTCGAGCAGAAAGTCCCTGCTAATTTGCAGAAGCTGACGCCCACATGCCACACATATTTCACCACCGCCCCCCCCCCCCTCTAAAGCAGACGGATTGGGGGTCCATATCGGGGTCCCGTGGACAACGCGCCCCCTTCTGGGAGCCGGGCAAGGCAAGGGCTGCGGGCAGGTGGCGAATTTCACAACTTGTCACCCTGGATGGGCGATAAAATTTTCACCTGAGGTTAAGCACAAAAGTGTCATATGAGAGCGACTCCCGCCTCGCATTTAACAGTAATTTGTACGTGGGCGGGTTCTCATGGGGGGGGTGGAATCTGAAGTCAGTGTGACCTTTTCACAAGCCGAGGACCAGTTTCTGGAATCGGTTGCACGTCTCCTTAGAGACCGGAGGCCACTCGAAGCCGCAGTCGCGTGGGTCGAAGGTACTCTGGATCTCCTTGTGCCTGGAGCGTGTTCTGCAGACACATGCGGGGCCATCCCGTGTCCGATCACCTTTATGGTGCGTGATCAGTCTGCGAGACGCCTGACCCACTTTTCAAATGGAAACATCTGCCACCATCTGTCAGCTCGAAACGTGTTGTGTCGGATTCATTAGCAGCACCCTGAGTCTGTTCGATGCCCAGAAATGTCACCTTGCCACCAGCTCCGACCCCCACTGACGCGGTGACAGCCCCCATCTAGCTTTCCTGCCATGCCTGCTGGTGTTTTTTTTTTTTTTTTAGTTGGGTAGGTTCTATCCCTGTTTAATTTCCTTGTGCACCCCCCCACACTTTGCCTGTGGACAACTCATTTCCGAACGGCGCTGAGGTTGAATTTAAAAGCCATTTCCCCACCAAACCTGCACTGCGAGACCTCATTCTCCTCTGCCTGCGGTGAGCTGCAACACGTGTGTCTCTGTGTGTCTCTCCTTCCCTGCAAAGATGCCACACCAGAAAAAGACATTGCGAGGATGATTTCAACCTGGATAAACTTTTGTGTCGCTTCACCATCTGCTTCATCTTCTGTTTTTTTTTTTTTTTGACAGTCTGTGGTTTTCGAGGTGACATTAAAGCGACTGACGATAAGGACAGTCCCACAAATACCCCTTGAAAGGCGTGGGCAGCTGATCTGATAAGGAGGCGTGTGAAAATGACTCTTTGTCATGAAAAATGAAAAGCTGATAAGTTTGGTTCTTTATTTTTGTTGGTGTGCTTGGTGGGTTTTTTTATATCTATAAAAAGGTCCCCCATATTTCTCAGAAAGTGAGATAATGATAATACTATTTTTATTCATCTGGCTGGCACCATCGCTCAGTACCGCCCTCTGTGGCCATCACATGTAAATGCTACTAATGCATATTGGGAGGAAACAGCCTTCTTAATCTTGGTAAGTGCAGTGGGGCATAATTTCAGAAATGGAGTTACAAAAACTGCGTCAACGGCGTATGAAAAACGGCCAGGGCTGGACTGTTTCTAACTGGACTGCATCATTACGGGGTAAGTGGTCACTGGTGGTTATAGTCGAGTGATTTCTGTGGTGATTAAAGGGAGCCTGCGTCTTGGCGGCAGTGGGTATCCAGAGCTTGCTCTAGAGTGCTCCCTACTGGTGTGGTGGGACCCTCAAAGCTGGATACCGAAGATATGATCGCTGACGCTGGGCTAGGTTTTTTTTCTGAGCTTCTGCAAGGCCCTGACCACAAGATCTTAGAGAAAGTGTGAGATGGTGAAGAACAGAGATGTCTAAGGACAGGTTGCACATGTTTCCGACCCTGGGGAGCTCTGCCTCCACGCAGGAGGATGTGGGTTTTCTTTCAGTTTGACTCAGACTGCTGCTCTTACTATAGGGAGCAGGATATGAGCCTTGCTGGAGGCGAAGCACCCTGTAGCCCGGCGTTAATCCAGCACCACGTTTACCGGCTCCGGTGGCGCTGAGGAAGGTCACGGCAGACCAGCGGGGCAGCTGTGGAGAAGGGGCAGATATAAAGCTGTCACTTACCAGTCATGGAGATTGTTGGAGGTCTGGTGGCCACGAAGCGGAGAGGATTCGAAGTGTCGACGGTTGGATCCCACACAGGAAGTAGCTTTAAGTAAACAGGAAGTCACCGTGTAGAATTGGCATTGACTCCTAAGGCAGGCCATCCTTTTAGATCCAGTTATAGGGAGTGGTTTGTGTGTGGAGACCTTAACTGCCACCACATGTACCCAGGTGGGGGGGGGCACAGGACATGGGGCACCCGCTGGACCCGTTAATCTCCCCGAAAGCAGCACCGCCAGAGCAAGATGGCATTGGATCTGATCTCCAGAACTTCTGTAGACAGTACCCATAATACATTAATATATGTAATATGCTATACATTTGCCAATTTTTTTTACATTTTTATCTGTTCTGGCTGATTCTCATTTTCGTTTATAAGTGTGTCCCTTTCTGTCTTACTGTGTCTGGCTTGGTGTGTGTTTTTCCTGGATCGGTTGTGAATCTGATTCACTTCCTCCTCCCCCCACCATTGGCCAGCTCAGCCCGATTCCCACCGCATACCTGTGAACGATTGGAGGGGACCCCCCCCCCCAGCACCATCTCCATTCATCTCACAGGGTTTGGGCCGTATCAGCAAGTGCTAAATGGGAGTGTAACTGTGTGTGTATGATCTACAATCGGAAGGGGTTGGACTCTGTACAGGCCACGACTGCCTGTTGCTATGGCGATGCCTAGTTACCTTTGGTAACTGAAGTGGAACAAACCGTAAATCAAGAGTAAGAGATTGTAGTTCTGAGGTGATGGTGCTGAACAGCTGACAAAGGGCAGGCCGTAATCCGAGCTGTCGTCACGTCACAGTTAGTAGTTAGCTGGCAGTTAGTATTTTAGTAACTCGTACCAGAGAAGCAAGTGAAGTGATCTGATAAAAATAAGAGCGTTCCACGAACTCAAGGATGCTTTCAGTCCCTTTGTGTGTCCATTACAAAAACTACAAACAATCAACAAAGACACCTGACTGGATGGTGTATCATAAAATTCCTGAAATGTGTTTTTGAGCTTAAACTCTGAAATATATTGTACGTCGGAGTCGTACTGAGTTTCGGCCAATGGGCAGCAGAGCTTCAAAGGTACTGTAATCTGTTGGGATGTTTAGAAGGGAGGCCAATAGGAATGCTTTACAATAATAAAGGTGAGTATTGATGAATGCATAGTCTTCCAGCATCACTGAGGTTGAGATGTAAGCGAATAAAACTATGGAGATGGATAAATGCAGACTGAACCGGAGAGTCAATATAAAGGAGATAGTCAGGCAGGGTTTATACCTCTTGCCTATATCTAGCTGATGTCGTCTTGGGATTTGAACCTACAACCAACTGGCTACCAGTTCAGATCCCTTAATGTCTTCTGAAGTGGAATGGGGAATAGCAAGATGGCTATGGATGGACAGGGGACTCTGTGGAGGGGTTGGGGCCTGGCCAAACAACTCCCGGGAAACAAACGACACCAAGACGACGGCTTCCAGCCCACCTTGTATCAAGATGTACATTGATGAGGGTGGGGGAGCATGCTAGTTATTGTGTCCGCCGCTGTTTGCATATTTTTAAAGCCGTTGTAATTGAGAAGAGATCAGCACTTTTACCTTCCTAATTTACTTGGGAAAATGCTGATCCCCCCCCGAGTCAGCTGCCTGCCAGTGACACAGAGGTGGCCCTGAAGGCGTCGGTGACTTCATACCCCGTGGCGTCATTCCCCATGCTCTGGGAGTCTGCCCTGGCATGCTGAGAGGTCCCCAGATTGAGATTTTAACTTGAGGAGGGGAGTGACTTTATTTCACTGCCCATCTCGGGTGTGACTTTATATTTCCCCATCAGACGTGATCTGTTCTATTCTGCCCTGCTCACTTGCATTATGGGGGAGGGGTGGGGTGTAGTCGGGCTGCAGATATGCAGATACTCTCCCCTCAACCATGCAAGTGTTACAAAGAAAATCACAAAGAAAAACACCATGCATTCGTCCCCCATTATCTGGGTGGGATCCAAAAAGGTGGTGTTGGCTCAGTGGGGCACCTACTTTCACGATAGGTTGTCACAGGAAGTCAGAATCGGCCGGAGGGCGTGGGCGTTACTGTTGAGGCCATTATTCAGCTGCTGTCTGAAGTCCTAGCTGAAGGTCTCTGTTCTCTAGCTCGTCCAGGTGGTGGGCCGGCACAAGCTCCAGGTCCTCATTGTGTGTCTGCCTTTCACAAAACGACGGTACGAGCCCTCACACCAAGGGCGTCTGCAGCTGCTCGAGGTCACCCCTCCCACCATGATCGCTACACCCCCGTTAAATCCATCATGCTCTTCCATCTATACCCTGCGCACATCTCCCACGCGTTTCTGTCTGGTCCCGGTAACCTCTTCAGCTGAAGCCGCACTTCAGAGCTTGCTTTTTCTTCTTTTTTTTTTTTGTTGATGTTGCAGTCTTTATGTAAAGTCGTACGTCCAAAGGACATCATTGGGATGCTTATCGCTGTTTGATAATGACACGTCTATCAGCACGAGTATCAACGGATTCGGTGGCTGATGATTTTGGAGTTTGCCTTGAAGGCTCAACGTCGCCTGCCGTTGAGGACGCGAGGACGCTGCGGCTACTTCTCAGATTTGTCTTCCTTAACCCCCCACCCCCCGGACTTTTTGCCCGCCGTTCCGATGTCCACCTGGATCCGAAAGAGTGATCCCCTCCCCGGTCCCCACCACTCACCTCCCTGCTGTCTGGCTGCCGCGATGGAATAGTGTTTCCGGAGGTTTAAAGGTCATCCCTCCTCATCTGGCATTTGACAGTCCCCCCCCCACCGGCAAACCCCCTCGAGGCAGAATGCTGTCGATGCCCCCGGAGCGCTGCGGATGAAAGGGCAGCACCCTGGCTAACGGATTCGGCTGGCATTTACTGGTGGGTGAAGGTCAGACAGGGACGTCGTTGGTCCGAGCAGGGCGATGGGGTTGGGCCAGCTTTCCTCGGTATGGAGTCTGGTTAAAGGGCAGGGTGCCGTACGGTCCCTGCGTTGAGTTCCGGTGGCCTGGCTGAGATTGCTTATTGAGCCAAACTGCTGCTGACGTGGCTGCTTTTAAGCTTCATGCTGGGAGATAAGCAGGAGTCGAGTCCAGACCTCATTCCCCCTCCGTCACGGCCTGATTGGGGCAGCACGTGGGCCGGGAGGTGGTCCGAGGCCCCACCGCCTCTCACCGGGCCCCTGGATACAGGCGTGATACAGGGCAGACGGCGGCGTGATACAGGGCAGACGGCGGCGTGATACCGGGCAGACGGCGGCGTGATACCGGGCAGACGGCGGCGTGATACAGGACAGACGGCGGCGTGATACAGGGCAGACGGCGGCGTGATACAGGGCAGACGGCGGCGTGATACCGGGCAGACGGCGGCGTGATACAGGGCAGACGCCGGCGTGATACAGGGCAGACGGCGGCGTGATACCGGGCAGACGGCGGCGTGATACAGGGCAGACGGCGGCGTGATACAGGGCAGACGGCGGCGTGATACAGGGCAGACGGCGGCGTGATACCGGGCAGACAGTGCAATATAAAAATGAAGGATGCAAGTAGATCGAATACGAAAATAAATATTGATTACATGCAAAAGTGTAATATTGCAACGTTCAGTACTATGGAGTGGCTGGGGAGAAGCATTCAGAATTAGGGACCTAGATGGGACACACCTGTCTGTACTGTGATGACTGTGAACAGACTAAAGCCTCATCACCATTTTCATGTGACACCATCCTTCACGGGTGTTTGAGCCGAGCTTTTCATCTGTCCTTTACCTTTCGGGCCCCTCCTGTCAGGCTGCCAGACGCCGCCATATGTCCCAGAATGGAAGATGAGGCCGTCCTGAAAAATTCATGCTCCCAGACCGACGCCGAAAAAAAAACAAATGTGCAATTACCTATAATGCACTGCTGCATTGGCTTATTACTTACGGCGGTGCAGTCAGGTCTCCCGTGGTGCTGGGCGTTCTGCCCCCATAGCATCATGGGAAATGAAAAAAGCGCATCTCTCCTGTGGGTTGCTCGTGCTGGAATCTTCTAGAAATTGTTGACGGGCACGAGCGCTTCCACCCACGGCGGCGGCCTCATTACTGCCGGCTTGCCACCTCCACTATGGGGCTGCTGGCGTGAACGTCGCCTTACTTGAGTCTGCGAGTGTATTGGGGAGGATGTAAGGAGACCTGCGACTTCCCCGCGGAGATGGCGACGCGCCGGGAACGATAGCTGTCCTTTAAATGATGTTAATTGCTGGGAAAGTGCGAGAGCGGGAGCCCTCAGCTCCTGACAGAAATAATTTACTCCCCTTTTTGTCAGAGAGTATCTCTGTTCTCAGTATTTCGCCCATAAATATCCGTCCTCCTCTTTGAAAATCTCAGCCTCTAGCAGATTCCGTTGTGCTGAATCGGCCCGCTTGTGGCAGCCTGTCTAGGGAATACGCATTTGACGTGCTTCAAAACCTCCGATGAAGGAAGGGAGCCAATGGAATCACGGTAGAATGAGTCTCAGCCTGTTCATGTGGTGCCTGTCATGGTCGCAGAGGTCGATTTTTGCCCCATTTTGACCCCGTTTTAACTTCTGAGCCGATGCTTTTATCCCTCCAGGGTTGTGTAAGATGACTGGTGGCAGCACCGGTGAATGGGGGGGGGGGTGCTTGCATTTTGAGAAATGTTTTGCTGGGGCTGACGCAGTTTAGTCTACGAGTACCTGCTGTATTGGTGTAATTGGGTGCCAGGGGGAAATGTCTTTTCGCTGATGACCTTGACGAGCCTGGAGTTGCTCTGAAGGTCTATCGATTGCACAGAACCTCTCCTCCTACCTTCTGTGCTTCTTGGACCTGGGATTGCCACAAACAAGGCCAGACGGGGCAGACAGCTCCATCTTCCTGCCTTACATATTCCCCGTGACCCGAGTCTCATCCTGCTTACGCGCAGAGTCGTCGTACTGGGACCGACTGGTTATTTGGCTGCATTCCTGGTCCTTTGAGTTCTAGGAAAAGGGAAGGTGGGACTTAGTATGTGTATGAGTCACCCAAAAAAGGGGAAAAACAAACGCCACAGGGGCAGCGTCACGCGCTGTCATGACAGGCTGCTTTTGTCAGCTCTGTTTGCATTCCTGATCTGCTAAGCAGAGTATCTGCAGGGCTTGGGCTAAACACCGGCCCGCAGAACCCAAACAAAGCCAGACAAGGCCATGGAATGAGGTAGGGTGGGGACAGGCCTCTCTGGAGAGAAATGACTGTGCCGTCTCGCTTACTTTGATGAATCCAACGCTCGATGGGGGGGATCGAGTGTCTCCAGGGATTCGGGTGTCCTTGCGGAGAACAAAAACCCGAGCCACCTCTAGCCTCGCGGGGGTGTGGCTGAGGGGGCGTGCTTTTGTGTGCCCTTGTGCGTCTGATGCCTCCTGACCAGGTTCTGCTTGTTCCTCCTGTGTGGTTGGCCGGCACCTGATGTTGCCCCACCTTGCAGTCTGAACCAAACGTTGTCATACTTAGCAGCCAGTCACATGACTCAGACCTGGTTACATAACTCATTCTGCAGCATCTGGGGGAAAAAGCTCTGACAGATGGACATGTATGATCTACATTGAAAGAAGGAATTGATGTAGGCATCAGAGTATTGGGTGAAACTCTACAGATGTGGTGGATCTGGTGTACGGTATTACTGCAGGTCAAAAATGGATAATTAACCACAATGGCTTCAGCTTTATAAACAGGTGAAATGTGACATTCATCTCTTCTAAACCAGCGGTGCCATGAACATTAATTTTAGGAGTTTATTGTTTTTGATGGCTTTGGGTTACAGTAGACATGCCAGTCCTGAGAAGCGCAGTGGTGTTGGTACGTGGTGTCTTATACTGCCCCCTACTGGCAGACTAGATCCTCCCCGAGATCCTCTCTTGGGTTGGCAGGGCATGTAAGTGGTCACTGGATGTCCTGCTCCTGTCTGCAGACCCATTGGATTAATGGGTGCCGGTTCCGTTCCGGACACTGTGCTCATCCCAAGCCACATTCAGGCTGTCACCCTGCCCCGGGGGACGTTAATTTGGGGCCCTATAGTGGGGCTCTCTGTCTTGCTATCTCTCTCTTTATTTGCTTGTTACCTGTCACAGTATCCATCTGTCTACCCTGCCCCTACACTGTCTCGCATCTCTCCCCCCTTCCTCTACACCTCTGCCCACCCCCCCATCTGGCTCTGTGCCATGCCAAAGCAGTCTCTGGGCTCAGACTTCAGGGAATCCTACTGCGCACGTAGCAGGATAATGGCGACAGATCGTTGTGGCACTGCGATTTAATTTCCTCCCTGTGAGAGCAAGTAAACTCCTGTGATATAATTTTATTTTTACCATCTATTCAGAGACACCTCACACTTGAAGGACTGCCACCCTTTGAACTTCCGAACAATGGACACGGTCTATCTGGATGATCTCATACATTTTTGTTTTCCTCCTGTGGAAAATGTGTTCTGGCCCTGTGCCGTGGTACTGGTACCAAAATGTGGCACAAAAAAGCCTTTCTTTCCCAATCTGTTTCAAATTGCACCAAATGAATACGTCAGGAGAATGAATACATCCAAAGGGCCATTTTATGCAGCAGTGATGTTTGGAAACCAGGTGGGATGGAAACCCATGTCTTAAACAAGAGTGGTGATTTTTGCGGATAGAGATGGCACTGTGGGTTAGGATGTGCCTGGTATCAGAAGGTTGTCTGTTCTAATTTCAACTGTGGTGGGGCGGCATGTGGCTCAGTGGGTTGGGATGCTGTGCCTGTCATTGGAAGGTTGCTGGTTTAAATCCCTGGGTCAGCTGAATGATGTCACCACAGAGCCCTTAAGTAAGACCCTTAACACCCAGTTGCTCTAGGGCAGTGTTGCTCAAACCCTGTCCACTGGGACCCACAGACTGTCCACATTTCTGCTCTCTCCCAGTTCCCAGGAATCACATCACTCCTCTCATGCAGAATGGCCTTTTGCTTGGTCCAAGCTCTCGGTTACTTGTATCACCCTCTGTAATAACCGTCATTACAATTTAATACATTTTGTTTTGCAGTTGCGTTCGCCAGACCTGTGAGCTCATGTGCATCAAACATACTTGTGCATGGACGGGGAGCGTAGCGGGGGAAAATGCTGAGCGTGTCGCTTTTCACGCTCTGCCCATTCACTGAGGGGGGGAGGGGGCTGGATTTCGGGGTTGCGGCAGCTGAAGATTGACGCCGTTTGCATCCCTCTGCTGGTGACGGTGCTTCAGAGGCCGTGGCTGTGAGCCAGGCTTCAGTGACACTCCCCGGAACAGGTATCTCTCTAGCGCCTCCTGTTGGCTTGTTTGCGATGGCGCAGCTGGTATTTGTTTTCAGTCTCAAACCCCCCCCCCCCACCATTCCACCACACCCACTCAAAAAAAAAAAACACACACACAATGTTTTACTTATACTGAGCCAAGCTAGCCAATATGATGTGGCCTCTTGCCCCCTCCCCCTGCGAAATCTCTACTTTCAGCCAGGAAACAGACTTGGTGGTGGTGGGGGGGGGGGGTGTTAGATCGGCGGGGGGGGGGCGGCTATTGTGTTTAAAGTGCTTTACCTGATGCCTCCTGTTTACCAATAAAGGGCCCTGTTAAAAGGACAGTAACGGGTATAAAATGCTGGTAAAAACAAAAGCCCCCCCCCCTCCATTGTTTTGGCCCAAAATGTCTGTCAGGCATCCAATAAACTAGGCAAAGCAGGGAGGTGAAGCTGTGTGAACAAAGGGCTGAATGTAAATCGCGGGCGGCGCCCCCGGTGACCTGTTTGGGAGGGTCGTTAAAAAGAGCACAGCACATCCATCCGTGTGAACGAGCCGTTAGAAGCGGGGCACGATGCCCGCAGACCTTGCTGGATCTAAGCCGCCATTGTCTAAACATCTGGGCTGCTTGAGCTCGCTGTTGTATGTTGACAAATGGTGTATAATTACTGGAGGCTTTGAGGCTAGCGCTAGGTTTAGCATGTTGCTTTGTGTGAAAGCTCGATGGCGCCCCCCCCCCCCCCCCCATCCAATACATGTTAATATGGGGTGCAGTTAAAGTGGAGGTGCGAATCTCGCAGTGATGTGTCTGGGTTCATATCCCTAAGAAGAGGGTTACTGTCAGTATCATTCCATACAAATGGTCCAGCTGAATAAAAGATAAGCACCTTAAATAAGCAGTGTAGGTGATTTTATCACAGGCCCTGACTGGATGCCGGTCGGGGGCCAGTCGCTCTGCCTGGGGTGAGGCACACGCCAGCCGCATGAGTGAGCGAGCGAGTGGTCACGCCCCAGCTGAATGTGTTGCACAGAGGGAGAGGAATGCCATCTTGTGGGTTTGTTGTGCAAATTCTGTATCCATCTGGAGCTCTGGAAGCAGTTGGGGTTTGAGAGCCTTGCTCAAGTACGCAGTGGTGAAACGATTACTCTACAGCAGGGGTGGCCAATCTTAAACGCAAAGGGCCGGTGTGTATGCAGGTTTTTGGGATAACCTGTAGGTCAGCTGTTCAAACCCAGGTGTTAGGACTCTTCAGCCAATCAGTCCTCTAATTAGTAATCTAATTAGGCAGTTGCAGCGAAAACCCGCATACACACCGGCCCTTTGCAGATAAGTTTGGCCACCCCTGCTCTACAGGCTGTGGGATTTGAACCCACAACCTTCCAGACACGGATCTCTAACGTGCTAAGCTGCACACCATAGTGGCTGAACTGGTGCTGGTTAATGTAGTAAATTATGTTCAAACAAAACTCTGACAATGGCAAGCAGCTTTAGACAGACATGGAGTCAAACCTACACCATTCTGGATGCAGATAACTAACCTGCTGAGCTGCACACCACACCAGCTTTAAGAATTGATCCACAACTGTTAGTCTGGTATTCAGAGCTTTGCTATTTCCTCACAATTTCAATTCATTTCAGTTTATTTTTATATAGCGCCTTTCACAACAGAGTTGCCCTAAAGCACTTGACAAGAGTGTGTGGCGATGCACTGGTGCATGTTATATGCAAAGTGGTGCATGAAACAGGGAAGCGGGAAAGAAAGAATTCAGGCAAATGATATAGACAAATGAAGTGCATGGAAAATGAACCTCTCTGGGTCCTTTCGCCTTGAAGACACCAGGGGGGTGACACTGAGGCCCATGGGGTAATTCTGCGACCTCCTACATCCAGGCTGGAGGGTGTGAGAACCTGTATTCTGTCTGGCGTGTAGTTCTGTGCCTACTCATGCATGTTAGAACCGGTACTGAGTGGGAACAAATTACCCAAAATGGACAAGCAGATTCGAGTCCCGCCAGCCAAGGTCCTCTGCAACTGAGACAGCTGGTTCACAGTCACGCCAGGTTGTCGGGCGCCGTGCCATGAAAAACACGCCATCGAGGCCCAATTTCCGAGGGAGTTCGTCTCATGGCTTTGCTGGAGTGTTTTTCCCACCGGAGCTGAACTGCCGAAGCACTTGTGGGGACGCGGCTTTGTATCACCTGGAAGAAGGCTACAAGCTGTGGCTGGCCCTGGCTGCCGTGGCTCTTCCTGGATCTTCTGCTTCATCACTTATGCATTTCACCCCCCACCTGCAGGTTAAGGTCCAGGCTGTCCATTCGCCGGTCTTGTTTCACCCGTGCCCACCTATTATCAGGCTCCTGATCTTCCTGGCATCAGGCTTCCTTTTCTTAACTGCCACGCCACCTCCTGGTCACTTTGCACTTTTTTTTTTGTGTGATTTAACCTAGTTAATGGAAGTGTAATCCTACGTGCATTGACATGTACTTGCATGTAAGTCTAATATAGCTTTAAAGGGGCAGGTTTGTCAGTAGAGACATATGAAACGGGTTGAATTTACAAAGGACAAGGTTTCCTGCTTGAAGAACACAGCATTCCCGAGATATCAGGTTGTTGATGTCGAGATCCTGATGCCATGTCAACGCATATCCTCTAGCTCCTAGTCTTTACTTGCGCGATTATCTCTGCGCCGGTGGGGAATCAGGTTCGTTCCCCCTGCTTTTAATTGCCTTGTCTCTCCCCTGGGCACCTTAATCCTCAGTTCAAAGGGCGTTGAGAAAGAGTGAAGGAGACAAACTTCCGCAGAACTTAATGGAGACTCCCCGAAGGTTCCGGAAGGCCCCGCGTTTGTCTCCTGGGGACCCCGAGAGCTATTTCTGCGGTGATCAGAGGCAGGGGTGGTGTTAATGCAAAACAGCTCACATCAAAGTGGTATGACAGAGCCAAGCTGGGGGTGCCAATCGTGAGCTGTGTTCTACGCCTCTCATAAATGAGTGGGGAGAGGGAGGGGGGAGGGAATGGATGAAGGTGTGAGGAGAATGGAGAGATAAAATAAAGATTTGAACCAACGACCCTCCGATTACAAGCACAGCATTCAAACCTGCTGAGCCCCGAGGACTTAAGAACATCCTAATATTAATACTGGCTTGAAAAAGCCCCCGGTCACAGGGACCCAGTTGCTCCCTAACCTCGAGAAATGGGCGTCGGTGAACTCCACCACCACTTGAAACTTCACCGCTTGAAAATAAGGGAAAGTAGGTCAATCAGCATGAACGCGGCGCCGAGGGAAGACGAGCGAGAGAGTGAGAGTGCGGTGATACCGCGGATTCAAGTCGCTTACAGGAAGTGACATTTTCTACTCCGTGACAGCTGAGTTTGACTGACTGCCTCATAGCTATCGGCAGGGAGTCGTTTGAAGATTCACACGGTGGGGGTGGGGGGGGCGGGGGAGGGGTTGTCGGCTCTCCTCGCTCGCTGTGGGCTGGGGGGTACAGACAGTCTCTAGAGGAACTGCTTTGTTCATGATTTATTTATGATTTGGAATATTTATCGTTTCGGGCGCGGAGCCGGACTCTGAGCTCCGTCGGCCCAGAGGTTTGCGGCGAATACAGATGGGAGTGACCTTTAGCTCGGGAAAGGTGAGCATTTATTGAGTGCTCACACGGTACTTAAGTGCCGCTGCCAGGACTGTGAGGCTGGCGATGGTGCCGGGAGGCGGGGAGAGGATCTGAACCGCTTGCTGGAGCGTGGGATGGGATCAAACCCTGGTCTGGTCTCTCTCTTGTGCCCTCTGGTGGACACTGGGTGACTCCCCTTCTCTTTATTTCTGTGTTTATTTATACGACCTCCCCACCCCACCCCACCCCAAAGTTTTCTGGATTCTGCAATGTTTTTTCACAGGGCTGTGATTCTTGACCCTCCCCTCCTTTGTGGGAGCCCCCCCCCCCGTCCTTGTCTGTATCAGGTTGTTAACCCTGGGTCGCCACTGGGCCCCCTGGGTAATTTCGAGGCGTGGAGTGGCGGCAGGTGGAGGGGTAGAGAAAGGATCTGTGTTAGTTATGTGATCAGACCTCACAGATGGTGGTCTCGGACTGATCTTGGCAGGCAGGGTCGTGCGTAACAATGTCACTTCTCTTGTTTTGCAGGTCACAAGGAGATTTGACAAGGATTACGGTGTGACACGGGCCTATCCTGCACCGAAGAGAACCCAGAGGATTCCCACATCTCCTGCACAAATAACACTCCCTACTAAGAAGTCAGTTGGAGTCCCGGTCTACAGCAGCTGTTTCGAAAGGGAGACCAGGAGCTAAGCCCTGCCCACACAGGTGCTTAACCCAGCCCACTCAGGCAATAGGCCACGCCCACCCTATTGCTAAGTCCCACCCACAAAATCACTGGCTATGGAGACTCTATCCCAGGACTCCCTTTTGGAGTGTCAGATATGCTTCAACTACTATAGCCCACGGCGCCGGCCCAAACTGCTGGACTGCCGGCACACATGCTGCTCGGTGTGCCTGACCCAGATGAGGACCAGTCAGAAGGAGATCCGCTGTCCCTGGTGCCGGGGCGTGACCCGGTTGCCCGCAGGCTTCTCTGTCTCCCAGCTGCCAGACGACCCAGACGTGGTGGCGGTCATCGCCATCCCGCACGCCTCTCAGCACACGCCCGTTTTCATTCGTCTGCCTAGCAATGGTTGCTATATGCTGCCACTGCCCATCGCCAAGGAGAGAGCACTGTTGCCGGGCGACCTGGGCTGCCGCCTGCTCCCCAGCGGGCAGCAGAAGGGCGTGGCTGTGGTGGCCGTCCCTGAGGACACGCCCTCTCTGGGAGCGGGCCCCGAGGCTGGGGTAGAGAGGCGCGGTGGTGCCGTGCGGAAGGGCTCCACCTGGTCGGGGGTGTGCACTGTGGTCCTCGTGGCCTGTGTGCTTCTCTTCCTCCTGGGCATCGTGCTGCACAACATGTCCTGCATCTCCAAGCGCTTCACTGTCATCTCCTGTGGCTGAAGGCCTCTTGACCCCACCCCATTCACGCTTGGCCCCGCCCACTTCACACCTGACTCCAGACGCCAGATGGGCTTGGGGGGTGGGGGGGGGAGGGGTGGATGGTGGAGGGGTATGTGAGGAAGGAGACTGAAGCCGTTTCTGGCAGCGAGCCTCAGGACTGCTGGGATAGATGCAGTTACAACCAGAGTCCACCACCGAGTTCCCTCTGCAAAAAAATAAAAAAAATAAAAAATGATCCCAGATAGGGAGCAGGGGTTCCTCGCAGTCATGCCGCCCCCTACTGTATTGGGGGGGTCATACGCCTGTGTCCTGTAAGCTGTAGAAAAAGCAGTAATCGTATTTTTTAGTTAGGCGTCTCTCGTTTCGAGCGGGAGGCGCAGTGTGGAGCAAAGCTTCTCTTTGTACAAAAGAAAAAAAAAACCCGGTATTTCCATTCGCTGTCGAGAGCGGCCCCTAGGGGGACTTTCTGCTGCCGGTCTCGTTTTCTCTGGACCGTTGACGTGGCGGATTTGTCGCCTCCAGGCGCGTTATGCCACATGGGGGCCTTGTCCAGCTCTTCACACTGGTGTTCAATGGGAATCTGATGATAAACGTCCATTATGACCAGGAGGTCTGTGTTTCCATGTTTGAGAGCAATCAGATTGTGCATGGTCCTTAAATAGGGGAAAATAGCTCCCCTCTCCCCATTTAATCATCCCCCCCGTCTAGGTTTTGTGCCTCACCGTAGTCTCTGTTCTCCCTGGCTGGAGCTGGATCCATCGTTTTAATGGAAAAGCTGATGGAATTGAAAACATGGAGGCTTTTCTTTGGTGAATGTTCAAACGGATCCTGCTGGCATTTTTTCCCTTCTTCTCTCCTCTTTCCATCCTTTCCTTTTGCACTGTTGCCCCGTCTTCTCCCAAAAATGAGTTATGTATTTTACAGAATAGTGTACACTTTGGGAATGGAGTAGCGGTGAGGAAGGGGTCATTTGTTGTTTGGCGCCCCCTGCTGTTTGGGCTATGGGAATGCATGGTCTCATGGTTATTTATATAGGGGCCTCTTCAGTGAGAGTAGTACTTGCTCTCTTGTTGGTTGATGAGTATTTATCTTCAGGAGGGATGGCAGCATCCTGTCCTTAGAGACGAGCTGATTGATCCCAGAGTGCGGCATCGATCGCATGGCTTGTGGAGCCGTTAAAAAGGAACAGTCTGTAACCAGATACATTTTTGAATGTTTTGATTGCCAGTTAAAATTGGCCCAAACTGAACTATCTATGGCCCTGCATCCTTGGCATTAAGAACCCATTTTTGCATGAGGCTGTGGTGACTTGGAACACAAGTCTAATTGGATCACTTGGGCTTTCTTCGGCTGTCTGTGATTCACTTGGTATTTGGTTTGGCCTGTGTTTGTGGGGTCGTGTGCTGGGAAGGTCTAATGGACCATAAACGATGACCTGTAGTGTTGATTTGATGCAACTTTTAGAATTTTGCACAATTTAACTGGTTTCTGTTGAGGACTTGGGTTCAGCTGAGAAGTGTTTATGGTCCAGTGTTACCACGTAGAGGTATTTGCGCGTTACCACTGGATGTCTTTGACCACATGCTGTACTTGAGTCAAGTCGGCCATTTTCACTTTCTGGAGATACTTCTGATGTAAACAGCCCTGTTTTTTGGGCTGTAGAGTTTGTGTTGTCACATTTACACTTGTGATTTTTTTGTTGTCCTATATTAAAATTCTGTGGGAATATTTAATGTGTCTGTGGTCCATGAACTCCTGACTATGTAATTGCAACGGAAAGTTACGGAAGATTGGAGACTCTCCACCTACCTGGGGAACAGCACCCAGGGGCTTTCTGTTTGCTACTGGGAGGTGTGAAAATGGCATGCCTTCTTGGCGATTTTGGGCGGTGCTATTCCAGTATCTCAGTTAATGATGAAGTGAGGAGAATCTGCTCGTTTTCTAACCTGCATTGTGTCTATTTAGGTGTCTGTACTTTTTTAGCCTGAAGCCTTTGTGAGGGTACTCCTGTGTGTCCTAAGCTAACCACACCCACAAATTCCATGACCACACCCATAATTTATATGGACACACCCTCAATTTCCATGACCACATCCACCATTTCAATGACCACACCTGCCATTTGCATGGCCATGCCCAGTATTCCATTACCCATTTTGCCGGGGTAGTTTGACCTTCTCATGAAGGTCATATTCCTCCCTTTTCCTCCTCCCTCTCTCTTCATCGCCCCTATGACGTGGAAGAAGTACACCCCCCCATCCGCCCACTAAAGGTGTTTACAGTTTTGAACAGTCCTGCCAAATACATTCTAAAACAGCTGTTGATGGAGATAAGCGTGTTTGACTGAAGCCTCGTCCTTATGGCTCTGTTTGTGTTCTGCTGATGACTGTGGTGTTTATAATGTCTTTTGGTATCTCTCCACTTTTTTTTGGTGCCATCTTTTCCCAAGGCTATTTGGTCTCGCCTTGAACAGTGTGTGTGTGTGTGTGTGTGTGTGATTGTGTGTGTGTGTGTGGGGCAGGGGGGTCGACCTTGTGAGAGATTCTTCCAGACGCCTGAAGTTTGACTGCACGGCGTCTACGGCCAATCAGAAGAGGCTCCTTTTGTATTCCGCCCAACTGCCACGACGTCAGGATGGGAGATGCGACTCGCCTTGGGCGATCCATCGTCCCATGGCCAAATCCGCTGCCTCTGAAGACTGGGAACTATAAAACTCAAAAGGCTCCTTCAAATGTCCCTTCACCGCAACGTGTCTGATGGAGCTCCATCCTTGGTCATCCTTCCCTTCTGTAGCGCTGACTTCCCTGTGAAGGTGTCGTCCATGTCGGGGGGGAGGGGAGGAGTCGACACTAGGGGACGTTTTGGTGTTCTTCTTCCTTGTCCTTAAGTCGATGTTTTTATTTACTCCTTTGCAATGTTTTGAATAAAGGGAAAAGTGACTTGTCAATGTCCGTCTTCAGTTTCTGTGTCTGTATGTTATGGTAAATCAGGTGACCATGCATCACTACAGAAAAACATCTTCCCTCTAAGGTTCTCCAATGTCCTTCGGATGCTCTCAGATACTCTCTGAACCTCCCCAGGAGTCTCTTCTGGTAAAATAATTAATTAGAGCATTGCTGTTTGTAATTATATTCTTAGTCTTTTGAGTGATGTCTGGTCCCACAGCTGGGATGCAGAGGTCAGATCAAGGAGACCCAAATTATGGATCTCATTCTCCCAGAAGCAGTGGCCATCAACAGTGTGATACTTCTGGTGCATTACTGGGTGGAATGTTTAACCACTTGCTTAAATGAATGTACGGGGATGTTTTCATGAGCAGTGGGATCCGGTGAGGTGCAAAAAGTACACGGGTAGTAAGTCACCTAGATGCAGCAATGTAGCCAAAGGCAAAATAAGCGAAACGTGGGGGGGGGGGGGGCATAATTGAAAGTGCCCTACTTTTGAGGTTCTGAATAGTGTACACTTTGTATACAAAATTTACACCCCCCCCCCCCCCCACAGTTAAGCACCTACCCCTGGAAAAGTGATTAGAGATTAAATGATGCCAGTGTGATGCATGGGACCAGTGAGACTGGTGAGCAGCAGGGGGCGACCTCAGTCACTCAAGCAGGGCTTCAGAAGAGCCACATTCTGTACGACATGTTTTTGATGAAATTAGACAGCCTAGGGTGGTCCTGCCTGTTAAGCTATAAAGGTCATTCTGTGCTACTCTCCAACGGGTCTTTTATCTTCATTTTTGGGCCTGTGGTTGGAATCGACCCTCACCATAGAAAGAAACCGTGGTTCCATTCTCATTGTCTGATTCGTACAAATTGCCCGCTAGCTGACATCACTTCCTGTGTGCCCGGCTGGTTGTCGCGATGAGCTTCCTGCCCTCGCCCTCGGAACCCCACCCACTGGTGCAGGACTTCCTGTCCACGGCTGCTGGCCGGCTCTCTCCTGGGAACCTCTGTCCGTGGCAGATGGGACGGACAGCAAATTAGCTGAATTTCTAAAGGTTACGATGTGTCTCCTGGGATGGCTAGCAGGCCGCTTTCCAAGGCTGTATCCTTGTCAGTTTAAAGAACATATTGCCCCGAACATAACAGGAAGCAACTGTTTCTATATTTTGGCTATGATGCTGTTTGTGCTAACAAAGCAAACTGATGTCTTAACTGAGTTTGCCCCCCCCCCCCCCGCCATTTTAAGGTCTGAAAGAAACAAGCGGCAGTGCCACGTTAAATATGTGTGTTTGCAAGACAGAGACGATGACTGATGGCTCTTATCACACAGAGCAAGTATATACAGCGGTAGTTTGTCTGTGGCTGTCAGATACCCTCCCCCACCATGCTGCTGCAAGCCACTCATGGGGGGGGGGGCACTGCAAAATATGTCAGTGTGCCCCGCAGATAAGGGGGCTGAGTGGGTGAAGGACAGAGCCAGCGGTGTGTGTGTGTGTGTGTGTGTGTGTGTGCTGGTTAGAGGTGGGTCAGGGGGCGGGTACATGGTGTCTGACCTGTCGTGATGATTACTTACCTGGAGAGATTTCAGTAACGCTTTACATTAACTGCACATTCATAATGCTTTTATATTGCATTCATAAAACATTCATAAACAGCATGTATGTATACCTTAACATTCCCAACATCCCTTAACAGCTGTAATATACATTGATAACAAACATATAATAGTAACAAACATTATAATTGTATAATCATGTAATGTTTGTTAATAATGTATATTAAAGCTGTTAAGAGATGTTATGGTGTACTTGTATGCTGCTTATGAATGTTCTATGAATGCATTATGAAGGTGCACTGAATGTTCTATGAATGTATAATGAATGCATTATGAAGCCACACTTAATGTAAAATGTTACCGAGATCATCTCTCTCTCTCTCTCTCTTTCTGTGTGTTTGTTGATATGGGTATGTACAGTTTAGTGACCGGGGTCTTTGATTTTTACCTACAGTTTAGTGACCGGGGTCTTTGATTTTTACCTATAGTTTAGTGACCGGGGTCTTTGATTTTTACCTACAGTTGAGTGACTGGGGTCTTTGATTTTTACCTACAGTTTAGCTACCGGGGTCTTTGATTTTAACCTGCAGTTTAGTGATCAGGGTCTTTGATTTTTACCTGCAGTTAACATACTGGGGTCTTAGATTTTTTACCTGCAGTTTAGTGATTCATGTCTTTTACTTTACCTTGCGTTTTATTAACTGAGGTCTTCGATTTTAACCTGCTGTTTATTTTCGTCCATACCTTCGACTCTCAGTTCGATATAATTCTTTCCGTCACTCTCATTTTCATTCTCAGTCTCTTAATTTTTAGCCAGTAAAACCTGAAAGATTGAAGCCACACCTGACAGTGACTCGCTAAGTGTTACTGGCCTCCTAGTGGTTGTGTATTTCTAAGATTTGTGTGTCACTGCTCAGAGGATGTCAGGGCCGTAAACTAATTTCTTGTCCCATATCACCTCAGTTAAATTGAGTCAGCCCTGTCTTAACTGCTAACCTTCTTCCTCACCATCATCATCAGGTCTCTCTGATCCTTCAAGTGTGGTTGGATGTGTGTTTGTTGTCAGCCCAAATTAAAATAGCCAGGAATGTGACATATAGAGGATGACCCACCGCCGGCATGCCATCCTGCCAGCGCTCACAGCCACTGGTATCTGGGTCACCATCACAGGAGCAGGACTCACACGCAAGTGAAGGGCAACAAAAGGGAAAAATTAAATTAAAAAAACTGCATTTTGTCACTCTGAAAAAGATCCATTTCCCCCTTTCAGATGCCTTGGTGAAGTGAGAGGAAATATTTCAGATCTTGTCGTTTTTGTAAGTGTGCAGGTGCACAACATGAAAGCGTGATTGGCATGCAGGCTACAAGAGGCTTCCAGGAATACTTTCTTTGATAAGACCTGGTTGCTACAGTTACCAGGAGGGACCTCGATGCGAATTCACCGTCTACCCCGTCTCTGCTTCACATAAGGACTGCAATCAACCTTCCACTGAGGTCCCTTGTCACTTGTTCCACGAAATCTAGGGCTTTCATTTTTTTCCCCCCCGAGTCCACTTGACGATTTCGACGTGGTTTATCATCCAGGAATTTTACATGTGCAGCCCCCAAACCAAGTCTCCTCCGTCAGCGGCGGTAGGCGAGCTAGAAAAATGCCAACAGAATTCATCCCAGTGGATAAATCTGGTGGTGAGTTTGAAATCCCCAGTGAGACGTCAACTGAAAAATCCCTTTTTTGATGTTTGTTGGCTTCTCCTCTGTCTCAAATCTACTTCAGTCGCATTGCCGGCGGGGGACTGTGAAATCATAGAAAGTGTGGGTCAAAGCAAAATTAATTGCTCTTCATAGTTAACTAACTCATTGCATCCCATGGGTGAGCCGCATTCAAATCCCTATAAGACAGGAGATTAAGTAAGTAGGAATACCAATATAAGAAACGACTGTCCAGGGAAGTTGGACTAGGATTGGGATAGAGGGGTGTAAGAACTGGAGGGGGGTGGGGGGCATGTACCCCCGAGTACTCAATTTGGATTCATTTTTACACCCAAATGAACAGACCTTTGTATTAAAATTTTAGGTTGTGTCCCCCTCGGTATCTAACTCCTATGCCATTGGGTTATATACCAAGTTTAAGGGTTGTGTACAGCCAAACCAAAATGCAAATTGGTCAGGATAACAGCTAGCTTAAATTGGATTGGCTTCCTGTGAAGGAGCCCATTTTCTATGCAGTAGTTGCGTGCAAATTAGTGCATTAGCACTGACCCTTTCGGCGTCTGGTCAACTTGCACCTTTCTAAAACATTTTTGGAGCCGCTCCTGTCCTCTGGACATGGGGAATTTGCAGATGCAATGCTGCACCATAATGCCGAGGGTAATGTGGAGGTCAGACCAGCAAAGGGAACAGTGGTTCTGTACCTCCGCAGGTCATAATTCCTACGGCGACGTAATGAGGTTTTAGAGCCCGGCACCAGTGAAAAATGTACTTCTCTGAATATTCATCAGGGGTCACGGTGGCAAATCTTAAAGTTGATATACCATGAAATGGGATTCGGAGAAGGGTTCTGACCTTATTTTTAGTGCCTTGCGTTCACGCTCTGCCGTTGAAGAAATCTATTAATTTTAATGCAGTGAAAAATAATCGCTCTATTGTTTCCATGCACTGGAATTAGGGTACAGTCATTTTTTTATGCTGCATGCTAGCTGTGGAAGTGATGTATCTTAATTCTGCATGTTCGTCTTCTGCTGTGTGATTTATCCTGTCTGGTTATCTCCTTATATCATGAAAAATGGCAATTTATGTAGCTGTGTCCAAGCATTCGCTTTCTGTTTTCAAGGGAGCGGAGAGATCTCACAGCGGTAAGAGAGTCTCTTAATCAGTGTTGGCTTAATGTAAATGTTCTTCCCCATTGCCCATGAGAGTCAACACTAGAAGAACACTCTCAAGTTTCAAGTGCAGTGATTTCAGCCAGGTTTCAAGCTATACGCCACTCGACAAGCTCCATGCTCTAACTTCGAGTGCTGTCTGGGACAGTCCGACACTTTCAGGTAAAGCTTTTCTTACTTTGCCGGTTTTAAGAAGCTGTCTATAAAGAGGTATGAACGTGTCTGAAAATGCTCAGCAGACATTAATCTTCTATAAATTATGCGCCTCTCTCTTTGGACATCCAGCTAAAGTTCAGGAGCTTACAGACAGGCTTTTCACTGTGATGGTGGATAAATGAGCATTGGTCCCCCATCAGTAGATTTTGCCGACTGTGAACGGGGATGGTTCTCCCGTTCATACATCTTTATGGACGAGTTGGGTATGAGGGAGGTGTAGACTTTCACAGGGGTGTTCAAACTCGTCATCTCACTATATAGCTACGTCCCTGATCACATGGCTACATTCCTGCTGTAACTTCACTGCTAAACTTATTAGCCAGACTGAGCCCCGGTCCCTAGCAGTTGGAGTGTGCATCCTTGCTGAGGTGCCTCCTGTGATGGGCCTCCGTAAGTATTCCTAGCTATTGTTAGCTGCGGCTCTTACTCCAGATCCACTCTTCCTCCTGCTTCCCCGTCTTGCTCCCATCCTACTCCCACCCACACGCTCAGGGAGCCGTCATGGCCGCCTTCTCTGGCCGTTTCCTCTGCACGTATTTGGGAATGCCATCAGTGCAGGCAGAGCTGTGTGCGATGGGTTCCCGGCCTGCCTGACGACGGAGGGTCTTGGAGTGCGAATGGTAAGCAGCACTGCTGACGAATGCTGTCAAACATCCAAATGGTGTTGAGACTATAAAATAAGGTTTTATTTTGTTTTCAGCTCATGATGTTGTCTGGTACCCTATCAGAATTCTCTAATTTACATTTTTCTTCTCATTGTTAATAAATATGTGGTATAAAACCCAAATCACTTTATTTCTATTATTGTTAAATGAGCAACCGTACAGGATTACTACATATCAGGAAGGTCGATCTTGCATGAATATCCCACGCTTGTTTTTTATTTTCCCCACTTTTTATTTTAATTTTGTGAATAAATGAAAACAAACTTAATATTCACTGGGCAAAGGCATATTTAGCCTCTGGTGCCATCATTAGTGCAATTAAACCATCACCATCGGGTGCAATGACTTATTGTATACTCATTAGGTTAATAATTTCAAATCCAATAACAGTCTGATTTTATCTCTGATAAAAATTATGTGGCTTAAAATTTCAATACCATCCAAGTCATATTGATAAGTCATTATTTAGATTAATTATACAGACAGATATTTATTATGGTATAGAACATGCACTGCTTGTAATATTGTGATGATCTTGATGATTGGGCTTGGACCCCCTCCCTCCCCACCCTGTGCACCCAGACACATTGCCCTGGCTGCCATCTGCTTCTCCTTAAGTGTGGTGAGAGGAAGCCCTCCCCCCCCCCATTTAGCTGGATTAATTAAAATCTTAACCGACCGTGATCTGCGGCGTGTGATCGCTATGGCGCCTCGTGGTCAGCTCCCTGCTTCGATTCCGTTCACATTCGTCTCCTAAGCCGCGTTGCCAGGCAGCTTCAATTACATTCATTTACCTAATTGAGTTGCCTAACGGGCACTTATATCCAGTGTAACTTGCATGGCTTCCAGTTATACCCATTTGCCATTTTTTTGCTATTCGGATATGCACACAGAGAGAAGATCCTTTTCTGGTAATATCTCAAACACACAGCCTTTCTCTGGGGATAGAGTGCCAAAGATCCATCCCAGATATAATATCCCATTCCCATGTCAGTAGTCTACAGTTTCTACATGCTAGAATAGAATAGAATAAAATAGAACAGAATAGGTACTTCCACCCAGGGGAAACATTCTTTTTGTCTACTCCATCTTGGTCTCCATGAAACACACAGACACAAATACAGGTGAGAGCAAACTTGGGGTTTTCTCTGGAACAATCAGGGGTTATGGCCCTTACTCAGTAGTCCAATGGCGGCATCAGTCTGCCGGCTTCGGAATAAGAACCAGCAACCTTCCGATTAAGGACACAGAGCCACACACCGTTCCATTTTTTAATAGAAGAGAATATCTATCCACCTAAATCTAAATCGCATTGGGTATCTCCAGGTGGCGCTGTAGAGTTCCCATGTTCCCCTGTGGCTGTGAGGTCTAATTTCTGAGTCAGATCCCGATAAAAAAGGAGTCACTGTGACAATGGATCGCAGAGTTGAATAAATGTAGTACAAGATCTCATCTCTATTCACTGGACTTGGAGGGACAGAAAGACCTGTTATTCCTGTGCATGCAGATATGCTGACTGTTTTGTTTTTGGTTGTATACGAGCAATTGATGGACTCCTGTTTACGCGAGCGGTTTAAGAGGGTCAATATTGTATTACGTGCTTATGAGTGTGCGAGAGATCAGCACAGACAGTAAACGATAAACGCATCTGCAGCGGCAGTAATGGTTGTAAATGAGTTGTGCACATTATAGCTTCTGCACAGTGCGGGGAGTTAAACATTTGCCTTCAGAGACAGACAAGGCTGCTGTGGATGTAGGACAGTAAAAATGTGCTGTGAAAATAGCATCCTTCAATCAATATCCAAGGTTGGGCTTAGACCCCAATTACAAAAACTGCCCTATTCTTTAACTTTACAGCATGGATGTACGTAAATAGTAATAATAAATACCGGTAGTTATTTTTTATTTTAATGAGGAGGGTTTGGCTTAGTGGGTTATTCCTCTGTCACCAAGTCAAATGGTTCAAATCCTGTCCTCAACAGATAAATCACATCTCTGCTGGTCTCTTGAGTGAGACCCTTAACTGCCTGAAAATTGGCCCCGGGGTGCCGGATAAAGGACTGACCCTCTGACACCAAGCTTCACTCTCTTCATTCTGTGTCTCAAAGCGTGATGGGATCTGGAAACTAAAGCATTCCGCTGCACTTGTGCAAAATGGCAAAGAAAGCATCATGTCATGCTTTGGTTACGTTTCCTGGAAATCTCAAATCACAGCATGTAGTCAGTCATTTCCTTAATTACCCTGAGTTATTTTCCCACGCTGATTGGTTCCTTGAATGAATGGAATTTCAGACTGTACTGTGCACTTCGCTGAGGGACCTGTGTTGGCTTTACTGGCCCCAGTTTGATTTTAGCTCATCCTCAGTCTCTGCCAGGTTACATGGCCACCACACTGCAAAAAGGTGGAGCGAAGGAGCTGTCGTGATCCAGCCCGGCAGCTTTTCTGGTGGCTGCAGCAGTTTCGGACAAGGCGACAGATTCCGGAACGAGGCGACATGAGCAGCACGCCGACGTGCTGTTTGGGATGCGTCGCCGGCCTGAGGTGCAGCACATATCAGAAAAAACGCAGGGCTTCAGAGGGGGGTTATCTTTCAGGAAATCAGATGGATGAAACCATGGCTCCCTTGAGTGCGTGGATTTGCGGTTCGCTTGGCCTCGCAGAACCCATGCGAGTCCCCAGACAGGGATCAGCCGCAGCGCGCGTAAACAAACTTCCTTGGCGCTGCTTTCGTCTCCGGCTCTCTGCTCTAATTCGTGTTGCCAGGAGACGGTCTGGGTTCAAGAGGCTGGCCCATTTGAGGTCTGGATGTGCTTTGACACTGGGTGGCTGGCATCGGATAGTGCTTGGCGCTTTCTTTGGCCCTGGTCACACAGCAGGACAGTGTCACCATGTGCTCCTGGACTTTTGCCTGCTGTCACCTGGTTACAGTTGCCAGGAGACATCCCGGTGACCCTACTGTCTCCAGGAGCATCTGGTACCACTAGGGACCCTGCCCATAATACCCCTCCTAACCCCCGTTACCCAGTACTCTCAGGCCATCTCCAGAGAAATCCTTCTGTGAATTATACTCCAACCCCCCCCCCCCCCCCAAATCCTAGATCGCCAGGCAACCGCACAAAACTAATTATGCCGATGCTGGAAAGATGCTGACTTCCAGGGCTTGTAAAAATGATTAAACAAGGCATTTCTGACCAGATGTTTCTCTTTTCGGTCCACAGCTCTTTTTTTCCTCAATTAGGTTAGATAGGACACTTATAGGAAAGAAATACACTCAGAATAATTTTTGAAGCACTTTTTTGCAGGAAGGAATTTCAAGCCATATGAAGAGCTGCCAAAATAAACATGGTAATGGCACGATCCTTCCCATAATATTGTTTTTTTTCACTAAACCTATTTGTGTACTGTGTGCTTTGTGATTTATTTCCGCCATGTTTACTTGTCTGCACTGTCTGTACTGTCTTTTAACTTTGTTTTATACTATATCTACTTTCATCTGCGCACTACAAACCTGCTACTGTATGTACAAGAATTTCCCCCTGGGATCAGTAAAGTGAAACTTGCTCTTAATCTGCTGGATGAGAGAGGCCTGAATTACCCTGAGAGGCCTGTATTACCCTGAGAGGCCTGTATTACCCTGGCTGCCACGTTCCTCGTGCGGTGATCACCGTCAGTCACCCTGTTATCCAGTCTTCCCTCTCAGGCTTAAATGAGGTGCCTAGTTGGATCTGCTTCAGGTCCATCCCAAAGTGAGGGGGAAACCTACAGTGATAGGTGTTTTGGCCATATCCCCCAGGTTCTGCTGGAACGTTCTTCTGAGCGTGGAGGTGCATGAGCACACCAGACCTGTCTGCGGGCCGCATCCACTGGTTCTGATTGATGAGTGACGGAATGTTTGGGAGAGCAGGTTAATGTGTGAAGCCAACCAGCAGGGGGTGCTAGCTGCAGGTCTGCTGGGTCTGTTCTCACATATGTTTGGGGATGGGACTCGGTCAGGCCGTGTGGATAGTGCGGGGAGGGGGGTGTAAAGTATATTCCATCCAAGGCTCGGGGCTTTGCCTGGGGGTACGACTGCTGGGGAATGCAGGTTGTGCATTCTCCGGCTTCCTGCCTTTCTGTATTGTCTACAATGGCTTGGTGGGGGGGGGGGGTTTGGCGAGGGCTCGATTCGTCTGGGGCCACTGAAAACCACCACACCGTGACACTCCTTCATCTAAAAAACCCCCATAAAACCAACAAAAAGTAAAAGTAATAAAAGCCAGCAGACAGTGGACAGTGAGCTCGACAATCCCACAAGGCCAAACACCCAGGGATGTGTTTAGGAGGGAATACCAAAATGAACCTGCACCCCCTGCCCCCCCGTTTCCCTGGTCAGTGTGTTCCACTTCGAGCTGTGCCCCTCATCGCGCCGTGAGCCTGGTGTGTGAAAGCTCATGAGAGGCCTGTTTTGCACCCCCATCGATATTCCCAAGCATTGGAGCTCTGCCCTGGTCCAGCAAGGCTCCACTCATTAGCGGCAGGCCTAAAACTCGTTTGGGAAACGTCAGCCTCTCTCTCTCTCTCCGCTTTGGCTCCATCCTTCTTGCCTGATTTATTCAGATTTGTTCTCCATGCTGCCCGACCAACTAGCTGCTTATTTACTCTGTATCTTCATTTGGGTGTTTGGTTCTTTGCCGGCACTATAATCCCCTCAGCGCTACCATTGCCGGAGCTGCCGTGGCGTCCGTAGTGATCCGGTGAGAGCTCGGCATGCCGCCGCCGGATCACCTGCAGGATGAATGATGATAAAAGCTGTATCTGCCTCTGCCTTGAGCGTCCAATCGAAGCTCTAGGTAGCTGAGGAATCAGAGGGGTTTTTCCCACTCTGTTGTCAGACGCTTTCCCCTTTAACTCTCTAGGTCGTCTTGAAAAAAGCCTGCATCGACAGCACTTGTAGAAATTTAGATTAGCGTGAGATACCTCTCCGAGAATCAGTGTGACCCACACACCCCCCCAGGCCAAATGGCAGATCTGGAGGGTTCTGTAATGAGTCAGTTTGTCAAGTATCTGACGGCACCAAAATTTCCGGCATTTTAATGGCTTCAAGTTCTATGCGGCATGTTAATTTACTGCCAAAGTATATAACCTTTGTAATAAGGAGCCATATAAAGCAGGTCTGTGAGATCCTGAAATGGAGGTATTGGGTATATTTTTGTGGAAGATTTGCGGATGGGCAGTGCAGATGGGTTGAAAATGATGCAGAGTTCCAATGCATTCTTCTGATAGATCCCCTGGGACTGCAGCTCTCTAGCAAAATGATTCCCTGGGCGCCTCTGGCACCGATTAACTTCAAGGACGACAAGGTCAGGAGGGCTGCATCCAAGCCTTGACTTCCGTGGCAGCAGTGATATGGTGGCATTTTCTCCAGGGACGAGGAAAAACATAGAGCGTGATTCCAGCCAGCGCAAGCGTGAGAATAAGACAGACATTAGTATGTAAAATATATCGCAGGCGCTTTTGCATCTCTTAAATTGCACAAAGAACACGCCAACCTGCTTTACAGCGAGTGGCAGAGACGTTCAGCCCTCCCCTTAGGCGCCACCAGCTTGCCTTTATCCAGAACGTTAGCCATCTGGAAAAGATTAAAGAAAAGATGCACCCTCATGCCATGAAAGGCTCCCTCCGCAGCCTAACTCGGCAGCTCAGAAACCGAACGTGGGGGAAGGCGTGAAAAATCAAGGGGCTGTGGAATGAAAAACGAAAATCTCGAACTCAGGGGCCAGATGTTCTGAACGCACGTAGTTCCACAGAGCAGAAAAAGCAGGAGTGTGTCTGTTGTCTGAGGTGAGATCATGCTGGCTGGTCTCCTGTCAAAGCTGATACGGGAGCAGGAAATCCATTAAACATTTCTCCAGTGTTTCCCTGTCGCTCACAGTGTGGGACACACAGAGCAGCTCATGCTGTGGTGTGCGGGCTGATGGATCGCTCCCCCTAGAAACCAGGCCTCGCTGGTACGAACGGCAGAAACCGGCCCTTGCTGAGCTAGGCTCGTTAACATCGGCTCTGGACTAGCTGCCTGGTGGAACCGTCACACCGGCCAGGCACAGAGGTGACGGGCACTGTCTTAGCTCAGACAGGCTGCATTTCCATGGCACCCCTGTGACACAGTCGGGTTCACACGGCGTGTAGCTTTTCCCGGACCCATGGATTAATGCGCTCCAGCAGCAGGCCTGATTTGCGGGCCCACATCCTCGTATGAACTCCGACAGTTGTTAGCAGAGGTGATTCTTCTGACGTCCCACACTCGGCAAGTTGCCAGTACCGGTACCTCGGGAATACTGGATACCCGCTTCGCTTCCCATCCTCGACACGTTCGGTAGCATCCTGACAGCCAGCACTAGCTAGCCCCGTTATTTTCAGAGGCCTGCTCGCCTCCCCCCTGTCGGTCTCCCCCATGCCGAACCAGAATTATTTGTCACTTCTGCCAGTATTGAAGGCACAGCAGCTGGTGATCGCCCCGTGGCTGCTTCTTTGACGGCTGAAGTGGTTTCGGGCCTTTCGGATACAGTGCTAAGCTGGAAACTTTAGATGGGCCACTTGTGGGTAATTTGTTCCCAGATTCCACCGTATGCAATTACCTCTCTACGAAGTCCAGCACCCTAGCTGAGAAACATTGCTCTCCCATTGAGAGGTTTAGCCTCTTATATAAAAGAGAATGAACTTGCATGGATTGTGAATGGATGTCTCACCTGAGGTGGTTCGAATTAGCATGGGGTGCTACATACCGCAGCCAGATTTGACAGTGCACCCCCTCCGCTTTGGTCAAATGCGACTGTACTCATTCCACGGCATGTTAAAGGATCATTCCTTGGGCCCGCTTCAGCTTCCCCCTGAAGGATTAAAGCCTGCAGGCCACTTTTGAACTTTCTGAGTTCGGGTCCTCTGGTGGGAGCCTAAGCACTGCAGCTCAGATAAATCCATGGCTTCTTCAGATGACTTTGCATCCGGCTGAGGAGACGATGATTTCAGTCAAGGGTACCCAGGAAACATGAGAGGTCCTGAGTCAGGGTTAGCCACACTGATTTGAGAAGAGGGAAATGAGCTTGTAGTGCTTCATGCGGTACAGGATATAGAGGTCATTTTCCCTTCATCTGTGTCATATCGATCGTACTGCTACATCTGTTATATTTACTATTTCTATAGTCTCCGCCATATCTGTTATATTGTGTGGCTACACCTAGCTCCCTTGTGTGTTAGTGTATGTACATTCTCTATTTTTATTTATTAGCTGTTATTCTCCATTTCCTCTCTCTCTTGTGTGTTGCACTTGTCTGCTTTACAGTGTCTGCACTTTGTGTATATATACTGCACCACAGTCCTGGGGAACGTTATTTTGTATCACTGTATCCTGTAGAGTGTAGACTATATATAGTTGGTATGACAATAAAGACCCACTTGACTTGATCAGCAATAATTACAGTCTAACAATGACATATAATAACCTTTCTCTCTGATGCTTTCTGACTGGGTGAGTGTAACCTCCCTCGCTTACTTTGGCCTGCATGGTGAACCATGCGTGATCGCTGAGTCCGTTTTGACTTTGCTGGTGTTACCTCAGTGTACTGGCCATGGCTCACAACGATGTAACATGCGACTGGGATGCTGGGATAGCGAAGCCTCACTTGGCAGAAGAAGCCTCAAACTGACCTTGCCGTCTGTCTCACTCTTCACATTGGAGTTCCATTCACTTTGAAATTGAAGCACAGTCGGGAAGGATTGCTGAACATAAGGACTTCAAAGGTACTTGAGGTTAGGGAGGGGCAAGACTTGTGGGATCTATTATGGCAGGGGGAGTACAGTGTCTCCGGGCAGGCTTGGCTGTACTGCCCATAACTACTTCAGCCAAAATGACCCAGCTGAACAAATGGATAAAATAAGAAGCCTCATTCACCAAATGCACCGGCCAAGTGTCATGGTAATAATATGCAGTAAACAAAGTACTTCAGTCTTGTAATGTTTACACAGCACACGGTGCAACCTGCACAAAGACTGAAAAGTGAAGATAGGTCAGCATATGAAGTGTGCCCAGGTATGTACACAAAGTCATTTTGGTTGGGTGTATCACAGTAAAGGTGACTTTGTTGGTGGTGCACCAGAACATGGCAGGGGTAAACTGACTAGAATAAGAATGGGTGAATAGCATCATGCCTGTCATCGTTGGGACTTTGGGGCTTAGCCTAGGATCTGGCGCTCTTCAAACGGTTGTCGTGGTAACGTGAATCGGGACTGCCCCCCTAGAAACTTCCACTGCTAATCTTGCTGCCTGACAAAGAACTGGCAGATAAGAGCCATATCTCAGTGTTGCTTTTGATAAGAATGTTCCGGAACTGCGACCTGTTCTTTGTTGTTTTCACGCAAGTGCAAACATGGGCTTTGGGAAGAATGGAAAGCTGTGAATGTAAAGTGAGCACCAGACCCTGACCCTGAATCGAAAGATAAATAAACTCCATTTCTGTAACAAGAAAGAGAAAAGGGGAGACGGGTCCTGAATCATTGTATGGCTCTATTAGAGCTAGGATTGGGTCAATTGTCGAGTTAGGGCTGCTTTTATGGTTAGTGTTAGGGTGGCATGTGGGGGGCGGGGGTGGGCTGGGGGTGCCTGAGCACCCGCTCCATTCACCTGAACAAACGAAACTGCCCCCCCCCCCCCCCAATGTTCAAAGCACCCATTTTCGACAACTGGCAATCATGCTCCCTAGAAGGACCCCCCCACACCCAATCGTGAAAATGAGCAAAAAGCAAAAACTACCAGCTGACCATACACCTGTCCTTTGAAAGCTCTGGTTGAGTTAGAGTTGTTATTAGAAAAATGGGTTAGGTTAGGTTAGGTTTAACTTAAGGTTTAGAGCAGGGGTGGAGCACCATTTTCCAGTCAAGGGCCATTTAAATTTTTATAACATCCTTTGAGGGCCGTACTAAAGTACTGAATGCATATATCACATTAAACCAGATATTGTGTTTTCCTGATACTATATCAATTCTGCTTTTTAACAAGCACTTTTATTTTATTTTCTTTCTGATATAGGCAAATGTTAATTCCTTTCCTTTGTTACAGGGACTGAGATAAATGTAAATGCAGATCCCAATCTTCTGACTACATAAAAAAGGAAACTTTTTAAACTCAGATTGTATGCATAAGGTAGTGTGTTCTTTATACTACAAGGTTTTCCTAAAATTAGATTTTAAAAATTGGAATATAAGTCCTTACTTACAGTATTGCACTGTATCACAATATATTGAATTGTAACCCTTGTATCATGATACATGTTGTATCACCAGATTCTTGCCAATACACAGCCCTAATATTTAATGTTAATTTCTTTTATGCCATGAAAAAAGTAATTGCTGTTCAGAGTTGAGTTTTTTTTTGAGTCACTTATTTTGTATTTATGAAATGCCTTGCGGGCCGGATCAAACTGTTTTGTGGGTTGCATCTGACCCCACGGCTGGATGTTCCTTACCCCTGGTTTAGAGCTAGGTTTAGGTTTACTATTAGGATTTGAGCTAAGATTAGGGTTGGAGGTTTACATTAATCTGCATTTGAACAAAAGTGCGATATGTATCTTTTACCCAGCAGTTTGCCCCCTGTTGGTGAATTAATGACAAGGCCCTTCAGCAGATTAAATGCGTGACTACACCTCTTGTTCCCCAGCCATTTCTACCATCATGCATACCAATAGCTGCCTTCTGCCGTATCCTTCTTCTCACTGTCCTTCTTGTTAAAGGGTACTTCCCTTACTTGTTGTTATTTTGATTTAAATTGGCTAGATGGTGACTGCAGGTGCACTGTGATTACCCTTGACAAATAATCCTTCATCTTGTCACAGACGTAGCAGTACCGTCAAGCCACTCTTGCATCGGGGAGCCAGGTGGTTAAACACGTCAAGGCTCTCACAAATGCGTCTCTGATTGCATTGGTGCTACAACAGGACCACTCAAATATTTTGATAATATCAACAGGGACGTCTGCAAATCATAGACTAACCCAGATCGGTGCAAGTGCACCAGAGACGGCAAACCATCTTGCACAAAGTGCTTAAAAAGATTTGCAGCTCGTCTCACATTGCCACAGATGTCAATATTGAGATGAGAATTTACGGGGGACCTTCCATTGCTATGAATAGTGTTGTGATTACGAATTAATGAGCTGGCTTCGGGTGCTGTGGTCCATGCATTAAATGAGGCTTTAATCATCCGTAAAAACCCCCGGCCTCAAAACAAACTTGGTCGTGCAAATTGCGTCGCTACGGTAAGAGGAAATTGAAGCACAGTTGCATACTGAGGCGCTTTGCTGAGGGCCCGAGTGCGTGATGTTGTTTTGAAGCAGCCGGCTCTGCAATTGGCTCACAATTCACCTCCTCATTTTAGCAAAAGGGCTATAACTTCGGAGAAAATTTGACAAGAATGGCCTTTGACGTCCCTTCCTGAGTAAACTGCCTTTGTCAATCTGCTTGATTCCATTTTGTCTGGGTCCGTGTCATGGATGGGGTGGCATGACTGAATTTTGGTGTTTTCTCATAAATAAACTGCAGGGCAGATGAGAAGGTAAAAACAGAGAGCACAACATCGACTCTTTGGGGGACTGCTAAAAAATTGGGGGCGATGTGGTTTGATTACAGTAACAACACTGTCTCTTCATAAGACTTGATCAGGCTTCCTCTGGGTTTCCTGACAGTCCAAAGATACTGTGTAACATCGAGTTAATGACTTTATATTTCCCTTGGTGTGTGCGTGTGTATGTGTATGTGTATGAATGCACACAGAAAGTAGTGTACCATCCAGGGTGTATCCTGCCACTGACTCTCTGATTGGCTGAGTGAATTATTGATGGAGCAGGGAGCCAACTAGACACTGTAACCATTCTGTTGGGGGCGTGGCATCTGTCCTATTCCTAATAGCAGAAGTTGCACTGAAGATATGCACAGAAACACGCTAAGGTTTCAAACTACTGTAGCATTAACCCTGGGTTGGAGGTAGGTTATCATGTTATGAAAGTGATAGTAATAATATACTGATACAGATGTACAGGACTGGAGGAAGAAATCTCAGTGTTTTGTATAATAATTAACAAGAAGACAAATTTGTCAGATGTTTTTATAACCAAATATACAAAAACTATATACATTCAGATACACCTTGGTAGTCTCAAGGCAGACTGGCTTCTGACAGGTCTCACACATTGAAGTCCGCACACCTTTGGCCATCCTCCCTGTAGGACAGCTCTGCTTTCCACTCCATTTGGAAGGTCCACAGTATGTTTGGCACTTCTGCAGATGGCCAGGCTCGCAGTCCGGTCCGAGCGGTACCCCGTGGTTCTGGTGGAACGGGGCAGTTGCCAATGTAGGGCTTGAGCAATGACGACATGGCTGTGGTCTAAGTAGCAGGCAGCCATTTTAAAAATGGAGGATTCTCAGAGATGCACAATTACCAAAATAAAAGCCTGTTTTTCACAAGAAGCTGTTACGGCTTCTGTGGAGCATGACCTTCAGACACCTTCAACTCGAATTGGCATGGTGAGTCAGCAGTTTTGGGAAACGGGACTTTTTTTCCTATAATGATGTCGCTCCAGAATTACTTAGTACAGTGTCAGCCATGGAAGTCACTGGGAGTGTTTCAAGACAGGTCACCCAATGAGGTTTACTGTTTTTTGTTCCTGTTTTTTTCCCCTACCTGTGCATCATCCAGACCAACCAAAAGAAAAGATTGAAAAAAGTCTATGGAATACATTAAACATATCAACCATAAAATCCACATGGGATTACGATCTGCGAACTTCCTGAATGCCTGGAAACATTCAGAATTTCTGGGGAATTTCTTTAAATACACATAAAAATGGAATTACTATCCAAACACCAGTACGATAACCACGTTACATCATTAGGTTTAAACGTCATGTTTGTTTTGCGTGTGAGTTCTCAGCCAATAATTTATATAAACTATATATACCACGCATGAATAAATAGATATAACTGTCCAGAACAGGTGTTACTGGAGCCTAGGAGACTGACATTTTTCTAACAGTGACAAATACTGGATGATGGACTTGCAGGTTGTCTAACATAAAACAGGATTCTCCCAAAATTCCACGCTCTTTTCACTAGCACGGGATTAGCCAGTCTAGCTAGAAATACTAAAAACACAAAGGGGTGAGAGAAAATTCCCCAACATCCATGCTCTTCTCCATGGTATTCCACATCAGAACTAGAGACTGCCCCCTATCGAATGAACCGCTCGCCTGATTTCCCGCTTCCCCCATTCGCCGGAGGCTCACGGGAGTATAATGTCAAGAGGAGCAGGTTGTTTCTGACCTCCCTGACAGCCCCTAAGGCCCATCCTGAAAAGCCGGCCTCCTCTGCACTGGAGCACAATGGTATGTCTGCAGCAATGTGAACTTGAGAGTTCAAGGGGTCGGAGGTCAGAGGTCAAAGGTGAGGAGAGGGCAGATCTTGCCAGGGGTTAAGGGGGGGGAGCTACCAGAGTGGGCCGCTCGCCTCCAACGCCCCATACATCTCGGCCAGTTTCCGGAAGCGGGGCCCCCAGTCACTGAGATAGTCATAATCGTGGTCGCCGTTGGAGGTGGCGGACTGCAGCGAGCTAAGCGAATCGGCTACTGAGCCCTCCCCCTCGTAGGCGTATGTCTGGAGCGAGTCATAGGGGGGTGCGCAGGGGTCCAGGTCAGCCTCGAAGAGCTTGGCCAGCACATAACCATGCACGCCGCCGCCGGATACTGGAACTTGCGGCACGTGCCGCGACAGGCTCTCGATTTCGGGCACCATGTCCTGCCGGATCCGGCCCAGGTGCACCTCCCGGGGGTTCCACATGGCGGCGATGTCGAAGGCCTCCGTGTCCTCCTCGCCACCGCCCTCGTCGTCGTACCGCACGATGTTCTCGTGCACGTTCTCCTCCTCGTCGCACAGGTATGGCTTCTTGCGGTGGCTCCGGAGAGACAGGACTAGCAGAGTCATCACTGGGGAGGGATTGTCGGGGGGGGGGGGGGGAGGGATTTATGGGTCAGGATAGTACCGGTAAGCCTTGATAGACAGCTTTGTGTTGCCCTCCCCTGTTCACAGCCAAATATATGCATATTCATATGACAGAATTTATTATCTAACCTATCACCAAAGGCTTTTGGATTAAAAAACAATAAAAAAATACTCTGTTTCTAATATATATGGTCTACATGCTATAATAATCATTATTCAATAAACTTATACTTATTAAAATGTGTTGTAGTCAATTGTAATTAAAAGGTGCGTGTCACTTTAAGATGTGGTAGGAACTGAGACATGTGACCATGACATCATCCACTTCACCTGTGCCTTATTACCGATCCTATAAGCCTTGGCTGCTGCTGTTTCTCTCAGGCCCAGAACGCTGCAGTCTTGACACCCTGCGCAGTTCCCTTTTCTTTTCGTTCTTCTGTTCCCCTCAATTTGTCGAGCCCATCGTTCCCGCTACTCTGCCGCCCCCCCCCCCCCCCACGTAACTTCCTTCTCCCCGCAGCTCATCTCACGGCTGTACGTGTGACATGCTGACAAGATCTGTCATCGCCAATCTACCAGCTCTCGTGCTCGGAGGAGCCTCGATACACGTTACATCACGCGGCCTGTGCCCCAGGCCCCGCTGTGTAGCAAACCCACAGCAAGGAACACATAGCAATTGGTCCTGCTGCTTTTAACACGGAAATAGCTGTTGCTGACGGTTATCCATGTGCTACCAAAATAATATCACTCTATAAGTAATCATAGAAGCTCCCCACTACTCTTTCACCGGCGTTGTCATGACTACCCCCATCACAGTCACATAAACCTCATGCATGATACTCTTCCAAGGTTGACAGCCCCGCAGGATGTACGGCAGAGATATTCATTAAGCAGCTATTATCACTCAGTTTTAGTGTGCTTGGAAAGAGGCTTGCATATAATCAAAGAATTCAATAAACTATTTAAATTTAATGAAATGTTAAATATCGAAGTTGAAAGCGTCTCTGGTATAGACAGGAAACACATGATGTAATAATATTACACTCCTAGGTATTGTAGTGGTACTATAACTGTGGATATTGTGCTAATACAAAGGGTATTACAGTAGAACTACTTCCATGGGTACTGCAGCATTAGTATTAATTAATACTATGGGTGTTACAGTAGCACTGCTATGTTGGGTATTGTATTATTAGTACTAAAACTGGGGGTATTGCAGTAGTACTGATACCCTGAGTATTGTGCTATTAGTACTAATACTACAGGCATTGATGTCACTTGGTGTCGCTGAGTATGGTTTTATACATAATGGCAGTTTAGTGCAGCAGGTACCGAGGAGAACGAAGACGCAGGCCAGGATGGCGATGAGTGCTCCACGGCTCAAGCTGGCAGGTAATGCATAGGCCTCGGCGTTGCAGGAGATCACGGTGCCACCACCGTCGCAGCTGCACACACGCACTGTCAGAGTACCGGTGCTGGTCTGCACCGGCTTCTGGCCATCAGAGATGAAGATGGGCAGCCGGTAGATGCTCTGGTCACGTTGAGAGAACCCGCCGCGTCGCGTCAGGATCCAGGCTGAGTTATCTTAGGTTGGAGGGGGTGGGAGAATAGAGGCCTGTTAGTGAGCAGCCAGCTAGGCCAGCTGGCCAGCCGGGGGAGTTTTCCTTTGTAGTACGAAAGTACCGTCCCGTGTGGGATCTGTCTGGGATTAGATGACACAGTTGCTAGTTCCAAAAACCTGACAGCACACATCTGGGTTGGATGCCCAGGTACAGGCCGACCTGCAGTCCAACAGATGTGCAACTCTGTCATGAGAATGCCAGAGGCAGCTGGAAACATGCATATCCCCTACGTTCCTGGCTGGCTCGTAATCAAGGTTGTGATCTTCTGATTTTGCCAGTTGATTTATCATTGAAAGACACACATTGGCACTGAGACGAGAGCCAAAGCTACAGCTCAAAGGGAAGGCTTGCATTGTCGAGGATCGCACTTTCCAAAATTTGCATCCCACTTCAGTCATTTCCAATTCTGTATCAGGCTAAGGCATTTGCGTTGAAGGCAGGCCGCGTACCGCTTTGACACACTTCATTGCAACCGCTATCTTACAGGTCCCTAAAACCTGCTCCTGCAGTCAACCGAGATAATGCGGTGGGCTTAAATCCTACGGCAGCCAGCATGCTAACTCGACTCTGTCAATTTATTGAAGGCCTGTTCTTAAATCCGAGCCACTTGTCTGAAACACAAGGCACAGCCTTTCCTGGCCAGGCTGCTGGAGGCTGCGTGCAAGAAATGTTCACGGTACCCCATGCACTGTAACCGGGTTTCATTTGCAAAGCTTCAGTGACTAAAAGTCAGACTGCAAACACTTCACATAGCTTGCAGATCAACAATTGCTTCATATTCATTCTGCAGTAATGTTGAGTAAATCTTTGAAGGAAACTTTCACAAGGTTACACTGATGTTCCCAGTCCAACTGATCTGTTCGCTTGCCAACTGAAAGCCTCAGTAACTTCATATGCTGAAAAACATCGGCATATTGGAAGCAGATTTAACGCATATTTTAGTGGAAGTGAGCTTGAGATGGTTTAACCGATGTCTCAGATAACAGCTATACTTGATCATACTTGATCGGTAGCCAGACTGGGCTGGAGATGCTGCTCCTGCTCCAACCAGCTTCCTTACCTTGGTTGTCCCGGAGCGTGAAGTTGGGGTTGTTGGCTGCCTCGGGTGCCAGGCTGTAGTAGAAGTGCTGCCCCCCAAGTGGGTCATCAAGGTCCACAGCTGTCACTGTCTGAACCAGCTGTGAACCAGCAAAGAAATGCAAGAAAAATATGAGCAGTGAGAAATCTACAAGTACCGTCTTGATGGATGATCGGCAAGTGTATGTAATGTAATTTAGTCAATATTGGTCACCACATCAGCCGTCTGCTCCTTCTGCATCACGTGATTCTATGGCTGGACAACTCAGGCTGATGTATTTTAATCTAGCTTCCAAATGTGAAGTACTTCAGTCATACTGCGGGAGTGATGTGGAGTCCATCCGTGAAATTCGATTATTTTCACAGCAGATGCTCATATCCGCAGTGACGTTTGTAACTCACAGCCTTCTCCAGAGTGTCTTTCGCAGCGAGTGCTGAACAGTGTTGAGCCCTGGGATTACGCTCGCAGTTCATTGATCGCTAAAGCCACGTTAAGGCTATGTCTCAGACACAGTCAGCAGCTTGTGTTTGGCCTGCACTTGTACTTATGGTCAGGTCACATCAACTTGCAATCAGTGCACCTGGATGTTTTACCGGAGCAATCAGCTTAAGTACCTTATTCAATAGCAAAACAGTCGAGCTCTGAGCAGAGATGAGTATCTTTAGCTACTATACTACCGGCTGCTAGCCAAAATTATCCCAACTGGGATTACAGTACCTGCCCAGCTTTCGCATTCTCGCAGACGAAAGCTTCATAGTATTGTGCCAGCTGGGGGGGGTTGTCATTGACATCCAGTACCTTCACCGTGACTGACACGCTGCCGATTTGAGAGGGATTATCTGCAAGGGGAGAGGATATGAGCTCAGTACAAATCTGTTTAAATGAAGTCTGGGGTGAATCGCTCATTAGACTCCCATGAGGCTTGTGGGATTTGCGGGTCGTGTGTGTCACATTTTGGCATTTGCGGTGCCCCTGTGGCGCAGTCAGGCGCTCCTCCGGCAGGCCCATTACTCATCATAACCAACAACAATTTTCATGCCTTAATCAAGTGCGTAATTGTGAAATAAGTTGCACGTAAGTGGTGGTATTAACTGATGCAGGGTCCTTCCATCAATCAATTAATTAGAGGAAGATGCAATCAATTCTCCCACTGACTTCAGGTAACGCTGAAAGCCAGAAAAGACCGTTCTCAGCTTGAATAGCTGTTGTTTTTTTTTTTCATTTAAAAATGCTGACATGCGGTATTAAGATTGTGTATTGATTTAAAAAACAATCTAGGAGCTCCACAAGTGTACCTGGCATGTGTTTGTTTTCTTGCTGTGTAGAACAGAATGTTCAAAGCGCAATGCTGCTACAAGAATATTAGATGGGCAACTATCATGCTATATCACTAATTAACTCATGCACAATATGGATAACATTAGATGTAGAAGCTTCTGCAAAGTTATGAGACACTGTATCTTAGCTAAGGTGTTGGGTTTATCAACAGAATCAGGAAACCAGAGTGTAGATTCCCAGCAGGTGTCAATTACAATTTTTAGCCTAGGCTTGAGTGTCTCGCTAGTAGTCTACATGTTGAGGAATCTGTAGCGCAATGACTCACTCATCTCCATTGCCAGCAGGGTGACGTTGTGCCAGGCAACCTCCTCTCGATCCAGTGGCCTCACAGTCATCAGTGCTCCGGATGTGATGTCAATGTAGAAGTACTTCCCAGGGTCACTGGTCTTCTCGATGGAGTACCTGACCAGCCAACATGGGTGACGAAGAGGAAGACGGATGTTGGTCCGTTATGTGTCGATTTATCAGTCAAGTGGCAGAAGGGTTTCTTTACGTTCTGCCATTGATGCACAGGTTTTGCATTCAGCGAGGGGCCTTGCCAGTGAGCAGATGTGGAACTGCAAGGTTTTCCAAGACTCAGTTTGACATGATAGGATATGAGCCATTGACGTTGGGCTCAGGAGACTTATCTGCCAGAGGAGGGATGTTTCTTGCACAGACCCACTAGAGTCGGGCTATTAGCCTGAAAAATGATTGTCAGTTTTCCAGCCTTATAGATCTAACATAAATTGCACTACACCCATGGAAAGTTGATTGTAAGGCAAGACGGATCCCCAGCAGTCTATTGAGGTTTAATTTCCCTTTTCTTCGTACGCATCAAGAATGACTGGCTCATTGCTCGCCTCCTCCCTGTCTGGGGCTGATATCAGGCTGGTTTTCTGTCAGAAAAAGCCCCTGTACTTTCAGCTCCTGTTTTGCCAAGGGGGGAGCAAGAGGCACGGCGGGTGTTGGAAGCCAAAAGAAATTCCCCCGAAGTACATCTGCACTATTCTTCCACCAATGAATAGTCAAATGAATAGTGTCGAACAGTTGCGCGTTTTTTTGTTTGTCTGTGTGTGTGTGTGTGTGTATGACAATGTGTGCAATTTATCAAATCAATGGAACTGGTGGAGAACAGAGGTAGGGGGCTGAGGGTGGCTATTAATGGTAGGTCTTTCGACACTTGATGCTGCTGTTTCTTGTCCAGCATGTAATTACGTCCAATCTGCCTTTTCATCCCAGGCAAACGAAGACTGCATTTCCTCCCCGATCAGCATACTCGTCACTGGTTGTGATAAAGACCCGGGATACTGAGTGGGAAAGCTTTGTCTCTCGTTACAGAAGTGGTGGGGGTTGTCTGCAAACACCTCTCTATTACGTGATATTGGATGATCGTTTAAAATGGCCTAATCCCCCGACTGCGCAGTCCCTGAGCTGTCCTGTAATTACACATCTGAAATGGGCAATCTTTTGAAGATCACACGGACAAGCTGACGGAGGAAATTCTCTGGGATGGTGATAATTATGAAGAGAAAAACATGCTGGATGCCACCACAACCCCCAATGCCCTAATGGCGTCGGTGTGGTTTCCACGTCAGCACCAGTAGGTGTCCCGAGGCAGCTGTGGGCGGTGTAGCAGCAGACGTCTGAGGATTATCCTATCCCCGATCGTCTGCTCGTGCCTGACCCTTCCTCCAGGGTGATTCTGAATGTACCGAGCCCTGCAGCCGGGAAGGTCGGGAGGGGGACAGCTGTCTGGCAGATCAGCCGTTCCCCCAGAGGCTCCCTCCGCTGCCCGGTGCCCTGCTTCTCCTCTCCAAGGAGACCCTTGATTGTCAGACTGCAGCAATGGACTCTGCCCTATGGCACACGCTAGGTCAGTTGTTCCGTTTTACATTTTCACGCTCCAAACGCATCCTCTGATGCAGAGACTGTCTCTTTCGGAAGTCTACAATGGCATTCCTTTCACTATAGACTCAAATCCTCAGCAGACTCTGGTCTGATAATTTTCTCCACAGCTCTCTGCGGCGCTTGACTCTATCAGGAATGCTGGCTCTTAATCCTCCACAGCAGCCACAGCACTGGCCACTGCCTATCACGCTATTTGCGGGTCTTGATTCCAGCTCTTGGGTCTTCCTAGCTAATCCTTATCAAGCTCGGCTGATGGATTCTGGCCTCAGGCTTCTGGTCCACTGGATAAGGGACATCGTCCTTGAAAAGGACCCTGCAGATCACGGGGAACGGGGCAAAACTGACTCCTCTTTGTCTGGGCTTGTACACAAGCTGCTGCTTTTACCCTTTCAGAGAGCCCAAGACCCCGCATGGGTGAAGGGAATAAGCTGCCTAAATTTATAGAATGAATCAACGAATAAACATGTTTATGAGACAAACGCGGGGAACATGAACAACTGACACCAACAGGCTCTTGGCTGCTATCAGGGTGAGGAGAGATTGGCGGGAGGTAGGGATTCACGCGCGGAAACAGCACACGGATTTAACGGAGCCGAACGGGCCCTTAATTAAAAAGGCCGTGAATTCCCGCAGAGTTGAGCGGGTTGTGTTTGGCTTCACAGCCCAGGAAGCTTATGCTCACCACTACTGTCGCACATTTGCTGACCTCAGAACAGATAGATGATAGCCCTGCACAAACATATGTGACAATTCTGCCACCTACTGACAGAGAGTTAGTATAACTAGTGATTTAAGAATGAAGAGTATAGCAGAGACGTGGAAATGGTCAGACCATATTTAAACTGCACACACAAGCATGTGGTCAGAATCAAACCCATGATACTGGAGGTGTAAGGCAACAGCGCCACCTGGTGAGTTTTTTAAATTTCTGATTACTTCATTGCTATTCAAATGTTTTTTTGACAGGGCCGCTCCATAGGGCTGATATATTTGGCCTGATCCGCCCCCCCACTGTAACCCCCAAAAAACTTTAATTATTACATAAAATTGCATAAAATTGAGTTCTTTTAATTTGTTCATCTTTAAAAAATATTTTCGAAATAGGTCTAAAATCCTCAAACATATTTCTCTTTGTTCCTCTCGCCTGCATCCTCCTTGCAATTCCTTCTAACCCCACCAGGCGGCTATTAAATTGGATCGGATATTAAATTCCATTTTGCCCTATATTTGTGTGCAGCACCCCTCTGAGTGCCACCTACACCTCACCTTATGGAGTTATTGGCCGCATCGGGGTCCCGGGCGTAGGCCATCTTCAGCGCGGTGCCCACCTCGGCGTCCTCGGGCACCTCCACGAAGTAGGCGGGGGCATCGAAGAGCGGGGGCTCGTCCACATCCTCCACACTGATGTGCACGATGGTGACGTCACTGAAGGGCCCCAGGCTCAGGAAGCGCGGGTCCAGCTGTGTGTTGGCGCCCTCTACCTTCAGAGTGTGGCTGCGCTTGGTCTCAAAGTCCAGCCGCTGTTGGGGGGGGGGGGGGGTGAAATATTACAGTTTCATGGACCCAAAACTCTATTCATCAGAATCTGCAATCAGTAATTATGAAAGAAATTATAATGCAAATCTGGGCTGTCTGTCACTTTACAGATTTTCTCAATTGCTTTGGCATATTATTCAAATGACAATTAACATTTGCAAAACAACTAGTGTAATCCCCACACCATAATGTCACTTCTGCACATCATTTCTTATTGCTTCACACAAATTTTCAAATGTTTTACTGCATATATGCAAATGGTTTTGTACAATTCTCATCCTTTGTCAAGATTTTCAGTTGTTTTGGTCTTGTTGGTTATAATAGATTATGTAGTTTCCCACTGTAATAATTTTACACCCAAAATATATAAAATATATATAAGTGATCACCGTATTAGCCACCACAAGTAAAACAGTTGAGCTTTCAAAATATATATTCCATAAATTGCAGTGATATGTCATTGTTATGTTTTTGGTTCCCACGGTACATGATTTTGTTGTTATTTTGTTGTTCTTGTACTGCCATTTTGCTGTTTTTGTGTTGTACAGTGCTGGGTGACTTTTTTGTTTGCTATTGTACTGTGTCTTGAGATCTGACATGTAGTGCTAGCGAATGCTTCCTCTTGCCAGTGAACTTTACATACTTTAATGCAGAGCTTTGCAATGTTATAACAGGTGTCTGTGAATGAAAAAGTAACAATGTGCTAATGAAAAATGATCAGCCAGTGACAATGAGAAAGTGAGAACCGACTATCATTCAGAATTATGGCGCATACTTACACTGACATTTTGACAATATATCTAAGCATTTTGACGCTCATAGTTAAACCGATGTAGATTGTACTTTTCATTTTGGTGGCACTGAGTGATTCATTGAGGAATTATTTATTTTTGATACTTGAGTTAATTGTTTGGGTTACAGGCTTTTGCAGCTAAACCATAGTGTGCTGTATGCATGAACTGTTTTGAGAAATGCTCTTATACTCTTGAGAATTTTAAGTAGCTTTCATGAAATATGCCAAAGCAATTGAGAAAAACAAACCAACATACAAACAAACAAACTTCCTGAAGGATTGAATAACTTTAAATAAGCTCTGCGCTCCCATGTCACAGTTGTCTGTCACCCAGCAAGCGTGTGATAGATAGCTTGGGCTCAGATGATCTCGTCTATCGTCTCCCAATCAACCCCCTGACACCCTCAGCTGCCCCCTGCTGCCCCCCACCCACCTTTTTGACAGTAATGATGCCAAACTGGTTGGTAGGGTCGGTGCTAATGTGAAAGCAGTCCCGGCCATCGCCGTCGATGATGGAGTACTTCACTGCCGCGTTGATGCCCTCATCGCGGTCCTTGGCTCTGATCCGGCCCACCACCGACCCGACTGGTGCCGACTCTGGGACACTCATCTGATATAGCCCTGGACCACAAAGACACGGATGTAAACTGCTTAGGTGGAAAGAAGCAACATCAACTAAACTGCTAGATTGAACACTTACGGATTTTCTCGATTGCTTTGCCGCATTTCTTAACCAAGAATTAACATTTGCAAAACAACAAGTGTAATCCCCACACTATAATGTAACTTCTGCACAGCAGAACATCATTTATCAATGCTTCACACACATTTCTAAGTGTTTTAGTACATATATGCAGCTGGTTTTATACAATTGTCATCATTTGCCACAATTTTCAGTCCTGTTGGTCAAACTAGATTATGTAGTTTCCCATTGTAATAATGATACACCCAAAACTATTTATGTATGTGATCATCATGTTAGCCACCACATAAAAAACAATTAACTAGGCTTTCAAAATGATTTAAAAATACATATATTTCATGTATTGCAGTTATATGCCATTGCTGCATTTTTGGTTCCCTCAGTACATTTTGTTGTTTCTGTGTTGTCATTTTGCTGTGTGACTGTTTGGTTTGATATTGCACCGTACCTTGAGACCTGAAGTTTCATGTGCATGCGAGTGCCTTATCTTGCCAGTGAACTTTGCATACTGTAATGTAGAGCCTTGCAGTGTTGAAAGTGGTGCCTTTGACTTGAATAAGTATTAGTTTGCTAAAGAAAAATGAACAGCCAGTGACAATGAGAAATTGGAAACCGGCTATCATTCAAAATTGTGGAGCTTTGGAGCATACTGAGAATATATCTAAGCATTTTGACTCTCATAGTTAAATCAATACTGATTGTACTTTCAATTTTGGTGGCACTCACTAATTCATTGGTGCAATTATTTGCTTTTGAGAAGTGAGTTAATTGTTGTGGGTGAGTTACAGGCTTCTGCAGCTAAACCATAGTGTTGTGCTATATGAACTGTTTAGAGAAATGCCCTTTTACTCTTGACAATGTTAAGCACGTTTCAGAAAATGTGCCAAGGCAATCGAGAAAAATTGTATTGTCGTAACATTGTTTATAGATCACTTCTTTACCACATGGTGGCGCCATTGGCCAGTGAATCGCATAAAGATCATCAGCTTTTCATTCAAGAATCAAGAGTTTGTCATGTGCGCAATAAACAGTCGGTTCCACTATGCAATGAAAATCCTGTTTTACATATCCTGCTGCTAAACACAGATCAGTACATTTACTTTACATTTACATTTAGCACCTTTCTTCATTGACTTTTATAACTTCTTTGCCCGGTTCGAGGCAAATGGTCATTCAGCACCCCCCCCAGCCTTCACCAACACCCCGCTACTCCTCCAGGAACATCAGGTGAGGAGGGTCCTGAGGGAGGTTAATCCAAGGAAAACAGCTGGACCGGATGGAGTGCCTGGCAAGGTACTCAAGGCGTGCTCAGACCAACTGGCAGGAATTTTCACCAAGATTTTCAACATCTCCCTGTCCCGAGCCATCGTCCCATACTGCTGGAAATCCTCTACCATCATTCCAGTTCCAAAAACATCTGCCTGCAAAAACCTGAACAACTTTAGGCCTGTGGCATTAACATCTGTGGCAATGAAGTGCCTGGAAAAGCTGGTTGCCAAGCACATCAAAGACTACCTCCCTCCATCATTTGACCCCCACCAGTTAGCCTACAGGGCAAACCGTTCCACTGAGGACGCCATTGCCATCGCCCTCCATGCAACGCTGAAAACACCTTGACCACCCGGGTAACTATGCAAGACTGCTCTTCATAGATTTCAGCTCAGCCTTCAATACAATAAACCCGGACATTCTGATTAAAAAACTCCTGGACTTACGCCTCCCTCCCTCCACCTGCGCTTGGATTAAAGACTTCCTCTCCAATAGGCCACAACAAGTGAGACTCGGTCGCCATCTTTCCCCTTCGCTCACACTTAGCACTGGCTCCCCCCAAGGCTGTGTGTTGAGCCCACTCCTGTACACACTCTATACATCAGATTGTTCCCCCATCCACCCCTCCAACCTCATCATAAAGTTCGCAGATGATACCACAGTGGTCGGTCTCATTTCAGGGGGCGATGAGACAGCATACAGAGATGAGGTGCAGTCACTTGCAACTTGGTGCACATCAAACAACTTACTTCTCAACACACTAAAAACCAAGGAAATCATCATAGACTTCAGACGCAAACGCACTGCCCATGCTCCACTGAATCTTAACGGGGAATGCATTGAGCAGGTGCCGTCAGTTAAATTCCTAGGGGTACACATCACCGAAGATCTCACTTGGTCCACCAACACTAAAGCAATAACTAAGAAGGCCCAGCAGCGTATGCACTTCCTGAGAATTCTCAGGAAAAACCATCTGGAACAGAAGCTGCTGGTGTCCTTCTACCGGACAGTCATCGAAAGCATACTCACCTTCAGCATCACAGTATGGTATGCGGGATGTACAGCAGCAGACAGGAAGGCCATGCAGAGGGTCATTTACACAGCCCAAAAGATCATAGGCCACCCTCTGCCCTCCCTGGAAAAGCTCGCCGAATCCCGCTGCCTCTCCAGGTCCAGGTCCATTCTCAAAGACTCTGCCCACCCAGCCCACCACCTGTTCAACCCGCTTCCCTCCGGCAGGCGGTTCAGGTCACTAAACGCCCGCACTACAAGACTTTCCAACAGTTTTTTTCCCTGGGCCATACGTTCACTTAACAAAAACAATATCCCTCTGCAGACATTGGTCACCCACCACCCCAATCCCCCCCCCCCCTCCTTCCACCGTCTGCAATGATTAACTATGTCTCTGGAAATTGTATTTGATCACTTTATCCTCATCACCATCGCACTTTAACAACAGGCATTTGATAGTCTGATGCTGTTACGTTTACTATGATGTTATACCTTTGTGCAGGGGAGTGTCTTGTTTTGGTTGGAAGGTGGGGACTAATGTTTTGGGTGAGAGGAGTGAATAGGTTTGGGGGGAGTGTATGAGTGAGTGTGGGTAGGCTGCCTTGGGGCAGATTTGTTAATTCTTAACTATATTGGTTTTAAAACACTGACTAAGAGTGGCAACTCTAAATTTCGTTGTGTTTAATACTACGTATTTTATGCAATGACAAATAAAGCTTCTAATTCTAATTATAATACTGTAGCTGAAATATGAAGATGAGAAATACTACTACTACTACTACTACTACAACAAATAATAATAATAATTACGAAGACATGTCATAACATGAGAAGTGTGCGTTATTTCTGAGTTTGATGTATACAGAAACCTTGCAATGTTTATATAATGCAGTGGTAATTGCATTACAGTGCGTCTCTGTGGTAGGGTTAGGGTAGTACTGACTCTGAGTGAACCTTGGCGGGTTGTCGTTGACGTCGCTCAGGGTTATGTTGACGGTGGTGGTGCCGGCCAGCCCCCCCAGCTGCCCCCCCATGTCCTTGGCCTGGATGACGATCTGGTAGTCCTCACGGACCTCCCGGTCCATGTCTGGCAGAGAGACACGCACAATGCCTGGGGGTGTGGATCAGATTGGTCAGCTCCGTCTGTCATTGGTTTGTCTTTTTGCCAGTCAGTTTTGTCAGTTTTTAACTCAAGAGCAGATTTTTAACTTGTGGGATTCAGATACAACAAATCAGTACTTTCTGGCATCAAAAAGACACAATCACTACCACAAGAATAACGTAAGAAATTGCTGCCTGTTTTGGCCTGTTACACATTTTTATGTTTTATAATGATTTTAGGTATGATTGAGCAGTGTTGCAGTTAAAACTTCCAATATTATTACACCGTATCAATTTCATACACCATATCAATGAACTGACACTTGGCATGCTCCTTAGGAAATACGTATATACAATGTAATTATTGTTTAATACTGTACTTCCTTCCACTGTGCTTGTAATGTCAGGTAATGGCCACAAGATGGCGAAGTTGCCTGGATTTTAAACACTTTAGTATAAACAGAATGATGCCTTCAGAAAAGGACAGTAGAATCCCCTTTTTCTTGAATCATTCAATCTGGAATGGAGCCACTGAGTTAATCAGCTGAAAAGAAAAATGTTCATTCACTTTGACCCGGTAACGGAAACAGAGGGAACAAAGATGGTTCCCTGCCACCGATCAACAAGGACGTGACACCATGTGATCATATTGTGGTCACAGCTGCCTGTCATTTGTCTTTGGCGAGAGCGGGACGCCGTGTGTCTGCCTACCCACACGCCAGCTCGTTCTGGTACTCTTGGCTGCGTAAACTGGCTATAGCTGATCCAAATGGGCCTCGGCTCAATGGCATGAAATTAACAGGAGAATCTCATGGTATGCTGGGGGGGGGGGTTCCTTCAGAGCAACAAAACCTCATTTGCTTCACTAGTGCAGTTCACTTCCACCGAAAGAAATGGGACTGACGGGTTTGTCCCCATCTCCGTAAGATCCTGAAATAGTCCGGACCTCCTCATTCACTCATCATTGGTCTTTGCTAAACCAAAAAAACTGCCTGCCTGAGTATATTAATTTATTGTTTCCTACTGTAGGGGAGTTATGATGAATATGGTTAGCAGGGGTGGTTCTGTTACAGGATGATGTCATTTGTGGGCATGTATTTAGGGTATGATGATGTAATTTAGCAGGTATGTTTCAGGATGATGATGTCATTTGTCATTGTGTATAAGGATATGATGTAATAATTTTGTGGGGATGTTTTAAGTTGCAGTCTTGGGGGGGGGGGGGGTTGTTGCTTGTTTTGGGTACCTGTCCCCCACCTGTTTGTGGTTCCACAGAGAAGTAGGGCTGTCCCTGCAGGATGCTGTACACCACCCGGGCGCTGTTCCCGTAGGTGGGGTCGTCCGCGTCCGTCGCCGTCAGCTGGATCACAGAGGTACCTGGGGGGCAGGGGGGCAGGGTTAAAGCTTAGAATGAAGCAGGACACAGGTGGAAAGTCAGAGGAGATCAAGTCATTCTTCTGAGCTGAGGCTGACTGGCATAAGGAAGCAATGGATGGACAGGTGGAGAGAATGATCCAGAAAAAAGTCCACTGTCCCATCTGTAGCCACCAGATAATGGACACTTTCATACCACAGGAACTTTTTTCTGGAACCAGAACCTTTTTCCAAAACAGAACTTTTGTCATGTTCACATCGCAGAAAATCGGCCCGATTGTAGTTCCTCAGAGGTAGTTACAGTACCTACTCCAGACAAGGTACTTTTCATTTGAACATGAACTACCGGGGAGGTGCTTACAGTGATAGCTTGCTGATTGGTCGACCACAAGCCCTGGCGCTAACTTGGAAGTTATATGGAAGTGCAGGGAAAAGAGATATAATGAGTGGAGCAAAAATGAAGCAGATGGAATAATTTTCGTACATCAACTACATTAAATGAGTTCATTTTTTTTCTTACATCTCAATATTTCTGCATTGGAAAATTTGATTACTAACCAATATACTTTTGTCAGCGGTAAAACTTGCCAGCACAGAATAACATTACATCATTTTTTATTCTGTGAAACTGGAAGATCGATCTGCTGGCCAGATTTAATAATGAAATATAAATATGTCGTGTGTCGAATTAATAAAATATAAATAAAAGGGTGTGTCCCATTTTAATTGTGATTGCCCCCCTCATAACTAATAAATAACTAACAAAACAACTTCTTCATCCTCCATTGTTTTGGGCTGACGGTGTAGTTTTGAGTTATGTGTGAAGTTTAACCTCTGAGCTTTTTGCATCTCCCACGCCTATTTAGCATAAAGGTCCCAGTACTGTTGTGTGGTGTAAGAGTGACCAGGAGCAGTAAAAGTTCCTGGTCTAGACAGCCCAGGAAGTTATAAACCGGGACCTGGCTCTCGAATTTCGATGTGATAACACACACTCAGACACACGTAGCCCAAGCCCTCACCAATTTCAGACATCTCCGGCACGGTGGCCTGGTAAGGCCCATCCAGGAACTTGGGCTCGTTGTCGTTGATGTCCTGGATTTTGACGATGAACTCAGACTCGGGTTCCAGGGGGCGGCCCGTTTGCCTCTGCAGGGCCTGGGCCCGCAGCACGTACTGGGCCTTGACTTCCCGGTCCAGCCGCTGCACGGCGTGGATATCGCCAGTGACGTCGTCGATGGTGAACACGGTACCTGCCCCCTCGCCTGACAGGATGTACTTGATAGAGCCGTCGCCCCTGTCCATGTCCGAGTGGAGCTGGGGAGGGTAAAGAATGAATTTGGGACTGTCCTGAACGTAAAGATTAAAGGTCATCCATCGGGACTGTGATCAAAGCCGAAATCTCCATAAATGGACCAAAACCTAGAGACATTCCTACTCTGACTGTCTGACAGACAGACTAAATACTGTACTTTAATCCCAGAGGGAAAATGAAGACTTTTCAGGGATCTTCTAAGGGCGTGGCAATCTACTCCCCCGTCAGGTCAAATTGCAATTCCACTTGAAATCTCCCAGCTTGTGGGCTCGAAGCCCCCCGGTGCACGAACTGCAACCGCTTTCCCTTTCGCCTGGAGGGGATTTCCCGCTAACGAGGGCTCCTCTGCCCCCAGTGAAACGAGGTCAGGCGAAGGCATCAATTAAACACCAGGCTGTCATGGGCAACCGGCAGCGGGTAGCAGCGAGCGTCACGCTCCGGTGGCGTGCGCCCCAATCGCCCCTGGTGACGGTTCCCGTGGTGATGCATGAAAGGGGGGCACCGCAGAAAACTGAGGCACTGTACTTTCACGGTGCATCGCTCGGGTGATTATTTTTTCTGCCACACTCATGTCCCCCCCCACCCTCTGATGCATCTGGGGGCCCGATCTGGCATTCTGCTCCGCTTCTCTCAGGCGCTGCGTAAACTTACCCCCCCCCCCCCCATCTCCTTTCAGCTTGCACCAAGGGATCCAAATGCCTAGAATACTAAACTCCCGCGGCTCCTTTTCGGAAAATGCCGCGGGTGCAGCAGAGTTGTATCATTTTTCTGCACAGACGGGAGCGGCGCACAAACAGCGGAGGCTACTGCCTTTTCCTCCAAACGCTTACGGTGATGCGCACATGACACTCATCTTTTGTCTCATTCAGGGGATGCTCCGGGGAACTGGGTTTGGGATCGACGCAGCATCACACATGCCTGGCTGCACACCAGTTCCCATTCAGATTAAATGGTTAGCTCAAAGGTACAACAGAAACGCCCCCGTCATGTGACCAGTGCAAACTGAGCGACCTGTTGGGAGCAAGGATGCCTTCTACTGGAGACTATTGTCAATGACATAGTTGTTGATTACCTTTAAGATGGAAGAACATTTAACTCTGTAATTGAGAAGAATAAGATTGTCAGGTATGTGGAATGGGAAACTTGTATAACAAGTATAACAGATTTGAATGGTTGAAACTTTCCCAGTAAAAAGGAACAGTGTGTAAGGTCTCTTAATAATGTCCCGTGGACACTTGACCATGGGGTGGATTTGTCATGGGTAATGGGCTCAAGGAGCTCGTGCTGATGATTGGAGTCTCTCGGGACTCCATGCAAAGACTGCAGGGAATTTTCTAGCTTATTAATATGCTTGGGAGTCAACCCTTTCACAGTCTGTTAAATACAGCACCTTGGTGAAATGTTTATGGTCTTATAATCACCGTTTATGTGTCATTCCTGTTTAGAAGCCCCACGGTCAATATTATGGTTAATATCACAGGATTATTTTCTGCTGGGGTGTCAGGAGGCACCTCTGCTCTGTGAACTTCTCAGAGAGCCTGTAGATAGGTGCTGTCCCGCTGAAGGTGGAGGCTGAGCCCCGGTAGATGCAGCATCACACATGATGGTGTGTGGAGGAGATACTGAGCAGCCCTGGATGGTCATGGAGTGAAACCATCAGCAGAACTGCCTCCCTGTCCACCAAAGGTCACTTTATTGTTTGCCGCCTTATTGTTTTTTTGAAGGACAGCAAGGGCCTGGGCTCTGTGACGGTGATCAGAGGGTAATAGTGTAGTGATGTCACCGCTGGGCCCTTGAGCGAGGCTCTTAAGCCCCAACCGCTCTAGGGACTGGCTGAGCTGCTGTTACACTCTGATCCTCACTTGTATGTCTCTTTGGATGAAAGGGCCAGTTAAATATGTTGTAAGACTCAGCAGGTTAGGCCTCTATACTTATGACTGGAAGGTCGTCTGTTCGAATCTCAGGGTCGATGGAGCGATTTCGCAACTGGGCTCGGAGCAAGGTCCCTAAACCCCAATTGCCCCAGGCACTGGGTGGCCGTGCTTTCTCAAAAAGGCATGTTACTTTGGATAAATACATTTTTCAAAGACCTTAAGCTTCTAAATATATAAGACCCTATACATCTCACAGCTTCAGAGGAGCGCCTTTATGATTGGGTGACCAGCAGAGCCACCCTCGGAGACAGCGTACCTTTCCAATGTATAGGGGCTCCAGGCCAGTGTACTCCTCCAGGACGAAGAACTGATTCCACACCCAGCCCCTCTTCACGCGCCGGAGCGTCTCCTCTGCTCCATCGCCGGGGTCCTGCTCTTCGGACCACGATGGCGGGACGGTCATCACCAGGACGAGTGTGCTGAGGATCCCCAGGCTGACGGAGAACATGGTGCTGACGCTGAGCCAAGAGTCGGCGTGCGTTTATCCAAAGATCACGCGTTGGGCTGGCTGTGAAATCCACAGAAGGCAGTCCACTCCTGGTTCTTCTCGATCTGCTGTCGTCCTGTAGTAGAGAACAGTGGAGTCTTACTCAGATGTTTATTTCAAAGCAAACAAGCAACTAATAAAAATCCATCCATCAATCCATCCATTCTCCAAGCACTTATCCGGTACAGGATGCATGGGTTGGACAGGAGGCCAGTCCATCATAGAGGACACCCACTCGCACACAGTGTCAGTCAAAGCCCATGTGCCAAGCTTCACCGCTAACGCCCCCCCCATGTCCGAGTGAAATCAGCTTGCTAAGTCTGCGCCTCCTCAGGAAACGGCACCCTAGGTGACTGCCTTTGTTGCCCGATGGATTGCCCGTCTCTACTCACACACTGCGGACATGTACATTAACCCAGCTAGGTGTTTGCCTGTGGGCTGTGGGAGGAAGACAGAATACCTGCTGAAAATGCACATGGAACATGGAGAACATGCAAACTCCACGCCCACATGACCGAGGCGGGATTCAACCCAGGCGATCAATTAGCCAGCTTGCTTCCATGTCTTTAACCACCTAGTCACCTCCTGCTCTGGAAACAGGAGTGAATATATGACAGGTGTTAAATCTGGGACTTGCAGCCAGACTGAAGCTTCGTTAAGAACGTGCCACATGGCCTCCTGCATTTTTTGCATCATAAACCGACAGACGTAAATTCTTGCATATAAATGCACAACTGAAGTTGGGTATGGACAACTCTGCTGGTCTTACAGCGATACCTTTCAGTTAAGGAGAATGCCTTCAGAATTATTAGCTGTAACTGAAATCTGGTGCCCTTTAGTACCATCCCAACATCACCGTCTTTCAGAACCTGCGGATGACGATGTGGGGCACCGAGGACCCCCGGTGGGCGGATTTGGACCCCTGTCGTCATACCCGCACCGCCCACCGATATCTGGGCATCTTCAGACTCTTACCGTTGGAGGAGGTGTGATGTTCTGGAAGCACCGTTCCCCGCCCCCCCCCCCCCCCATTCTCAGCCCTGCATTGCCTTGGGGGGGCCCTGTGTGAGGCATAACAGTAATCCATCTGTCTGCATGTTTCACAGACTCCTTTACTGGCTGCCCCCCCCCCAACCCCTATAATCAACCACTCATTAAAAGACTACCTTTGTGCGTCTCTTTACAAAGTATAAATACATCTATCTGGCAGATGACTTTCTGCAAAGCAACTTGCAGCTCAGTGCCAATAAAAAGTGCAGTAATCTGAAAAATCCACACCAGAAAAAACTAATTCTTAGCTCCATGTATTGAAACGCACTGGAATTTTACACTGTGTATTTATTAATATAAGATTACTGGCTATTCAGTGCCACGTCACGATTCAGTTAATTGCAGTTGAATAATAATAATAAATAATAATGGTATTAATAATAGCTTTGAAAGACAAGCAATATCACGAAAGACAAATATGTTGAGGCACAAAATCCTTCAGACCGAAAATAATACATAACGATAGAAATATTGAAAAGAAGTAGAAGAGAATTACACCCACTTTGGACAACTATGATTATACATGCTGGCCATCAACATGGGTGATCAACCTGGGATTCCAGACCACCCCCAGGGGGCCCAGGGCTCTGGCCACTACCCCTGACTAATGCTCACTTTTCGTTTGGTTTCGTGGCGACAGGTGTGGCACCGTCATAATGACGGCAAACTGTTCTTTACCTGGGTTTCACTGACCACCACTGGAGGCCTGCATGATGTCATCTTTGTCCTCTGTCCTTAACAGCCCGTAAAAATGGCCACATTTATTGCCGGCAGGAGGAGGTAAAAGAATAGGGGTGGTGGTGGTTGGGCAGGGGGGCTGAGGGCATGCCATTATATACTTTTTTGTTCCCAAGAAGCCAGCAGTTCTGTTTTGTGGGGCATTGTAGGGGGTGCTGAGCCTCAGTCTATCGTTAGTGGGCAGAGACAAAGCCGGGGGCAGAGCTGGAGGTGGGGGAGGTCTGGAAGGCGCCCCAACAAAGTGGAGGAGCGCCGACCTGTGCCGCCCCCTCCCTTTCAGATCATTCAAGTGGACCTTTGTCATTATGAAGTCAAATTAGCTCCCAGCCATCTTGCCTGCTTCTTTAAAGAGTCCCCCCCCCGCCATCTCCTAATCTTCCACCCCACCAGCCACAGCCTTCTGAAAAGGGTCACAGCTCCCCCCTACACCCACTCCCCTATGCTTCCATTTTGTCCTGTCTAATGAGGTGACACCCCACATAATTGTGTTGTTGGAAAGAGTCTGGAAAAGCACACAGTAGTTTCCCCCGAGTTTTTAAAAGCAGATTTTTAAAAGCTGAATGTTTTTTTTTTTTGTAACAGGGTGGCTTTAAGTTCGGAGAAAGTGTCTCCTCTGAAAAGTTTCAGGAGATATTAATGTTTATGCTTCCTTCTTTCTCTTCCAAAGTTCCGGAAGACGTTCATGTTTATGCTCCCTCTTCCTTTTTCAAAGTTTCAGAAGAGCAGATCCAAATATTTATGCTTCCCTCTTTCTTTTCCAAAGTTCCGGAAGATGTAAATGTTCATGCTTCCATCTTTCTCATCCAAAGTTTTGGAAGATATAAATGTTTTACCCTTTCTCTTCCAAAATATATGTGGATTGTGGGCAAAATGGAGTGATTTACAATCTTCTTAACTATCTTCTTAACAAGACAGTAGACGGGAATCTGGGAGGGTGTCGGAATTCTGACTCCCAAGTACGGCACGCCATAGCGCTTACGCCACGGCAAATTTGTAAAACACAATCGATTCGGCACGGTGGATGAGGGTGGCACTGTGATGATGGGCTCACTTTTGACCCCCCACATGGAGAGCCCCCGCCTTGTTCGCATGGCCTGGAGATTTTCCAGTCAGTGGGCACCAAAGCACTCTTTTGGCCTCTCGGAGTTGGATGTGAGATTCCTCCCACCCCAAGAGTAGGGCGTAGGTGGACACGATAGTCTTTGCAGCCAAATTCGCTGAAACAGCTGCCTCTGAGAAGCTGCCTCTCTTTCTGCCTCCGAGATGTTGAAAACCAGTCAGAGGAAATCCCCCACCGAGGTGTAGGGGACAGACCCCTGGGACGGTAGCATGATGTTTAACAGCCAGGTGACTGATACAATTCACAAGGCAACGAAAGCAGCTGGTCTTTGGCTCAGTATGCTTGGGGTGTGGGCTCATGTTCTGAAGGTCATGGGTTCAAATCCCATGGCTCCCTAGCTGTCTTTGCATGGATGTCACTTTGGGCATAATCATCCGTTAAATAAGTAACCGAAAACTGAACCTTTCATCTCAAATCACAAGCTATGCTGCATGCTTGTGAGAGCTGGGCCATCGCTCCTAGCCCCCCCAAAACAAACAGCAAGCTTCATTTATAATACAGGTATGTAGGGGTGTTTGTCCTTGACTTTGTCCATCCCCCGAAAGATGCCGCATTTCAAACACCCCCTTCAAACGGAAAGGTTGAGGAAGAAGGGGTCACACCCCCGAACGTGAAGCGTGTGTGGACCTACTGGGCGGAGGCGGGGTGAGTTATAGACAGCACATTAGCATAGAGACCTAAGGGTGCACCAACCAAGTTCATCTGAAGCAGGGAAACAGCAGCTGGTGGCTTCAGAGGTCTGAATACCGATTTTCTCTGATCTGAATACCAATTTCCTGTATAAACCTCACTCTGCCATCTACCACATTCTATAAAGAAGAGAGGAACTATAATGCCAGGCAAATGTTTGGACACACCAAGCCACTTACAAAGGAGAATGCTAGAGTGACGCATCACTTCACCTGGGCTCCTGACCTAAATCAAGTAGAGATGGTTTTGAAGGAGATTGACGAGAGAGTGATGGAAAAGCGGCCAATGAGAGCTCAGCATATATGTGGGACCTCCTTCAGGACGGCTGGAAAAGCATCCCAGGAGGCCACCTCATGAGACTGGTGTATAGGAGCCAATAGGGTCGGTCAGTACCTGGGGAAATTGGGGTTAAGGACCTCGCTCGACACATGCCCTAGGCGTCCCTCTAAGGTCAGAAGTACCAGAATCTTCCGGAATGGCCCGGGGGACGCCTGCTCTCATTTCTGATGGCACGGCGCATGGCTCCGCCTCACTTTCGGCATCGCTAATCACTGGCCGCCACACGGATAATGGCTCGGATGTCTCCCTGCCCCTTTTTCCGGAATTCTTGTCAATCTCTCGCCCTATTTTCCACTCCAATTTAAAAGATAGGAGACAGCTTAATGGTTTGGAGTGGATGGGGTGGTGGTGTGGGGGCAGGGGGGGGGGGGGGGATGTCGTCTGGTTGAAAAATTAAACCCTTGACTGTGACTGCAGAATGAGGCCTGAATGTTAAACCAAATCCCTAATAGCAGAGTAATACTTTAGCACGGCGCGGTTTAGCAGCAGACAGACCGGATGTGTGCGGCATTAATTACGCTTTCCACGGAGCATCCAATCACCATTACGAGGCTTTGCCCCTTCTGCCGTTTCCCCAGTGTTAAAAGCCACGGCCAGATTTTATAAGCAAAAATGCAAAAAGGCAAGACCTCAGATGAAACGACTGACTGTAAACAAAGACATCACACCTGTTGGGCTTTGGGCGGGAAGGTAGGACCGAAGAAGCCGTTGACAGGCCCCCGTTTAGTCAGAGAACCTCCAGCTCAAGTAGAAGTTGCCCTGTTACATCATACATACATATCAAAAACCTTTCTAGGATCCCCTGAGCAAAAGCTCTTTAAAATTCTACTGCTTACCTGCCTCCTCTCTTCCGCCCTCATTGTCTCCTCCTGACAGCTTTCCTTTCTACTCGTTCTCCGCGCTCGCTAAATCCCACCACCGAGCCCGTAAAAACTTCCGAGGATGGCTTATGGATCCCCTCCCCCCCAAGCCCCCATTGCCGACTCACCGCACTCGTCCCAGCAAAGTCACCTTGAGCGCCTCTTACACGTGTTGAGCTCCCCCGTCCGCTCAAAGTTTCATCTTGGCTCTCTCCGTCAGTGAGAAATACTCCACGGGCGGAGGGAGAGATTCAAGGATTGTGGGAGGTGAGGGGGAGAGAGAGAGAGAAAGAGAGAGAGAGAGGCGGCCCTCAGTAACCCCTCAGCACTGTCATAATCCTCAGTCTGGTCGCGGGAATCAATGGCATCAGTCCAGGGAGCTGGTAGAGGGTTTTGGGGACCTTGGGGGGCGGGTTTCACTATAGAGGCCACCAAATTCTACTCAAGGGTGTTTGAGAGTGATGTGAAGTTCCTCTTTGTGTGTCTACGAGTGCAGCATGGTGGGCTGTTAGGGGAGGTGTGGGGGGGGGGGGTGTATTTCTTTAACAGTTAAAGCCATACGGGGCACAAACCTTTCCCAACCCCCCTCAATGCAGAGGGATAATACTTATGAAATAAACCATGACCTTCAGGGTCGCACCCAAGAGTGTGTGACATCACCACCAGCAGTAATGAAAAATATGGATGCTCTGCTGTCAAGTGTTTTTTTTTTTCTTTATTGATGCCCAAAAAAAACGAGTGATAAAGTGGTACGTTAGCGGGGTGTCACCCGTCAGTCTCCCTGGGAGTGTAGATCAAAGAAATAAAACCTTGAAAATCAGGTTGGGAAAGGAATCTGGGATAAAATAATACATAAAGAGAGCGTGTCTGAGAAACAGATTTGCTGCTACTCAGTGCCCAAAAGGACCCTCTGTGCAGAGGCGTCCGTGCCCATGCCTCATTAAAATACTTCTGGTCTAAAATTCAAATCCACTCTTAAATTGGCTCTTTATCGTACTTGGCACCCGTGTCTCGGGCCACAGAATCAGCCTCCCATGTGAAGGTAACAGATGTGGAGAGTAAGCAAACAAGACAAAAAGCTCACAAAATAAAAGACCGGGAGCGTTGCACTATCTCAAAGCTCGTCTGATCTGAGAATAAATGAGTTTTTTTTTTCCTCTCCCTCTTTTTCTTTCTTGGAGTGTATCACACGCGGGAGAAACTTCATTCCACCCCGCTTTTGTGCCCTGTCACGTCATACACCTTGAGTTTTCCCTCCGACTAAATCTTTCCCTTTTGCAAACGTTTTGCTCTCTCCCCGCTACCTCCTTTGAAGCTACTTAATCTTCCTGACAGAGTAATTTAGTCTGTTGCACGGCACAGAAAATGCAAACTGAACCTGGGCGACCAGATGGTCAAAAGGTACCAGCACCGATCAATTCCGTATATTTTCCCCTCTTCCTTTCACTGTCTCCTTTTCCCATTTGCCAGTCCATTCTCTTCCTCTCCTTCTCCCTGCTGACTCCTTTGTTCCGGCAGGGGGCCTGCCTGGTTACAGCCCTGGCCGATCTGTCAGCACACGCTTGGGTAGCGCCCCAGAATGGCCGAGACCCCCCTTTTGTCCTGGCTGCGTGGCTTTCCACACCGCTGCACAAACGTGGCCGCCCCTCCTGGTCAGCAAGCCCAGGCCATAATTGCCAGAACAAATTGAACTGGGGGGGGGGTCTTATCGCAAAATAGGGGGTCCCATTTATTGAGGGGAAGGAAGATCCAAAAACAAGGCCTGTAGAGGCTGCCCACAATCACAGCGTAGAAATAGATTGGATACAGTTGATTTCGGACACAGCTAGTGAAATATGTTGCATGTAATAAGCACGTGTAATTCCACCAATAAGTCCCGCCCACCATAATAGGCGTCCAGTCACGGCTGTTCAGATGTGTGACTAAGTAATGGGCGTCCGATCTCATCCAAGCCTCGTGCTTTTCAACTTTGATTAACATTAACAAACAGTCAGGCCGCTAAACAGCTGCTTGCGCTCAGATACAATGCCAGTCATACAGCCCCTGAAAAGGGCTATGCGTATTTAGGAACATACATGTGTAATTAAGGACCGTTTTGGGAGGAAGTCTGATTTGTCACTGTGTCATTTAAGGTGATTGCCCAATGCCGACAACACGGTAGCAAAAAATCACCCTCATCGTTCGTGTAATACCGGAGTTTTATTCCACTTTGGTTAAGTATTTTCCTTTTCTATGGGAAGAGATTTCATTGCTAACAGTTTTTGAGAAAAAGGCATTATTTGTTTTTACAAATGGAGAGTGGGATTTCACATTAATGGCAGTACTTAAAACAGCTAGCTATTAAATCAAAGACTCCTGCCCAAGTGTCATATTAATCACAAGAGACATAAATGCACAAAAAAAATCACATCTTAGCTTTCATATATATTGGCAACGCTATGCCTTCAGAAGATATAAAGAGCATAAGGATTTCAAGGCAAAATCTCCATAATAATTAATTCATCACCCAGGGTGGTTGGAGAATGATGTATAACAGCGATTCTCAAGGATGTGAAGTGGAAACTACACACTGTTTTCTATAAATTAAAAAAATCAATTAGTTTTCCTTGTACATATTTGAGTTTGAATTATAAATCAAACTGCACAACCACTACAGTATATATCAGATGAGTCTACACAGGTGATAATTAGTCTATGGTGGATTTTCAGCAAACACACAAATGAACCGAAAACCTTCCCGTAGCTGAAATTTGAGGCTAAGACCTACAGGATCAAAGAGTCATGGAAGTTTAGTGCAGAGTAGTGTTTTATAGGCTGACCGAGGATTCCAAGGCCCTGGGATGCGGAGTTTGTACTCATAACACCTGGAAGCAATCTGGTCTCCCAGGTGATCGGCATGGTAACGCTCGATGGAACTGGGCTTGACACTCCTGGCGAATTTGGCTGTGCTGCTACCGCCGCCGGGGAACAAACATGAAAGGAGGAGAGATTTCAGGAGACGGCGGGTAAGTCTCAGAGTCGCCGAGATGAGAGGGGGCCGCTCCCTGTTTGCCGGAGATTTAAAGTGGCACGACCGAAATCTCACTACAAAGTGATCCCGTATCTCTGTGGGGCGTGAAGGAAAAGCTTTTCATCTATCCCGTACTATCAGGGGGGGACAAAGGGGAATTAAGTGAGGAAGGGTTCGTTTACATCAAGCATGTTTGTGAGCGTGCTATTATGTGTTAGCCACGTGTACTTGGATGCGTGGGACAATATGTATTGCGTGTTCTAGGTTATGTATGTGCTCGGGTAGAGAATTTTAGGTTTGCTTGTTCTTACCAGATGTAAAATTTGAACTTAATGGTTCTGACCAAAATTTGATGAACTTTTTGTAACTGATAAGGTTTCTGCTCCTGGGATGGAAGGGAGCTTCCCAACTCCCTCAGCACCCCAGAACCCTTTTCAAATAGCCAACCCCCCCCCCCCCCCCGACGCCAACACCAAGATCTAAGAGGTTACTGCTCTTCCAAGTTGGCTGCTCAATAAATTGTTTTTAAGTTGCGTACAAAGGGACATACTCCCGGTTGCTAAAGAAAGACTGATTTACCTGTATCCTGATTTATGCTTGTGATTATAAATATAATAGATTAGTTTACTACCACTTTTTAGGTCTCCAAAAATGAAAAAATGGAAACATAAGAGGGTTACTGCACACGTAATAAATCTCAGTAGACTAATTGCTCAGTGTGGATGTTATGGCTAACACCTCCTCATTTCTGGCTTGGGTTGGGTGTTGTGCTGGAAGATTGATGGGCCTCATTCGGGGGTCAGTCCTCATTCAAGTCCCCGCAGTCAATGGAATAACAATTTAAAATCAATATGCTCCGGAGCGTCGCCGGAGTCCCCAGAGGAAGGTCAGGATTTAGTCACGAAAAGCCGCAAGTGAAATCCGCTAATGAAGCTGTACGGTGTATTTTAATGGGAAAGAGTATTCCTGTTTATGCCAGATGTAAATAGATCATTGCTTCCCGTGAACCATGAGAAGGGTTTCACTTTGAGAGGAGGTGTGATAAATAATCCCAGAGTTTCCGGGAAATGAAAGCTGGAGCTTTCAGGAGGTCCACTGAGGGTGGCCTTAATTGTGCCACTCGTGACGACTGTGCAGACGCCGGCTGCTCCTGAATCGCAGGAATCACCTGCTTTCAGCCTGTGCTGATTGTTTGCGCAGGGTATCGTCAGGTCGGTAAGCTCCTGTGGCCAAAGGAGAGATTTATCACAAAACGACAGGTGTCCGGAGAGCAAGGAGGCGGAGCTTTGCTTCAGGTAGACTGGGGCCAGAGAAGGTCTAGTCTGACTTCAAAAAGGCAAACGTTTCTGCCGTTTAAATTTATTTTAATCAGAAAGAAGAAACACTTAGAAATGAAAAGCCCAGAGACTGCAGAGGATTTGGTAACAGAACGACCCGGAGTCATTTCATTGCCTTGCATAACCCGCATCCCCACACCCCTCTTCGGCCGCTGAGTTTATTCGAACACCCGTTTGGAAGTCTGGGAACATCGGCAATGCTCTTTGATTCATTATTTCTCAAACCCCGGCACTACTCGGCTGAAAGATCTCGCCAGAAGATGAGCAGGCGCTTATCCTTAGGAGCCGCTGGAGCGTCTCGGGCCACCTTTCAGTCCATATGGAAATGAGGCGAGATGGACACGGCCCTCACATTTGGGATTTCGGCAGCGTGGTGAGTGCTGAGGCCTACTTTTTGTTGTTAAACACACGTGTCTCCGAGTGTTACAGGGTGCAATCCAGCAGTGGTAGCTTGAGAGCTGGTGTGCCCGAGGGTTAGTGGTTTTTTCTAACACGTCTGACTACTTCGCTCTCAACAACAAGTGCAGAGGTTGGGAGTTGGAGCACATTGGGAGTAAAGAGTGTGGGGGGGGGTGTTGGCTCTTAATGCTGCATATTGGCCCTTACTATCCTCACCTCCTGATGCTCGACACCATGGATAAGAAGCTTTCTAAGGAAGAATGGAGCAGGGTGTCTGGAAAATGCACTTGAGTGGAATTTGTACCCCTCTCTCCTCTCCGCTGAAGTACCTGAGGTCATTTTCACAAAGGTGGTGATACCAAGCTTTCAGAGGGCTCAAGTAGTGGGGAGGAGAAAGCGAGATCAATGCAAGGCAAAGATTATCACACCTGCTGCCCTGGCTTCATCATTTCTCAGTAGCTTAAAGTGGTGTTTGCTTGTTCCCTTGCTCACATCACCACAGAAATGCACCACGGACCGGCCTATGTGCATCAGTAATTCCGAACATTCCCAGGTGCCCGTTAGGAACATTTGCAAGCCTGCTAATGAGTAATTTAACGCAGCTTAGATATACCATATTCCTCCGGAAATAGAATGAAGCGTTGGTAGCTCGGTGTGGAAGTCAAGCAAGACAACAAAAGGATATGAAATCCTTTCATGACCGATCAGAATGGCCTATAGGATTTGTGTCAAATGCAAGACACATAATTATTCCTGAAATCTTTCGCTGAAGTGATTTTTGGCCGTTTTGTTGGCACTGGGGCTTTTGATTCGACACTGGCTTTTAAGGAGTTGTCAGTTAAGTATTAGCTTCCCAAAGCTAATTCAAAGTTTGTACAGACATACTGGACAAGAGATTCTGGGACTTATAGGGTAATGCTCTTTCTGTCGGCTTCTGTAGTCTAAACTCCGCCTGCCAAAGGTCTTGTCTCGTATTTCCTTGAAGCCTCTACATGACACATATCATGTAATAATGTTCACAATGCTGATTTAGCTAATTGCGTATGTCCGGCTGTCCCCTTTGATCAGAGAATTCTTGCAGAAGTCCCTGGGATATTTCAGAGTTTGCCAGCAGAGGAACTTCGTCACGTTGCTCCGTTCAGCTTCTGTTCTCTTGCATCGTTTGGCTACTGAAGGTGCACAAGGCCGATCTTGGCAGGATAATTCGATACGAACAGCAGTCAGAGCCGACAACAATCAACAGGGGCTTCTGTTGCATCTTCAATTTGTGGCCCCTGTCATCTTGAGGCACTGTGAGTCCCTGTGGGGCAAGTCTTTGTGACATTTTATTTTTTTTATCCTGGTCTCTTTTCTAGAGGAGGTACTTGACCTGAGTTCCTCCCTGCCTCATTGTGCAAGCTGGACCAAGCACAAAGACAAGAGAAGCCACAGGAGCTGACATGAGGCAGACAGCTCGCCACACGGTGGCTGTGCGCCGTAGGTGCAGCACATTCCCATCCTGCCTTCGGCGAGATCTACGGGCATGTCGGGGGAAATGATCCAGAGCAAATATTATGCTGTCCGGCTGCATTACAGCCTGGTTGGAGGGGTGGGGGTAGGGGGGGGTTATGGATGGGGTGGAGGGGTGTGCTTGCACTAGCAAGGACGGTGTGTAAGCCAACAGACTTTCACATGCTATTTGTTCACACTTTCGTACCTGTGTGGATGGGCATGCACACTGTAAAGGGGGGTGGTGAGGGGGATTTCAAGGGCCAACACTGTACACTTTCATGAATCTCCAAGCGACACCCCTGCTGAAGGGAGAACATGTGTCTGAGGCAGCAACACAAATGCCAGTCTGACCGATAAAACAAAGAGAACAAACTTTAAAGTTCTCTTTTTTTCCCAGAGTGGTGCGTGGCTCAGCAGGTTAGGATGCTGTGGCTGTGTTTCGATGGTCCAGGCGTCAGTCCAGATCTCGGGGTCGGCAGAGTGATGTCACTGTCAGGCCCCTGAGCGAGGCCCTTAAATCCCAGTCTGACCCTGCTTTCTTATAAACATACATAATTTTGTACCCAATGTACTTGCACACATCTTCGTGTAAACAATAGGCAGGTATAAACAAATTTCACACCAGCTTTTTATCAAACAAATTGGATTTTTTGTTTTGTTTATTTTAATATACTATATTCGTTTACATCCCACTGCCCTGTGCCTCCCGGGGATAGACCACAGGTTATCTGCAACCTTTTGCTGGATTAGTGGTTGGAAGATATATTGATGTATGAATATTGCAGTTTAATGGATTGTGTATCCAAATCTGCAGTATATCGGCACAACTTCCATCATCTTACTGGTATCCAGTTTGATCAAAAAACTAGACCAACTAGAGGGGTTGATGGGGTATATTTACTCATATTTTTCCAATTATGATACGGTTTTCTCAACACGCACAGGTTCAGTGAGCAGTCGGCTGGCAATTTCGATACTAACTCAAAACGTGTTTTTGTTGTTCTCTAAATTATTATCCCCGATTATAATTGGAAGTGAGCAACAAAGAGGCACGAGCGATTACATGCCGTTTATCCCCTCTACTCTGGAGGAAGTCATTTGCCCCCGAACGCTCCAAGTGAAAAATAGCTAAATTAATTATGCGTATTAACGGCAGAGGACTGTAAACGAAGGTAGGGATTTAATTACCCTTGTGGACGCTGACAGCGGGCTTGTTGGGGCCTAACTCAGATGTGATTGTTTTTATTTTCCCACAACAGCTAATCTCCCGCCTTCTCCCGTGGTGACATTTGCCATTTTGATGCCGTGACGGCTGTTGTCACTTGCCTTATTGCCTTATTGCCTTATTGCTAGTTTCCTCAGGTGGGCAATGGATTAGAAATACAGGACGTTAAAAAACACGGAGTTTCCACGGAGCCTTGCCCATTCCTTAAAGGCTGACAGCCTTACGCTGGGCTTTATTTGCATTGTTGGCTGCTTGGCTGGTACTGTCTTCTCTGACTAATTTTTATAGATAGTTAGTTTACCGGACTGCTCTGGGGGTTGCTAACCTTTATGCTAGAGCGCCGTGTCTCTCTCTGGGAAAACAGTGAACAAAGAGCAACTTCCTCAGTATAATATCCCACTCTCTAAATCGGTTAAGTGTAAAATGAAGCGGCTTTGTATAGATAAGTCACGGTACATAAAACCATCCGCTAAGCAATTATATCGATGATCATAAAGGGCGCTTGTTTGCGCCTCATTTTCCCGGCACATTTCCTGAGGTCCACAGCCTGTTTAGGGATCTTCTAATCACCGTCTGTCCCTACCCTCACCATACCCCCCCCCCCTCAACCTCCTCCCTCCAGTCTTCAGAACTCTGGCCAAATCTCATTTTCTTCTTTTGGAGTCAACGATTCATTTAACCGACTCGTAAATCAGGTTGTTTTAATGGGAGTCTGAGGTTAACGTAACCCCCCTCCCCCCCATTCTCCCCACCTGCTCACCCACAAACACCCCCCCTGCCCCCGTTTGATCATAAATCACCTCATTGTAATAATCGCCAGCCACTTGACCCCGATGGCCAAACAGATAGCTTAGTGTCACCATGCTAATGACACGCTGAGGTTACAGTCATTTTCTGCTGCTAATTGCCACCCCGGTTAATTCTGAAATGTACGCAACCCACACTGGTTTGCAATGCACCATATGGCCCAGTAGGGGGCTGCTCTCTCCCCAGGACTGATGGAAATGGCCAGCGGAGTGTGGCGCCTACCTTCTGCACTGTGGCTGCGTGACCGGAAAAGTCCTGGATTCATGTGAGGGGAGGCATCGGGTAAAATAGGGTGAAATGCGAGGAGAGTCTAAAAGCTCTCTGACTGGTTCACGGCTTTCTGACAGTCTCAACAAAATGATTTGGCGTAATTCATTTGTATGGCATACGTCCGAGCTACAGCACTTCTTGCAGTTATTTCTGAAGGTATCTGTATCAAGTCCCCTAAATATGTTGACATGCGTTATCATTTTTAAGGCGTGCAACGGTGAAGGAGCTCTGCATTGCTCCACATTACTCTGTGCTTGCTCTGTGCTTGGGTACAGCATACTGAGTGTTCCTCAGGAAGCCAGCAGTGGCGAAAATGCTGATTGATTTAGAAACATTCCGTTTGATGGACAGTTCTATTGCTCCACTGGGGTGAGTGGGGTGATTTCATTAATTATGTTTTATCACCTTTTAGCTGATTGGGGCCCACCTGGGCTGCAGGGGGGTGAGGCCTGTCCCTCAGGCTTATTTGGGTGAACGTCAGGGAGATGTAGGGCTCCACCAATTTTGGACACATGGACTCAAGCACTGAATCGATGCTGTCGTCTTTGTCAGTGTCGTTTACGTCTGTCTTTTTTCGGCTGTTGGAATTGGCATTCTGGAACGCTATGGAAGAGTGAAGCCCCACCCCCCACTGCCCGATGTCTGCCCCCCACCCCCCTCATCTCTCTGTTTCCCCAGTCCGTGCTTGTATCTCTTCTCTGCGGGAGCTTGATAAACACCATCTCAGGACACAAAATCGTTTCGGCCATCAATCTGGGTCCATAGAGCAGCGATTATGGCGCGTTGATGGATTGTGTGGGGCTCACGATTCATGTCAATTAGCTAAACGGGCAGGATATGGATGTTGCGGGGGGGAGGGGGGGGTGGTTGGTGTGTATGGGGGGGGGTAACGGGAAGGACACAAGACTTCGTGAACAGACGGCGGGGTAGGGGGTGAGGGGGGGGGGGGAGCAGTCAATGATCCAGCCAATTTGTAGGCTGACGCTTCTGCATCCTCTCCTGTGAGATGCCTGATGGACGAACAGCTGACACCCCAACAGCGCCCCCTGCAGGCCGCGCTTGCCTCATTAATAAATGCGTTAGATATCTAAGTCTTAGTCAGTTAATTATGTTTGCCCAAATTAATCTGCTAAAACTGATATTGGACAAACAAACTGTACAAAAAAAAACAATTAATAACTGAAATAAAAGACAGTCACTCTGTGGTTACTGAGGTCTGGATAAGAAGCACCAAAGGGCTTTGAGCTGACTCATTTTCAGATGTCCCACGGAGCCTGGGGTGGAGATAATCTTCCCCTAGAACCGTGACGAGATCCATTCCTTAGATCCAACTGAACTCTCTGTGATGTCACATGTCAGTCGAAGATGCATCAGTGTGTCTCATCTTTGTGGCGAAATGATCTCATCATTATCGTGAAGAAACAACAGAGAAAAAAAATCAAAAGATGTCAATGTGGTTAATTGTTGGAATGAGAAATATCAGTTCTGAAGACTCACTCCACCTGATTGGTCAGTGTCACATGGCACTTTAAGGCCAAGATCTGTATAATTAAGCTACTAATTTGCACTGACACATACAGACACCACTGCTTACCAACCCTGCTTCTAGGGATTACCTTGTGTATCTTGATTTTTGTTCCAGCTAAAACTGAATTACTCGATCGCTTGATGTAAAATACTGAGCTAAATGTCATTTCTCTTCGCACGTTACAAGCTAAGGGCTTTTAAAGACATTTTACACGTGTGGTGTAGCTAATAAAAAAGTCATCTCCCTTGATTAATTTGTGCCTTCAAACAAGATAATTTTAATTAGCTCATCTTAATTAAGATGTATACTAATCATTCAGCTAATTTGTGTAGGTCTAGGAAGAGTTGCGATAATTTTGCCCCTGCAAAGCCTAACATTTTATTAGTGTTAGGTGCATAAATAAACAAACTTAACACATTTATCCTGTACTATCACAGTTTTATCACATTATTAGAATTTTAAAAAGTTAATGGTGTTTTATCTTCTCCAGTCCTGCAGGGGGTGCTGGGTTTATATGATCACAGTCGATACCCTCTGTGACCTATAACCTGACCTGTTAGTGCTGGCAGCCAGCGACCCTGGCTGTCTCTACAAACAGCCTGGCTGGCTAGTTTGCTATTCAGTCTTGTTGCTTCTTTGTGTCCAGTCTCAAATGCCCCCTTTTTTATTTGCTTACTTGCTTATTTACTCATTTGCTTAGTTTGATGGTAGTATTATATCCTCTCCTTTTCCTGCTTTTCTCATTTGGCTAATTCCTACATCTTGTTTTCCATTATTGCTCGTTTTGCTCTGGTGAATGTCTTGGCTCTTGATCTCTAGCTTCTTGACCATGACTTCAGCCTAAGTAATTCTTCCCCATCCCCCAACCTGCAGTATCATGACTGATGAACCCCAAAACTTGGTCCAACCTTGCCCTTTATGTCTGTAATGAGGTCCTGGTTGTTGCCCAGAACCCTGTCCTCCTTGTTGTCTGCAACAAACTTACTTTACGCATGAAAAAGCACACAAACAAAAGCAATAAACATAAAATAAATGACAATCCCATACCCCAAAGTGAGAGCAGACACATGTGAACCACCTTCAAGTCTTACTATAATTTCCTTTTGAAGTTCTACAGTTACTCTCACTACTGTCCTCTTTGGTTTGCTGCTATCACTGCTCACTTTCTTAGGGCCCATGATTACTGTATTACTAAATGTACTGTAGATAAAGCACAAAAATTTTCACACCGAACACAGGAACACAGCTTTCGCACATCAAACTTGGTTGAGAGGTACCGCGAGACTGTGAGCCATTCACAGGCATAAGCATCCCAGTGGGTCCATTTACCTTTGTTTCAGCCCAGATGTGTCTCGATCTGTACACGTTTTAGCAGGTCAATTTGGTTTTGTTGAGTTTTTGGTTGAGTCACGGCTTGGTTTTTCTCAACTAACCCGTTCAAGGTCCGCATTGGTAGAGCTGAACACATCTCAACCCATACAAGTTTTAGCGGGAATGCTCGAGTTCCAAGATTTTAGTTAAGGTACAAGTCGGAAAAAATTCAGCAGACATGTTCGACGTCCAAGTTGGTCGAGTTGAGGTGTTCGAGTTCCAAGGTTCTACTGTATGTGGAGAAGCTATTTAGAAAAGTTGCATATATTAAATAGGACACTGTATTGTGTGTATGTACTTGTGTGTTGGGGGGAGCTGACTTGATGGGTCAACATTAGGCCCATCTCACAGAGGGGGGGGGGGGGTGCTGGTGGGGTGTCAGGAGCACATTGTGTGCTACAGGAGACAGAGGGTTCCTGTAGCTATGGAGCAGGCGCCCAACTGCCTTGCCACTCGATCGGGACATTTTTATGAAGAACATAAGAACATAAGAACATAAGAACTATACAAACGAGAGGAGGCCATTCGGCCCATCGAGCTCGCTTGGGGAGAACTTAACTAATAGCTCAGAGTTGTTAAAATCTTATCTAGCTCTGATTTAAAGGAACCCAAGGATTCAGCTTGCACTACGTTATCAGGAAGACTATTCCATACTCTGACTACACGCTGTGTAAAGAAGTGCTTCCTTAAATCCAGTTTGAAATGTTCTCCCGCTAATTTCCACCTATGGCCACGAGTTCTTGTATTTGAACTAATGCTGAAGTAACTATTCGGTTGAACAGCATCCAAACCTGTTAGAATCTTATAGACCTGGATCATGTCCCCCCTCAGTCTCCTTTGCTTGAGGCTGAACAGATTTAGCTCAAATAACCTTTCCTCGTATGACATTCCTCTAAGACCAGGAATCATTCTTGTGGCCCTACGCTGCACCTTTTCTAAGGCCGCTATGTCCTTTTTAAGATATGGTGACCAAACCTGTACACAATATTCTAGGTGAGGTCTCACCAAGGAATTGTATAATCTTAGCATTACCTCCCTTGACTTAAACTCCACACACCTGGAGATGTACCCCAACATCCTATTGGCCTTTTTTATTGCTTCCCCACACTGGCGAGAATGAGACATGGAAGCATCAACATACACACCAAGGTCTTTCTCATAATCAGCTACCTTTATTTCAGTAGGTCCCATAAAATACCTGTACTTTATATTTCTGCTCCCTACATGGAGTACCTTACATTTGTCTATGTTAAATTTCATCTGCCAGGTGTCAGCCCAGTCACTAATTAAATTAAGATCCCGCTGTAGCTGCTGAGCCGCTAGTTCAGTATCTGCTACACCACCCACCTTGGTGTCATCTGCAAATTTCACCAGTTTACTGTATATATTGGTGTCTATATCATTTATGTAAATTAGGAACAAAAGTGGTCCTAAAATTGAACCCTGCGGTACCCCACTATGAACGCAGGCCCACTGTGACATCGAGCCTCTTATAACTACTCGCTGCTTCCTATCCGTTAACCAGTTATCAATCCAAGTCGCTACAGTTCCTAAAATACCTGTCGCTTTGAGTTTAAGTGAGAGCCTCTTGTGGGGAACAACATCAAAAGCCTTTTGGAAATCTAAATAGATGACATCATAGGCCTTCTTATCATCAACTTCCTGAGTAGCTTCCTCAAAAAACTCCAACAGATTTGTTAAACAGGATCTACCTCTCCTAAATCCATGCTGGCTATCCCTCAAAATGTTATTTGAGTCCAGGTAATCTACCATTTTCTCTTTGATTATAGCCTCCATAACTTTACCAGTTATACAAGTTAGACTGATTGGCCTATAGTTTGACAAATTACTTCTATCCCCTTTTTTGAAAATGGGCGTTATGTTGGC